>NW_020174642.1:281411-300487 GCF_003031525.2 Neophocaena asiaeorientalis asiaeorientalis
TTTTCTTCTCTGATTGCTGTGGCTAAAACTTCCAAAACTATGTTGAATAACAGTGGTGAGAGTAGATAACCTTGTCTTCTTCCTGATCTTAGAGGAAATGGTTTCAGTTTTTCACCATTGAGAATGATGTTGGCTGTGGGTTTGCCATGTACAGCCTTTATTATGTTGAGGAAAGTTCCCTCTATGGCTACTTTCTGGAGAGTTTTTATCATAATTGGGTGTTGAATTTTGTCAAAAGCTTTGTCTGAATCTATTGAGGCGATCGTATGGTTTTTCTCCTTCAGTTTATTAATATGGTGTATCACATTGACTGATTTGCCTATATTGAAGAATCCTTGCATTCCTGGGATAAACCCCACTTGATCATGGTGTATGATCCTTTTAATGTGCTGTTGGATTCTGTTTGCTAGTATTTTGTTGAGGATTTTTGCATCTATGTTCATCAGTGATATTGGCCTGTGGTTTTCTTTCTTTGTGACATCTTTGTCTGGTTTTGGTATCAGGGTGATGATGGCCTCGTAGAATGAGTTGGGGAGTGTTCCTCCCTCTGATATATTTTGGAAGAGTTTGAGAAGGATAAGTGTTCGCTCTTCTCTAAATGTTTGACAGAATTCACCTGTGAAGCCATCTGGTCCTGGGCTTTTGTTTGTTGGAAGATTTTTAATCACAGTCTCAATTTCAGTGCTTGTGACTGGTCTGTTTATATTTTCTATTTCTTCCTGGTTCATTCTTGGAAGGTTGTGCTTTTCTAAGAATTTGTCCATTTCCTCCAGGTTGTCCATTTTACTGGCATATAGTTGCTTCTAACAGTCTCCCATGATCCTTTGTATTTCTGCAGTGTCAGTTGTTACTTCTTTTTCATTTCTAATTCTATTGATCTGAGTCTTCTCCCTTTTTTTCTTGATGAGTCTGGCTAATCAATTCTGTTTATCTTCTCAAAGAACCAGCTTTTAGTTTTATCCAGTTCTGTTTCTTAAGCCACCCAATTTGTGGTAGTTTGTTATGGCAACCCTAGGAAACTAATACAGGGCCTACCTGAGTGAGCTAGTCTCAGTATTAATAAGTGAGAGCAGGGGGCCCAGCAGTGGTGGGCAATGAAGTACCTCGTTGGGGTCCTTCTGTCACAACCCCACTGTGTAACAGCTCTGTGCCTGTGGGCACGTTACTGAATCTCTCCCAGCCTCAGTTTCCTCATACGTAAAGAGGGGCATGGATTAAATGAGATTCAACAAAATAATCCATATAAAACTCTTTGCACAGCACTTGGCATGTGGAAGATATTCAAGACATTAACTCTCATTATTAATATTTGGTAGAACAAAGAGGAAAACTTTTTTTTGGAATTTTTGAGCCTACTCAAAAATGATCCCCACCACCCACGGTAAAAGTTGTGAAGCATCTAATCTACCTGTCTAGAAAAGTACAGCACAGAGCTTTCTCTGTTTCCTGTGGAGCCATCTGGAAGACACTTAGATGACAGCAAAGAAGATGCCTGATCCCAACCTCAGATGATTCCAAGAGGAGAACAATGCGCCATACAGGCCCAAGATGAACACAGATAAGCGTAAACACAGTTTGGTTCCAAAAGTCAGTTCTACAAGTACAGCCAACATGAGATCCAGCACAGAGCAAGAGGTAGGCAAGAGAAAGCAGGAATATGGGGATTACCCATCAGCCCATCACAGGACAAAAGCCCAAGGTGGCTAAGAAAAATAAATCAAGTGTAGGTTCAATTAATGCAAACAGAATATTCAGATCTAATTAGGCTGCGTGCCACCAGACGCCCCTTGGTCATTTTCAGAAACACTAAAATCTGGACCGTCCTCTAGCAGAACTAGCATTTGGATAGTGTCCAGAGGGCAATGACCAGAGTTGTATTCTACATTCTAATGACTTGTTGAAAGATCTGGAAGTGTCAAATGTGGAAAAGACTTAGCAGTTTTAACATGAAGCACATCATGAACACCAATGGCTGGCTATAAACGAGGAGGCAAACAGTGAACGGAAGCTGAGGGAGAAGGATGTTTTATAATCAGAGATGCCCACAAAGAGGCCGTATGGTCCACAGGGAACTCTCTGTTATCGGGAGGTCTTCACATAGCGGTTACGTTTAACATCAAGTATCTCTCCCGACACAGCCCTCTGCAGGTGGGATACTGGGAATAGTTTGCCACCCAGGTGGACAAACGGGCATCGCTCTTGCATCCGCAGAGAACAGTGTCATATGGGGCAAGGGAGTTGCAGCAGACGACCGTTTGTTTTTATCTAACACCAGTGTTCCTGGATTCAAAGGACTAAAACAGGATGTGACTAAAAACCAGGGCAGCGTATTTCCCCACCCCCGCACGCCAACCGGCACATTCGTGCTGAAAGAGATAAAAATCAGATTGGGGTTTAAAGGGGACTAAACCCCGTCACCTCTGCTCTTAGCTGAGATACGCTTTGAATGCGTCAAACTCTGGCCTATGGACTGCCTTTGGCCTCGAAAATATGGAAGGAAAGTGAAGGAAAATCCTTGTCCATGGCTGTTAGCAGTGGATAAATTACTTGGACTTTGTTGCCGATTGGGCACACCTTTGCCATCTCTGTGCAGAGCCAAGTCTGCGGGTAGCACTTCTCCGGTGCTGACAGCACAGGGCAAAGTACGCTGCACAGGGAGCTTGTAAGCCATGAACACGCAGAACTAAGCTGCCCCAGAACATGGGAGGAGGTGGGAAAGGTAGGCAGGCATTCCATCCTCTCCCAGCTGCTCCAGTGTCCTCTAGCAGAACAGATACAGGTATCACATCCAAGTGTAACTGACCAAGACATGTTGGACTTTCATATTCAATGGGCATTATTTTGCCACTGCCTGGATGAAGCTAAAAATTCCATAGCAAAAAGAATGAAATGAAGGTGGATTTTAAGCCCTACCTACCTGCCCAGGTTCCCCCCAAAAGTCATGTCCACCCAGAACGTGACGTTATTTGGAGAGAGGGTCTTTGCAGATGTAATTAAGTCAGGAAGAAGTCATACCAGAGTAGGGTGGGTCCTAAAGCCAATGACTGGTGTTCTTGTAAGAAGGCCGTGTAAAGATGGGGAGACACATGGGAAAGAGGGCCATGTGAGGACAGAGGCAGAAATCAGAGTGATGCTGCTACAAGCCAAGGACGCCACGGGCTACTAGCAGCCAGCAGAATCTAGAAAGAACCATGAAACAGATTCTTCCTGCAGAGGCTCCAGAAAGAAACAACCCTGCCAATACCTTGATTTCAAACTTCCGGCCTCCTGATGAGAATACATCAGGAGGCCGGAAGTTTGAAAGGCCTCTGTGTGAGAATACATTCTATTGATTTGAATCACCCAGTTTGTGGCAATTTGCTACTGCAGCCCTAGGAAACTAACGTAGGAAGCAAAAACTCTAGGTTGAAATGATTCTCTCAGAGTAGAAAAAGTATGGAGAGCTGGGGTTCCACAAGTAGCCTAGACAGACAACACTATGAGCCCTTCTAGGGCCGCAGGCAGGGTGTAGCAGAGAAGAGCTCTCTGAGGAGGGCAGGAAGTCAGGATCCTGAACCCCTAGGTTCTCAACTTCTACAAAGATTCCTCTATGAATGGCAGCAACAGAACATGATGGAGCTTTGCCAGCTCAGGCAAGGGCCAATGTCAGCTTCAACCAGGGCAGACCAAAGCACAGAGGGGTCTTCCCGAATAATCTGCTTCAAGAAGATCCCTGGGACCTCCATTCCATCCCAGATGGTAGGGAAGGACCACCACTTCTGAGTAGAAGGGAATTTCCCATCAACCCCATGGAGATGGGCTCAAAATCCCATTTAAAATCCAAGAAGGCAACATTCCTTGCACAGTTGAGCTGATGGAAATAATACTCGTATTCCCTGGAAGAGTTTTCGATGAGACAACATTTAAATACTCTTCAGGGGTGAACCCTTTGGGCATATCCTTCTCATCCACCAACTAGAGAAACCCAAAAGGGAACTGAAGACAAACAAGTCAAGACAAGACACTTGATAACTTACCTTTCTTGGAAGCTAAGCCAGTTTCCTTTACGCTATTCACGTAGAGCCTTCGAACACCATCTTCTTCCACAGAAGAAAGTGAAAAGCCTAGGAAACACAGGGACAGCCAGGTAAGGCTCACACCCTCTGAGCGTTGAGCGAACAATAAGAAGAATCTGCTGTGAACTAGGTATGTTCATTGCCTGGGGTTATAGTTTTTCCTTGTTCGTATTGTTTCACAAAGCAGAAAAATGTATGTTTAGATCACTCTAAGAGAAGTCACTGTAAAAATTAATATTACCAGGTACATCTATCTTCAGACAACCTACCTACCAACTCAAACGGAAGAAAATGATTTTGGTTTACCCTGCTTGCTAATAAATGCCATAGTTTTGCCTTTTTTTTTTCACAGCTCCCTCCATAGCACAAAACAGAAACAATCAGCTTATCTCATCTGGGTCCCCTTGACTTTTTTCAGCAAATCTATGTCCTAGGACATGTCACAACAGAACAACCGTACGCTGTGTGTTCATCCATATATATTGCTGTGTGGACACTGCTTTAAGTAGTAAAGTTCTGCAAACAGGGAGAAGTAGCAACAAACTTTAGAAATCCTTCTTCATATTGAAACTGATGGACTGCACATTCTCCTAGTGTCTGATCATAAGATTATCTTATACCTGTCTCGGCTTCCAGAGCTCAAAGCCCATTCGTTAATTAATCTTGGGTTTTGCTACATCCTTCGGAAAATAAGGCAGAACAAGGCCCTGAGGTTCTAAGTGCTCCCAATCCTATGGCTACAAGACTTGGTCGCGTCTGTTTCTAGACAGTCTCGCGTAAAACTCTTTCTGATCAATCAGTGGAATGTCCACAACCAACGCCGACTTTCCCTCAGGATAAAATACTTTGGTAGATAATCTTAAAAGGGCAATGGAAATTAATACAGTTGTAAAGATATGACACAAATGATTTCAGCTCTGGGAGAAAAATAAGGCTTAGGCAAAGGAAGAAAAACAGTGGTTTAAAAAAACAAACAGGCAACTAACGACAAAATAGAATAATTAATTAAAAGACTGGGGCCCAGGGACTCACTGAGACTTCTCAGTTCATGTCATAATGAACACATGTTTTTTTGTATCATTCACAGGACCAGGAAATAGATACCCACACGTAGGCAAAATTGTCAGATGCCGTCACCCACTAGGGTACCGAAACTCCCTCGGATAGGGAACTATACAAGCCCACCCCCTGAGGACTTTCCAAAGTCTTTACTTTATTCTCTTATTTTAAATTCCATTCTTACAGCAACTTCTAACTTTCAGATTACTCTTCAAGAAGTCCCACTGAAATAAAAATAATTTTAGACACGAGCCACTTCAATGACATTAGCCTTAACGCAGGTGTATTTATGTGCATCGCAGTGGAGATTTTCTTTTTCTTTTATCTGTTAGAATAGATAAGAATCAAGGACTACAACAGGGAGAGGATGAAGAGAATTCATTAAAATCCAGGCATTTCCTTTCTAAAATGCTACCATTTTATAAAGTTCTGAGACCAAATTTTTTAATTCAAATTTTATTCTATTAAAAATAAAACGAACACATTGTCAGGAGAGGTGATGTGTTGACAGCCTACCGCAAGTCACCTTAAACCAAAGTCAGTGGAGATGGGTATTCATGTGCTACCTTCCTTCCTTACTACGAAGGATGTCAAGAGTCCCAAGGAGCAGCCTCCATTTCAAGATGCCAATAATTTGCACAATGGAGGGAAGGTGGGGATTATAACCATCTCCTACAGTAACAAATATGTACTCATTTGTATTATTTTTTAGATTCCATATGTAAGTGATATCATACAGTATTCGTCTTTCTCTGTCTGACTTATTTCACTAAAGCTGTGAAATAATATTCTCTGGGCACATCCATATGGCTACCAATGGCAATATTCCATTCTTTTCTTTGGCTGAATGATATTCCACTGAATCCACGTGCCGGCTATTGTAAATAGTGCTGCTACGAACTTTGGGGTGCATGTATCTTTTTGAATTCGTTTTCGTTTCTTCCGGATATATATCCAGGAGTGGGATTGCTGGATCATATGGTAGTTCTATTTTTAGTTTTTTAAGGACCCTCTATACTGTTTTCCATAGAGGCTGCACTGATTTACATTCCCACCAACGGTGTAAAAAGGTTCCCTTTTCTCCACATCCTTGCCAAAATTTGTTATTTGTAGACTTTTTGATGTCAGCCGCACAAGTCAGAATATTTTTTTTCTTTTAAATAGGACAGCAACAATCTAATTCCCAGCAGACAAATGTAATGCGGTCCAAAATGACTGCCAACAGAAGACAGAGAGTTATTCAATATAAACCCAATATATCCGATACCCATCAGAAGGCTTAGAATTACAAAGACCAGGAGGCACCGTGAATGGCATATGACCTTGAGAATGAAGTGATTAAAACTGAGTGAAGAAACGAAGAAGACAGACTCATATGTTAAATAACCAGAAGTTTCCTCATACTGAAATTCATGACCAAAGAAAATTCAGGACAACAAAGTAAACAAAATAGAAGTACTCAGAACCAGAGTCCAGGACACAGTGAAAGAGAGAAAGTGAGAAAAGTGCAGACACCTCTGACATAGAGGGGACACAAGACCAAAAGTCTAATAGTCTAAGCAGTCCCCAGAGAAGAAGGAATACTCAGTTGCTGAAATGATGCATTCATCCACTTCAAGGCGGCCTAGGGGATCATGCTTAGTCTATTACAAAACTATTTGAACTAACTTCAACAACAAGTCTGAGAGAGTCCTGAGGGCTGAGGTAGAGGGAGGGGCAAGAGAGAGAAATTAGGCAAGTGTTAAATCTTTCCACTTGTTTAGTCAGTGGAATTATTAAGTCATGATTTCCTCCCTAAAGCGTCCTACAATAGAAAGCAGCATCTGGTTTAGAGTTAGATCTTGTATGTGTGCTGATGTGTGCTAGTAACTTACATATACTGAAATTGATGTATAGCGGGAAGCTGCACTTAGGTGCTAATGTCAGAGAGAGGTGGGCTGAATTTAGAATCCTTGGTAGATTCTGAGGTCAGAGACAACCAGGTCTTCTTAGGACTCGGGGACTCTTAAGCTACTTGTGGGAACGCCTTCTGCCAACATCGAACTGGGCACTGAGAATAAAGGATTTTACCTAAGGTTATTAGCCATGCATGGTGGCCTTCCAAGGTGAAGTCCAGGAACCACTACAGATAGGCTGTAACTGACAGCGATGTAAGGACAGAAAGCAAGACTAAGCACTGCGAACCTCATCGTCTGACACCGCCACAACCGCTAAGCAAGGGATTTTGTAGTTTACAAAAGCAGGGGTGCTCCATGACAGATCAGAAATGCAAACAAAACCCCCAAACCCCTGCTTCTTTATGTCAGGTCATGTGAGAAGCACAGCCAACAGTACCCTCTGGGTTGATGTCTGATGCCCTGTAACAGCTTCAGCATGGAAATCTAAACAGGTTCTGTGAGTACTTCAGCCACTTTAATTTAAAAAAATATAGCGGTTCTATGCCCAGTTTCTATTTCTGAGTCCCCAAACCAAACCAAACCATCTTCTTTTTTTCTTTGGCTGCGCTGCACGGCACACGGGACCTTAGTTCCCCAACCAGGGATGGAACCCACGCCCCCTGCAGTGGAAGCGCAGTCTTAACCACTAGACTGCCAGGGAAGTCCCCAAAACCAGTCCACCTTGGCATTTGACTCCAAGAGCTGTGAAATTCAGCCCTCTCTTGCTTCTTGCTACATTTTCCCCTTACGCAAGAGAAAGTAACTAAACCAAAGACAAAAGAGTAAGGGATATGGTAAAATTCAGTTTGGAGGACCCAGATGCTTATTTGTAGCACTGCTACCAATTACTGCTTTAATTACTGAGATCATGCTTCTGCTGCATAAGAAGCCCTCAGACACATGTATCCCTTGCCGTCAAAAACATCCTCTGGCTTTAATGCTGTCTTTAGTTTTAAGGTCAAGAGGTAAACAGCGTGAGGGTGTAACGCAAGTGGCCAGGGGTTGGAAATTCGGTTCTCTTCATTAGGCCAAAGCACGCCAGTGAGTGCTCTGAGAGGTGGACTGGCTGCCTGCGGGAGAGGCTTCGGCAGGAATAATGAAGATGCTGCTGCCCGGTAAAGGGTTTGAAGGCTTTCAAATGTGAAAAAGCCTAATAAGTTAATTCAGAGAGAAATACGCAGTAAGCAAGCATATGCAGTGACCTTTATATCTTTCCACCAGATCTTCTAGTTCTCCTCTTTTCCAGTACATAGTAGGACTACTCTTCTGCCTACCTACCCATCCCCCCCTCCAGTCACGTGCTTTGACAAGTGAATTGGGAGTGAGCCAGCACCCAAATCACCACCTTCCCTCTTTCTCCTTTGCCAAGAGACAGACAATGTCCCAGGTGGCAGGTGCCGCAGGCCTGGGTCCTAGAGGGAGGATAACATACAGAAAGGGTCCCAGCCAACCCACAGAGGATGCATGGTGAACAGGAGAAAGAATTTCACTGTTTGGAGCCGCTGGGCTTTGGTGACTGTCATTGTCTCAGCTAACCTCGCCCTCCTGACTGATCTAGCCCTGATATAGCATATGGGTTTCCCTATGTATTTCACTCAAGCACCAACTTCACTACTATCCAAGTCATAAAGTGTAATGCTAAAACGACTAGTCTTAAATCTATGGAAAGGATTACATACTTAACTACACCAGAAGGTAGACAACAGGAAAGCCTTAACATAGCAAGCCTGACTGCTATTCTCTGAAAGGCCTGCTTCTCAGTTTGGATCCTGGCTGGCATCTGGGAACTTGGATTTTGGGAGGGTTCCCAACACCCTAATGTAGCTCATTGTGTCTAAAATCTGTACAAACAATGTGGTTTGCGCCGAACACCTGCTTTCCTCCTGGGAGGCTGGAATTTTGGTCTATGCTGGGCAGAGGGTGCCTCCCTGACCAGCCTCTCAATAAAATTCCTGGGCACTGAGTCACTAACAAACTTCCTACCAGACAACAGTTCACACGCATCGTCACAGCTTGTTGCTGGGGGAATTATGGACTTCTGTGTGACTGGGGAGGACCCTGCAAGCTTGTACCGGGTTTCTGCGCTCTTCACCCCACGTGCCTCTCCCTTTTACTGATGCTCTTTTGTATAGTTTTGCTGTAATAAACTGTGGTCATGATTAAGCTGAGTCCAGCGGGTCCTCTTAGTGAACCAAAAAACCCAGAGGTGGTCTTGGGGACCCCAACTCCCACCAAAACAAGTTCCTTTAACATCATTTGTGAGGGAAAGGAGCATAATACATATATTTGGGGGATAGAGGTGCGAAAGGATCATTTCTTCATTACTAGGGTATATCATAAGATAAAATAATCTCCTCCCAATGGATCCATTTCTTTTCTATGACGGGCGAACCCCGATGATTAAAGTTAAGAAATGTAAAGCTAAAACCTTCGTCATACCCAGGGTAAATATCTTTTTCCCCTTACTTTGGCTGCTTGGCAGAGCACAGAAGCCAGATGGGCTATCTGTTTTAAATAGGCCCCAAAGGCATTTTATTGAATTGTAAATAAGTGCATGTTTACACAGGAATTGTTTTAAAGTGAAGAACACCAAAGATCAAAGAAAAGGAAACATACCATAATTATCACCGGCTGTATCTGACTTCTCAATCTGGATGTTCTGAGTGACTTTTGGACAAATTTCAATTTCTTTGTACAGCTGAAAATGACAAAGAGAAGCCTAATTAAGACTTCATTAAAAATAACTTAGAAATAGTCATCAATTTGTAAATCTATTTTTTCAGAATTTGAAATCAAATTCCATCACATCCTAGTATCTTTCTTGAACTGACCCCATTAAGACTCAAAGTGGAAACTTATAACTCACATTCCCAGATTTAGCTCTAGTTCCAGTTTCTAAATAATTCCTTGACATCACTCTGTATGTCTTTTCCCACCCTATTATCTATCATACATCTGAAAAATAATGCTAAGGTAATCGAAAATCTTCAGTACTGGGGAAAAAATTATTAACATCAAAAAGAGGTGAGAAAGATCTTGATATGGGATCCATAGAAATAGGAGAAATCTCTGTGCTTCCATTCTCTTCTGTTCATATACCATTTTGGCTCAAAAAGTCCACAAGAGTACAAATATGCAGAGAAAAATTATAGCATTAAAACAGACGACAGATTATATAAATGACAGTATTCTCTTTTAGCCATTAGATTATACCAAATTACTGCAAAAATTGAAGTACATAAATTAATCACCTCTCTCAGAAACCCAAGAAAACATGGAAAAAAAAATAAGAGAAACACTTCACAGAGAAACTTTATTTCAATTAATTTAAGTTATACTTCATGCTTAGATGTCTGGACCTAGCATCATCATGGACGGTAACTTATGAAGGTTTCACCATGTGTTCTTGCCTCTCACACGCTCTCTCTGAGACAAATGTGATCCCCATTTTACAAATGATGAGAAAAAGGCTACCTTTCCTAAGGTCAAAAGGCCAGCCTGGGCAGAGCTGGGATTTGAACCCAGGTCTCACTTGCTCCAGCCCTGAAGTTCTCCCCATTACACTATAATGCCTCCCAGACTGTTTCCTGGTGGGACTCAGGGGTACCACAGTAAAGGGTACCAAACCTTACTTCTTCAGTAAGTAAGCCAAAGGCCACTTCCAAACTTTATGATAGAAATTCCAAAACATATTGACGTGTCAAACGCTCATATAGAACTTAAAATTTGTCATTTAATTTCAAAACGAAAATCTATTTTGAGCCAAAGTCAATAACAGAAAACTGTCCTTTAGCGTTAAAGAGAAGTCTCGGTGATTATTGAAACTTGCCCCCATCTCAGTCATTTGTCCAGAAATAATTTTGTTCAGACAAGTATGAAAAAAATGCAGGTTTCTTTCTCTTCACTTTCTTAGGGCAGTTGACAGGTGGGATAAGTGAGCAGAATGTTTAGGATTCAGGAGTCTGGAAAACAGGCTGCTGTATTACTAGAAAGCCAAGGGGTGGGGCAGGGGCTGGGAACATTGACCCAACGGCCTAGATCCTCTAGAACTCCCTAATTTAATGCAACTTCCTCCAAATGCGTAACTTCATGTTGAGGGCATAACTTCATGTGGTTTTCTTTCTATACTTCAGAAAAAGTTTCAAACCAATGCATTCTGAAGTTAGAAGAAATCAGTTCTATTAGATCTACTGATCTTTAGTTCAGAAAATTACAGTCACCAAAACTATACATACCAAATATAATCAATTTTATGATTATTTTGTAATGTCATGGAATGCTCAATAAAATGTTATGAAATGTATTCACTTCGACTTATTTTGAACCTTAGTTTTATTTTTTCAATTTCCTTGAGAGGCAAACTCTCCCCCTAGGTGGCAGTATATCACCGCTTGTTCTAATCATCTCTGGAAAATTCCAAATGGTTGTCCATAGATCCCGTGGGAATTTAGCTTTGTAAATAATTTTTGCTATTCTTTTATAATATTACTTCCTCTCTTCTTTGTAATTGGTGTGAAAGTCTTTGTGTTTTTTTACCAGTTTCAGACAATAACTTAGTATAATATAGACAGGGCCCTTGACCACTGTCCTTAGGCTGGCTGGACTAAAATTGGGTTTGGTAAAAATCTCTAAAACCTGTAAAATTTCAAGAAGGAGCTGCACTTTATATTTCTGATGCAGTCATAATATCTGAAACCAGAAATTTCGAAATTTCGTAGTTTTAAATGTATCTTTAGCAAAGAAGTATCACACACATTCCATTTACTTATTAAATTTATTTATTTATTTATAGCTGTGTTGGGTCTTCATTGCTGCACACAGGCTTTCTCTAGTTGCGGCGAGCGGGGGCTACTCTTTGCTGTGGTGTGCGGGCTTCTCGTTGCGGTGGCTTCCCCTGTTGCAGAGCACAGGCTCTAGGCGCGTGGGGGGCTCAGTAGTCGTGGCTCGCGGGCTCTAGAGCGCAGGCTCAGTAGTTGTGGTGCCCGGGCTTAGCTGCTCCGCGGCATGTGGGATCTTTCCCGGACCAGGGCTTGAACCCGTGTCCCCTGCATTGGCAGGTGTATTCTTAACCACTGCGCCACCAGGGAAGCCCCCCTTTATTTTTATTAAATCAGTGATGCTGCATGTTTTCCCTCTTTTCAAAAAGCAGATTAAACACCATCAGACGTTAAGAAACAATCTGATTACCCTGGCACTTGAATTATCACGAAATCACATTCATTTCCTACCAGGTCTCCTTGGCGTGCCTGGTCCAAGCGACCATCACCCATGGCCTGAACGACAGCTCACTAGCCTCCTGCCTGCTCTCCCAGCTCTTTCCCTAAGGCCCTAAGGTTCATAGGCCACACAGTAGCCACAGCAAGCCTATTAAGACAGGAGTCAAATAATGCCCTTCCTCTCTGGGGATTTCCCTTCTCACCTGGGCCCTACAAGCCCTCCTGGTCACTCTTCTGCATCCTCCCTCCTTGTGCATCCAAACCCCTCCCCATCCCACCTTCCCTCTCCCCACCACTCCCTCACTTACCCTCCTCACTGATCCTCCTCAAACATGAGTAAACTACCTCTACTATCACCCCCCTCCCCTTGCCAGGCCTTACCCAGCTTTGTCTCCTGAGCCTAGAACACTTTCCTCCAAAATACCTCTATGACTCACCTTCTCACCTCACTCACCACGCTGTTCAAACATCACACCTAAAGGAGCAGCGCGATCGCTTTTAGATGCCTATCTTTCTCTATCTGTTTGTCCTAACTTTTTCTTTCCCCGCTCTTAACATCCCGGGAAATATTACACATTTACTTGTCTTTGTTAAAAATATTTACATGTTTTTATATCTGTATCCACAAACTTGAATGTATTTTCCATGAAGAGTAGAGATTTTTCTGTGTATCTCAGTGCCTAGAACAGCTAGCATGGTGCCAGGAACACAATAAACACTAAATAAATATTTGTGGGATGAATGAATGAATCAATCAGTCAGTGTTTCTGCAAACTCTTTATTCCCACCTGTCACTTTAAGAAAAACATATTTAATATGGGTTTTCAAAAAACCCAGTGCCTCCATATTCATTATCATTCTACAGATTGGACCCAATAACCAACTGATCATGAAAAAGTAGCCAAACGGGTATTACTTATATTAGCAAAGCAGATAAGTAGAAAACTAACTATTCATGGTCTTTCATAAGCAAAAGAATCCCCAGCCCCACCAAATAAATGCACGAGACCCTCCAAAAAGATCTTTAAAATGTAGTACACACTTTCGCTAATAACTATTGACTTTACTACTCAAGAATACTTGACAAAACAGTAGCAGAGAATAAAATGTTTTGGGACAGTCATCTATGAAGGAGTCATTTTTCAGGACAGGACTTCAAACATTTGTGAGCTTCCCTAGTCCATCAAAAATAAAATGGAGGGGCTTCCCTGGTGGCGCAGTGGTTGAGAGTCCGCCTGCCGATGCAGGGGACACGGGTTCGTGCCCCGGTCCGTGAGGATCCCACATGCCGCAGAGCGGCTGGGCCCGTGAGCCATGGCCGCTGAGCCTGCGCGTCTGGAGCCTGTGCTCCGCAACGGGAGAGGCCACAACAGTGAGAGGCCCGTGTACCGCAAAAAAAAAAAAAAAAAAAAAAAAAAAAAAAAAAAAACCCCCTATCAGTGAGTGACAATCAAGCTGCATCTTATGGAGTAGACTGGACATAAGCAACACACTTCAGGTGTCACTGTCTCCCGTCACCCCCAGATGGGACCATCTAGTTGCAGGAAAACAAGCTCAGGGCTCCCACTGATGCTGCATTATGGTGAGTTGTATAATTATTTCATTCTACACTACAATGTAATAATAATAAAATGCACAATGAAAGTAATGCGCTTGAATCACCCCAAAACCATCCCCCGCCCCCCGGTCTGTGGAAAAACTGTCTTCCACGAAACAGTTGTCCCTGATGCCAAAACGTTTGGGGACCGCAGTTCTAAATTATGACTGTAATGCTGGAAACACAACTGTCTGTATACATTTGCCAAAACTCATGAAATTGTGTGCTCAAAATTGATGCTTTATTGCAGAGAAAGTAAACCTCAAAAAAAATTGATTAGAAACAAAATTCCCTACTAAATATACTAAATTTTAAATCATGCTTCCCCTTTTCAAAAAGAGACTATTCGGGTTTCAATTTTCAGTTCTGTTTTCTGTGGTGAAAGCCTGTCTGAAGTCATACTGTTATCGTTCACAGATCCATGGCAAGAAGCTCGGTGGCCCCCAGAGGAATGACTAAGTGCAGAGAAAGAAGAACAAACTCCAAGAGAGGGGGCCTTGCTCCCAAAATGTTTCTTTCCTGGAACTGAAAAAAGCACCCTTTGGCTAACAAAAAAGGAACTTGTCATTATTTTGCCATGTTACCATGACAACCATTTATTGAGCATCTACTATGTGAACCGTTATCTCTAATCTTTGCGAAATCCTAGAAAGTATTATCACCTCATTTTTTTTTTTTGCCAAGACCACATAATTAGTAAGCAACAGAGTCAATATAAAAATCCAGATACAGTTCAGAACCCAAGTCCCATAATGAAACTCAAACCCACATAAGTGTGCCCAAGAATCTATAAAATAAATACAATTCCAAAAGGCCAGGACACATAATTAGACGGCAGCTTTTTCACCCAACAGGATTTGACCCATCAATTTCAACATGCAGGGAGAAGTCATACAAAATTGGAGTTAGTACTTTTTATCTGACAACAGCCAGCTCACCTTTGAGTCACCCATTTAAAACATAAGACTGTCAAAGCTACAAGGAAAGCTAGGCATAATAACTAAAATTCTATCTGAGAGTCAGTTCTGGATTTCAATTTTTCATGATAGCACAGCATCGTTCCCTGCATAAACTAAGGTGGCATTTTCACTCTGCAAAAATATTGTGATATGTAAGGCCATCTCCACAAACTTAAGAGCGCTGAATGAGGCTCATTTATTTTAGAATCTGTTCCACTCCACCAACCACAATTAGCATAAGCACACATATAATTTAAAAATAATCTCCTACAGAATGTACTTGGACAACAGACATAAACATTACCAGCTCATAAATGTCCTCCTCGGGCTTTGGCACGTAGTGTTGCATTTTGTTTTCTATTAGAAATTTCAGGCGCAGGTAATGAGCAGAATGATCCAGTCTATGTGCCTGGGACCAAAACAAAAAAAAAAAAGAGGAGAAGAGAAAATGTCTTTTCAATAGTAAATAGACATAATTAGCTTTCCACTGATGTATTGTCATCTATTCCTGAGAATAGTGATGATTTGCTACTGAAGGGAGGTGTAAAATTTCTATACTTCTTAAAAGGTTTACACCCAAAACCAAACTTTAATTTTCATTGAATATACTAATAATATCCCACGGGTATCTTATGATCAATGGAAACAAAAAAGTCACATCTTCACTTCTGCTTATCTCATCCATTACGCTCTTTAACGCTGGGTTTGCAAGAAAACCTATCAGACCCAAAAGGCCTTTAAACATAATTTCCAATATACAAAGGTGATTGGAGAAGAAAAGTGACAAGAAAGGCAAGGAAGGATTTACAGTGACAGAAGAAAGCTGTGCCCAGGCAAACTTATTTTTTTAACCACATGGGGACACTGGGACAGTTGTTCACAGTTCATTTGCAAGTGAGCTGGTGTATAGACAAGGCATTTGGATTTCAGTCTTATTTATATACACCCCGAGTGAGACTCCCTCCGGGGGCAGCGAAGACAGGCATGTGTCCAACTTTGGAAACACAATGAATGACTTGCCCAAAGAAAACAATTCTGAAGCAGTTAAGGATTGAAATTTCCAGGCCTTCTCCACTGGTCAGGATGGGTCAAATGATTTTTTTCTATCTAGAAAGTCATTCGTGAATTAACTTTGTGGAAAAGGCAACAGTGGAAACATGGTTTTATAACTAACATCCTCAATTCACATTCAAGAAGATGCAGAGGAAAAAAAAATGCTCTTCAAAAGTTACATGCAAGTTACATGAAAATGTATTGCTAGAGAGAAAATGTTTCCATCAAGTCTTTTTTTAAAGCATCCTTATCTTTTAGAGATTTATCCTGAAGTACTAGTAAAGATATGATGTCTGGAATCTGCTTCCAAAATCATTCAGAGCAGGGAGTGGGAGTGAGTTAGTAAATGGAGAAACATAATTTGATATTATAGAACCTTGGTGATGGTGACACAGAAGTTTATTACATTATTGCCTACTCTTCGTAAATTTGAAATTTTTCATCAATATAAAATCTCTTCACACCAAAAGCTCAACTGATGAGAATTATTTCGAAATAAGTGAAGTTAATTTTTCACTGGTTTAGTGCTCTTTCTGTTTACCTTCTTCCCACCCGGCCCCAAATTTTAAAGCCAAGCTAAGAACATTCTAATAATGATTCCAATAATAGTCATTCAATTACACCTCACAAATTCTGAAGTGTGCCAGATACTGCATGAAGCAGTCTTCAGGAGTATGGGAAGGGGCCTGCAGAACATGGGAGGTGGTGACAGTGATGACTTTGCCTCGTAATTAAACACACATGCAAGACAGGGATCCTGCACTAGAGAAAAGCACGGTTATGGAAAGTAGAAGTGAGTTTGTTCTAAACGCCTAGCAGAATGATAAAGAAGTTTTCTAGAGTGACTCTCGGGAACCTCCAACATGTATCCTTTTCTGAGTAATGTGATAGTCTGAAGCCCACCGTCCAAACACAGGCACCATTGAGGCAACACCTTCCTTGCACCCGGCTTTCGGGTTCTCGCTGTCGGTACTGAAAATCAAACGCTCAGTGTCTGCCAGACCCAGATCACTGATGTCAAATAACCAGGGTGGATGGGTAAGCCAGGGAAGCAAAAGCAGGGAAGTTTCAAAGTGTGCTACTTACTGCTTGTCAAAGAGCCGCTGAGACAAACAACAAATTAATAATACTTAGGGTGCTACGATAAGCAAGAAAAGTTTCCCTCACAGAGATAAAAGCTGCAAATGCTTCCCACTGACCTAGATCCCCACTGAAATCTTTAATTAGAAGCAAAATATTTTGGTTCACCATCTGTTTCCAACTGAGGTGGGAGGGAAAGAGAAATGAAACTTCATGGCGTCTTGGTCAACAGGAACAAATCCACCTGGAAACTTTATCGTCATCATTAATCAACACTTTGTAGACACTCCCAATGGGGCTGCCACTTAGACAGTCTTCTGGAAACCAGACCAAAATAGCCACCTCACCTAAGAAGCTTCGGGCTCCCGAAACCTCAGTGTGAAAGAGAGATGTTTGGTGCCACTGGCAGGCACCAAACGTCTTAAGGTGGTCCTGATGGAGACATCATCCCTTAAATGCTACCAGGCTGAAAACATTTATACAGATGCCCAGAGAACGCCAAATAACGGCCGACACCTTGAAGTGTTTAACAAAGCAAAGAGAACAGAGCAACAGGAATAAGGGTGGCTCTGGCCGTCTTCCCCTCCACCACCATATTTTTCGAACTTCCTTAAGTTACAATAATGTCTTGATAACTTCGAAAAATAAAAATGAGCACATGTAACAAACATAACAATTATAATGATCTTATTTGTAACCCAAGAGCCCGAGGTTTGGTCAGTAAATAGTTACCTTAAAAATGGGACTTTGGATCAACATACCCATGTGTCTTATCATTTTGGTAAATGTTTCTCAATTATGAGCCCCCATTAGTCATGGCTGGTCTAACATAAAGGGAAAATCGTAATGAATTAACTAAATCAGATCATCAGAACTCTCAAGAATTTCATGCTCCTCCAATATTTACAAGTCAGTATCAAGGCGGGTTGAACAACTTACCATGTTCACAATACATCTATGTGCAAGAAAAATTCCAAATGTTAATGAATATTTTAAGATAGTAATTCTAACGATTTGGCCTGCTTTACACTTGTAAAATGTTCAATTACAACGTAAGAGAAATTCAGCTGGGAAAACAAATGGTCCAAATTTGTTTTCCAATGTTCATTTACTTAAGGTACGTAGAAAGCATTTGATTCATTTTGAGACAATGCAGTCCCAAATCATACCATAAGACAAATATTGTTTGTTTAGTTGGCATGTTTTTAAAATTTTTCATCTTCCTATGACTCTTTCAAAGGATGAAACAACAAAACATAATGTAGGTCTTTTCAACAAATAGTTTGAGTCCATTAAAACAGAGAATAACACGATCTTGAAATCCACCAATGTTTTGTTCTTCCATTTCTCCTCATATTCTTCCATTTCAATCAAACTTCTTCAGGAAACATAAACGCACGCAGTGAGGACATCCAGAGATCCACGCGTGCACACACGCACACACGCGCACACACACACACACACACACACACACACACACACACACAAAGTGCTACTGCAGAATTTCCAAAGAGACATATCCTCCCCTTCGAGGTGATTTTTATTGTTTTTAATGTCCATGGTTATTAGAATATCCAAAGCCACAGGTCTACAGAGTGAAGCCATGAAATAAATGCCAACGGTCACACGTGAATAATAACAAGTATGAATAAATGAATTTCTTTGCAATTATTTTAGTAATCGCAATGATCAGAATATGTCCACAACCCATAGGCTAACACGGTTACCTGCTATATTTAGCAACATTCCTTTCATAACACTCACAACATGAATTGCACATGAAATGTAGATCTTGAAACAGTTACTGTACCAGAACTTGACTGGTGCTCGGATGGCAGATGACAAACTGATGTGAAATGATGTGGATCAGACAGAATAGGAAAGAGAATGGCTGAATGCAAGAGACAGAAGAAAAAGATTGATTATTAAATATTAGAGAAAGCACCCATCACCAAAGTTGAGAACGACAATAAAGAAATCAAAGACAGACATTCCGACAATCACCGTTGTTTTCAGTCCCTCCTCCAAGAGAAAAGAGAAATCACTCAACATTAATCAGATCATTAATAACATGTGGCACTGTTTTCCCCATTATCTCTTTTCCTCTGAAGAATAAAATC
>NW_020174642.1:302053-379482 GCF_003031525.2 Neophocaena asiaeorientalis asiaeorientalis
TTCATGGCGTCTTGGTCAACAGGAACAAATCCACCTGGAAACTTTATCGTCATCATTAATCAACACTTTGTAGACACTCCCAATGGGGCTGCCACTTAGACAGTCTTCTGGAAACCAGACCAAAATAGCCACCTCACCTAAGAAGCTTCGGGCTCCCGAAACCTCAGTGTGAAAGAGAGATGTTTGGTGCCACTGGCAGGCACCAAACGTCTTAAGGTGGTCCTGATGGAGACATCATCCCTTAAATGCTACCAGGCTGAAAACATTTATACAGATGCCCAGAGAACGCCAAATAACGGCCGACACCTTGAAGTGTTTAACAAAGCAAAGAGAACAGAGCAACAGGAATAAGGGTGGCTCTGGCCGTCTTCCCCTCCACCACCATATTTTTCGAACTTCCTTAAGTTACAATAATGTCTTGATAACTTCGAAAAATAAAAATGAGCACATGTAACAAACATAACAATTATAATGATCTTATTTGTAACCCAAGAGCCCGAGGTTTGGTCAGTAAATAGTTACCTTAAAAATGGGACTTTGGATCAACATACCCATGTGTCTTATCATTTTGGTAAATGTTTCTCAATTATGAGCCCCCATTAGTCATGGCTGGTCTAACATAAAGGGAAAATCGTAATGAATTAACTAAATCAGATCATCAGAACTCTCAAGAATTTCATGCTCCTCCAATATTTACAAGTCAGTATCAAGGCGGGTTGAACAACTTACCATGTTCACAATACATCTATGTGCAAGAAAAATTCCAAATGTTAATGAATATTTTAAGATAGTAATTCTAACGATTTGGCCTGCTTTACACTTGTAAAATGTTCAATTACAACGTAAGAGAAATTCAGCTGGGAAAACAAATGGTCCAAATTTGTTTTCCAATGTTCATTTACTTAAGGTACGTAGAAAGCATTTGATTCATTTTGAGACAATGCAGTCCCAAATCATACCATAAGACAAATATTGTTTGTTTAGTTGGCATGTTTTTAAAATTTTTCATCTTCCTATGACTCTTTCAAAGGATGAAACAACAAAACATAATGTAGGTCTTTTCAACAAATAGTTTGAGTCCATTAAAACAGAGAATAACACGATCTTGAAATCCACCAATGTTTTGTTCTTCCATTTCTCCTCATATTCTTCCATTTCAATCAAACTTCTTCAGGAAACATAAACGCACGCAGTGAGGACATCCAGAGATCCACGCGCGCACACACACACACACGCGCACACACACACACACACACACACACACACACACACACAAAGTGCTACTGCAGAATTTCCAAAGAGACATATCCTCCCCTTCGAGGTGATTTTTATTGTTTTTAATGTCCATGGTTATTAGAATATCCAAAGCCACAGGTCTACAGAGTGAAGCCATGAAATAAATGCCAACGGTCACACGTGAATAATAACAAGTATGAATAAATGAATTTCTTTGCAATTATTTTAGTAATCGCAATGATCAGAATATGTCCACAACCCATAGGCTAACACGGTTACCTGCTATATTTAGCAACATTCCTTTCATAACACTCACAACATGAATTGCACATGAAATGTAGATCTTGAAACAGTTACTGTACCAGAACTTGACTGGTGCTCGGATGGCAGATGACAAACTGATGTGAAATGATGTGGATCAGACAGAATAGGAAAGAGAATGGCTGAATGCAAGAGACAGAAGAAAAAGATTGATTATTAAATATTAGAGAAAGCACCCATCACCAAAGTTGAGAACGACAATAAAGAAATCAAAGACAGACATTCCGACAATCACCGTTGTTTTCAGTCCCTCCTCCAAGAGAAAAGAGAAATCACTCAACATTAATCAGATCATTAATAACATGTGGCACTGTTTTCCCCATTATCTCTTTCCCTCTGAAGAATAAAATCGGCTCCACTCATTACAATAAAGTGTTTTCCGAGGAAGCAGCAAGCTTTAGAAGGTACCTGGCTCCAAGCACACTATATAATTTATCCTACACAGGTGCTTTTCTGGAGACCAACAGTTTCTTAAAGTGCACACAAAATTTTTCTGTTTTTAAACTCAAGAGATGTAAGCTTGTTCCACACCTTATTTTTTTCCATGTTTTGGGGGGAAAAAACCTGAGGATTCAGGAAAAACTGAGTGGGATGACCTTCTCTTGTTAGAGAAAGGCATGTGTGTCGTAATGATGCCATTAAAAACCCTGTCAAGTGACAGAAATAAACCCTTTATAGGGGAACTGGTCTAACTCATTATCTAAAGATGGTCTCTAAGTTGCCACGACAGTATTATTCCTCCCTGATTCCCTCAGTTTCTATCAAAGCAAAAGCTTGAGAAGTACCTAAAAATCACTATTTTCCCCACTCAGTATTCAATTTTCCACCAATCAATGTTTATGGCTAAACTCTGACCTACCCTCTGATATCTGATGGAGTCTAAAGCCAATGTACACAGCAGGCTCCAAAGCAATGCAACTCCTTGGAAGGACCCTCCAGAGTTTGGCTTATACAAAAAGCCCAGAGTCCTACTTCTGACACCTTCAGCTGCAGTTCTGAGAATAATTCCCACAGCTCTGCAGAATATTAATGGGTCTCTAAAGAATCGTGCTAATCTATAAATAAAAGAATGCAGAAATCCTCAATAGACCAATTTTGTTAAGTAATTAAAATGAAAAATGTGAACAGAAATACCATTATCTTTAAAAAGCTAGAATTCGCGTACTTGAAGGAGTCAAAGCATGCAAGAGTGCATCATTTATTTTTAACACCCATGTGGGAGCTGATTGTAGCTTTGTCCTGAAACAAATGGTCCTTCTACTTTTCCTCCACAGAAGACGATCCAACAGGCTTATCTGAGCCAGAGTGTTCCATTTCTCCTTCATATGAAGCCATATTTTTCCTTTATCAAAGCCCTAGTGATTTATTTTTTTAAGTACAAAAATTGCTGATTGCAGAATTATAGAACTGAGGTAGTGAAAGTTATTCCACATTTATAAACCACTGTGTTGAATGATGATAGAAAAGGTTTCCACTTTCCCTTTAGGGGCCTCAGAGAAGACCATTTCACTCTCCTAAGAATATATTCTAGATTCTTCCACCCCTTACGGACCATCCTTCCTGACTCCTGACACTTCTTGTGACCATCCACTTGGCACAAAGGGATACATCTAAGTTTGGAGCAGCCAGATATGGATTCAAAACCTCCTTTGCAAGTGATTATGACTGTGATGTGAACTCAGGCAAGGAACTAAGGCTCTCTGAGCCTCGTCTTCTCCATCTGTTCAATGGGGACGTATCGTTCTTGCCCAGACTTGATATGACTACTAAATAAGACTATTAATGCTAGTAATTATGTAAAAGAAAAGCAGGCATGTTAGGAAAGCTCCTTTCTTTCCTCTTTCCCTTCCCTCACTCAAGGCAATCCAATTCATCCAGCTGTCCTTCAGGGAGGAAAAAAAAGAAACAGGGATTACCTTGAAAAAGATCAAGAAGTTTCTACAGCGTAAGGTAAAAACAAAGGAAGTGAGCTCAATCATTTGTCTCTAAAAAACAAGAGGCTAATTGTGTGTTCCTAGGAAGAGGAATTTCTCATCATGGAGGTCAAATTTATATGTATTACTTCAGTTTTTCCCTACCCTAAAGATGCCCGTGTATGAGTTACTGTCAAAAGAGCAGGTTACAAATAGTGCACATAACGTGATGCCAAAGTGTTCACTGAGGTGATCTCTGAATTGTAAAGTAAGGGTGCCTTCATTTTCTGCTTTGTCCTTTACCTGAATTCTCTAACACTTGTGCAATGAGCATGTAAGATGCTTATCACAAATCTATCAAGTACACATGTTGAAAGAGGCTCCTTAAAAGAATCCCTCTCCTCCCAGCGCTGAAGAATTCACTTCCGTTTATTATGCATATTATCACAAAGAAATCCAAAGCTGCTCTGAAATGAAATGGAGATGTTCTTGAAAGTCCCCTCCCCTGCCACACGCTTCTGAGTGTTCATGGATTCCTCCACTGCATTCTGTTCTTCTCAAGAAAGCAACCCCAAGTAACCTCATACCTTGCAGATCAGCTCCAGGGTGTCCCGGGCCGTGTCCCCTGGCCGGACGGCTGTCAGAACTGGCTTATTATTTGGCAGACAGAACCAGGACGGAGTGAAATACTCGTGGACCCAAATGTCACAGTCAGGGTTGTGCTGGTGGACGCTGGGTAAGACCATTTCTTTCTCCCTCTACGATAAGAAACAAAGTTAGCAGAGCAGCAAGTTAGTCTCTCAAGATCTAGATCCCCAGATGGCACACAGGAATTATCCACTCCAATGAAAAGGGCCCAGGGCAGAAGTGGTGGCAGTGGTGAAGGACAGAGAGCTCCCCCGAGAAAAGAAGAAATTATAGAAAAAGGAGCTTCCTGGAGGTAGGAAAGATGTCTCAGAAGAGAGACAGACCTTGCACTTGATCCACGGCATCCACGGGTGGGCATTGCATGATTGAGTGGGTTTCAAAATTGGAAGAAAGAAAGAAATGGAAAAAAAAAAAAAAAAAAAAAAAAAAAAAAAAAAAAAAGAAAGAAATGGGCTATCCATTAGGTTCGGCTTCATTGCCATGATTTCTTCCACAAACCCATTTAAATTTAGAGCTGTGATTCCTCCAGCAAAGCCCATCTACCATGTGAGCTATATGTTTCAAAGGCAACCACGAGGCTGCAAAGAACTTTTTAAAGAAAAGATGACGTTCTAGCATTACCTACTGACCAGCAGC
This sequence comes from Neophocaena asiaeorientalis asiaeorientalis, assembly GCF_003031525.2. Lineage (NCBI taxonomy): Eukaryota > Metazoa > Chordata > Mammalia > Artiodactyla > Phocoenidae > Neophocaena > Neophocaena asiaeorientalis. Next base: position 306,808 of record NW_020174642.1, read on the forward strand.
ATCGTTTGTGTGCTCACATTCGACATCTGATGTGACTCTGGGAGAGAGACAGCCTCATTTCCCAGATGAGGCTTAGAGAACTTCAAAGACGAGCTTTCTGGCCTTCTTAGGCTGTTGCCATCACTCCATCCTCTACATCAGGGAGTAGCACCAAGTTTCTAAGGGTGGGAGGAGCCGTGTCCTATGTATACCCTTCAGCAGCTGGGTTATATCTAAGTCAGCTAAACAGCTAAAGCTAAAAACACTCCATAGATTGATGAAATATTAGGAGCCTAATCTCTCTGAAATAAGCAGAGAAATCATTCCATTAGATTCTAGCAATGGAAAAATAATACTGGTGCTCAATATGTGGTTTACATCCAGGCCACGGATAGGTAAATACATATCTACAGATTACTGAACATTTGGCATTACCAGCAAATTATAAGGAGAAACAAGCTTCCAAACGAAGGCTGAGAAGTAGTAACATAACAACTTCCATATGTAAAAAGAACAGATCCCAGAATGGGGAAAACCTTTTTGTAAAGGCTACTAAACTAAATTCAATTGAGAAGACAATTTCAGCTCTGCCTTTGAATGGTGTGGCTTTCATAGATAAACTGAACCCCGGGGAAGGAATTGTCAGAACGCAATCAACTTGCCCAAATCCCATTAACTATCATTGGAATCTTCCCATTCCGTCCTTACATGCCACCTAAAATAACTGCCCTTGGCACTACATCAGCCCAAGTTTTGCATCTAACCTGCTCTTTGAGAACAAGGCATTCCAGCCAAGGAGGAGGATAAAGGGGTATCTTGGAAAAACAAAAAAGCGACACAGAAATCTATTGGAACAACTTCTGCAGCTTCCAGGATCTGTGTGCCTGGGGAAAATTAAAAGTGCACTAATAATGGTATGCAAGATGAATTAGCTAACTTCAGAAATGACTGCATGAACATCAAAAACATCTATGCCTGGACTGCACATAAGAACAGCAATTTAATTTCATCAGAAACAGACAGATGCTCAGAGAGAGTGCTACGGATGGGTATTTCCAAGGACAGCAGCCTTTATATCCACGATGACATAATCCAGGAGTAGTTTAGGTATCCAAGGGAGGAAAGGCGTGTCCACGGCCACTCTTATCCCCCCTCCCCCCAACAGCCAGAACTCCCCTACTACACTCTGCTTTTGGAGGCTCAGCTCCATCTAGAACGAGGGGCAAGCCATTGCTTGGCTGCATGGCAACCGAGAGCTGAACCCTGTCATATTGATTCTGAGTCCAAGAACCAGAGGATCATACCAAGGTCCCATTATCAACACCAGAATCCCCCCACTGCCCCCAGCCAAGAGGCCGCTTGTATCATCATTAGGGGCTTTAAAACGAGGAATGTCCATTTATTTAGAGGCTGAAAAAAAGTGGCCTAGAAAAAAAAAAATCAATATTCTTTATGGGCTTTCAACCAGAGCAGTTTGAAAGACCCTTTTAAATCTGAGCACAAGGTTGAATCAAGTCTGGGGATCTTTAATCGAATGCTTGTCTTGGGAGGCAAATGCATTTTGTTTTTAAAGAACGAACTGTCAGAACAGTTCTTTGAAATTAATTGAAGGAAAAAAGCAGCATGTGTGGGTAGAGAGGGAGGGCAGTAAGAACTCACCTCTTGAGAAGAAAGTTGTATATGAGAAGAATTAACAATGGCATAAAATACTCTGCTACCCAGTACCCCACAATTTCCTCTTATATTCTACATGGAAACTTCAACATTCAAATGATAGCTATTGAAAATGTTACGTCAGCAGGAGAATATTCTTACTGTTATCAAGTTTTCCATCTCTTCTCGACCTGTTACATAATTTTAAAGGACCGATCATTTCAGTTTTTAATACTGAGTATACTTAATCTTAGGATCCCAAGAAACCACTGCATTGTGTAATGTTGATGTATCTGTGGTACTTTTAGAAAAGGAACATGTGTTTGTTTTTACCTTGCCATCTGGAACAGTGTCATCAAATATTCCCTCTAAAGATTTCTTTACAGCCTCAGTTCCCTCACCGAACACCTGCGTACACAAAAGTATCATCTTAAAAAGAAATTTGGGCAAAAGGGCAAATGAAGCATGAGAAGGGGGATGGAAAACAGGCCTGACTATTAGAAAACATTACAGAAGTTTCAGATACTCTTACATCAAATCCTGAAGCAGGTAAAATAATTTACTAGCTAAAAGACCATGAAAAACATCCCTCCATTATAACAGATCACTTCCCACGTCTTGGACAATTTTTTTAAATTGTCTTTAGATATGGATAATTCATCTAAATTTAAAGAAAATAAACCTGCAAATGCAATGAACCAGCTTCATTCACAGTGAAGAATTTCAGCTACAGCATCACAGCCCTAACCAGAAATTTATCAATAATAATTAGTTTACTTTTTACCTCAGAACCTGAGAACATATGTTTATAATTATATTACCATAACACCAAGGAAAAGTTTCGTATTTAAAAAATAGAAACTTGTCTATCCTTTGAAATTTAATGAATCCTGCTAACTTAAAGATATGACTAAAATCACATGAGGGTACCAATGCCACTAGGTAGTCAAAACCTAAACACATGGGAAAATTTCATATGTTTGCTCTCAACCGATTGTGTACGGTCGGTATAATATACATGGTTAAGAAAAAGTCTTTGCTCCAATGCAAATGAGATATATAGAAACATACAATTTTTGTCCATTTCAAAGTACTAAATTAACAAGTAACTTTCTATTGGTATACTTACGGCTAAGTAAGAGGTTTTTTTAAACTCTTACTAGAAGAGAGAATAACAAGAATTGTTTGTAAGACATTACATGGTCCTTTGATTAAAAGAAAAAGTTAAAACATTCTCTTGGATTCATTTAAATTCAGGCATATGTTTCAGCAGCAATGGACTGTAACATAAGTGGGCACCCATAAGGTAGAAGCACGCAAGTGAACTAAGGCTTTCAATAGAAAGGAAATACGACCCAAACTTCCAGCTGCGAACCCTGACATATATTTACAGTGTCCGTCTGAGTCACCTGCAATGCCGAACGATGCACACAAAATGACACCACCACCTCCTGAAACAAGGGGGGAAATGCTGATTGTTAATGCCACCCTTTTGCAGGTTTGATCAAGAGCCATCAAGTCTCGTGCGGTTTTTCCAAAGAAATATTGACTTTCCTCCAAACAGTTTCTTCTTCGGATTTACACAGAAGCGAAACCCCAGGTAGCAAACTTGATGATGCTCTACTCTCCCCAAAGACCAGAGAACAAACTGCAGGAATGCTCAGCCTCTTCCCATCTGCTCATCTGGTCCCCTGCAAGTTCCACCAAGGGTCCAGACACTCCAGGTGGAAACAATGAGTGTGGTGGTCAGCTAAGGACGTGATACATCAGCTTTCACGATTAATTTATTTTTTAAATGTCAGTTCTTAAGTAAACTAATGGCTGAACTGGTCGAATAAATAATGAGATTTTTTTTATTGAGTCAGTCAATGGAATTCTCACTTTGCCTACGGGCTCAGAGTGAATAGGTCAAATTGGCAATCCCAGTCATGACCTCAAAATGCTCAGTGCCTCTACGGCTCACGGATTGGACATCCTCCTTCTCCTGAAAGACAAATACCTATGTTCTTCCAGTTCTTAAAATCTGAAGCAGCTCTGGAGCCACTTGTTTTTCAAAGCCAAAGAAGGTGGATGACAATGACAATGGAGAGTTTCCCAGAAGTAACTCCTGCAGGAAAGTGGACTTAGCTAGTAAAAAAGTCCAAGTAATGAGGCCAGAGCATTTGGTTAACAGAGGCTCAGTGATGCAGCACCCTAGGTGGTACCACTCAGGATGCACTGAGGTAGGTCCCCTTCAAGCCCTGGCACCTGGGTAGTAGAAGGGAGTCACAGTGGTGAGTGAGCGCTCTCGGATTCCTGGTTCCTGATGTAAGTAGGCAGAAGAACTGCCCATTTAATGTCAACCCCCAAAAGTCAAGGGCAAAGAAACAATCAGATTTCCCTGGAGGCTGCCTTTGATCCAGTGCCAGAGGCAGCTTAAAAGACTGCTCAGGTGCCCACTTGGCTTCATCATCAAGCCCTGCTTTTCTTCTGAAAACTCAGGAAGAAGTGCATTTTCAGTACCTCTGTAATTACCCAGGGTTTGGAAAGGTTGCAGGTGGGAGACTGGAGCTTGGTGATAGACTAATAGCAGAGTTCAATGTTATGGGTATACGTTATCTATTTAAAGCATCTAGGGGCTTCCCTGGTGGCACAGTGGTTGAGAGTCCGCCTGCCGATGCAGGGCACGCGGGTTCGTGCCCTGGTCCGGGAAGATCCCACATGCCGCAGAGCGGCTGGGCCCGTGAGCCATGGCCGCTGAGCCTGCGTGTCCGGACAGTGAGAGGCCAGCATACCGCAAAAAAAAAAAAAAAAAAGAAGCATCTAGCACAACTAACTTCTTTGTGTCAGCTAGTTGATGTGATATAACAGTATCAATCAAGGAACAATGCACACCCCAAAGTGAGGTGTCCGTGGAAGCGATCTACGCTTGCTTTCTCATCCACCCTGGAACCTACCTGACTGATGCTTGGGCGCCCCTGCTTCTTTTTGGAGGTAGTGTCCAGACCCCAAAGAGAAGAAAACCTGCTCCTTCTCTTGCTGGCAGATCTGGACATGGCCTGAGTACGTCTTCTGACTCCAGTTTCACCAGTGCGAGCGGCCACCTGAGGGAAGGCAAGAGGGGACATCAGCAAGAGATGTGTCAAGACCACTCACCTGTTCCCCGAGCCCCCCTCTAAGTCCCACCCTCCAAAAGCCCCTTCCCCCTCATGCCAGCCAACCCTGACCCCACCACCCAAAGCATTTCATCCATGACTTACACATATAGGGGATTTGAGGGCCCTTCCTAGATTCAAAATATAAACGAAAGGTTGGCAAACTCAATCACTGTCTGAAAACATCAGTAAAAATACGTAAAATAGTAATGGAATGTATGCTAGGTTTCCAAGAATTAGATATCCTTCTGGTCACATCCCTGAACTCCAGCATCAAGTTAAACTAACCATACTTTCTTGAGATTCTCTCCAAATGGTACAGAGTTGTTTCTTCACTCTAACAAAAAATGATGGCTGAGTGTCAGCAAAAATAGTGAAGACAGCACATTTTGGTTCCTGTGATTCCATATTGAATCTAAATTTACCAATCTCTTCTACTTAGTTTTCTCAGAATTACATAAAATCACTTTCCTTATTAGGCAAGCGATAGCTGTCCCCCAATATCAATGTCCCTTCTGCCTTAGAGAAACCCCAAATATAGCTGACCATCTGGCTGACCGAAGTGGACTTATTCTCCTTGTAGCAGGGCATGGGCTTGTGATGAAGTTCTGGTCAAGGGGAAGTAGAAGGGTTACACTAAGTCCCCTATATATGAACCTTCAAGTTGCGAACTTTCAAAGATGCGAACGTGCATCTGGTTCCAGCGAGGAACCAGGACCTGAGCCATCAACGTCAGGCGTGAGTAAAATTGCAGCTTGTCCTCCATCTCCTGTTGCTGAGGATCCTTCAGCTCTACCATCTCCCACCTCCTCTCCCTCCTCCAGTCGTAACTCTTCTTGCCTGTTCACTCGATGCCAGCCCCTGGATGCCAGCTGTTGTGCTGTACTACTATACTTTTCGAGGTACTGTACTGTAAGGTTAACAATGTTTTCTTTATTTTTTGTGTTTGTTTTTTATGCATTATTTGTGTGAAAAGTATTATAAACCTATTACTGTACAGTGCTATACAGCCAATCGTGTTAGTTGGGTACCTAGGCTAACTTCGTTGGACTTCCGAACAAATTGGACTTGCGAATGCACTCTTGGAACAGAAGTCGTTTGTATGTAGGGGACTTACTGTGTTTGTAATTTCCAGAAATGGTCCTCGAAAGGAGGGGGTTTTCCGTTATCCTTCACTTTCCTCCTTCCCCGAAACATGAAAACTACCACTATTAATTTCTTGCTTACAACCTTCGAGACTTTATTTCCAAGCAAATATCTATATAATCGTTTTACAAAAATGGGAATGTACTGAACGTATTTGGCAATTCTGTCATTTTCACTTAAAATATGGTATGCATCTTTTTATTAAAACAAATTCTAACTTCGGAAAAAAAATTGTATTTTTTTTTAAAAAGGAAGCTAAACTCTCTTGAGATATTTGCAAGGTTGTCAGCGACCCAGATAAATAGTTCAATATTGCAGAAGGGAACATGCCAAATCTAAATCTGCCACTGTGATCGCCACTCAGGCATATGCAGGATCTCTATGAGGACTCCACAGCATCTTCCCAGGCAATCCTTCAGCCTTGAACTTTATACTACAGGTTGTAAGCAAAGTCCCAGAAACTTGAGGGAACTTCCACTAGGAGGTCTCAATAGGCCACCCATGGGCTCTCCTTTCAAAAGAGGGAGTGTCAGGAGGTACTGCGAGTTAGACTTGAAACTTCCCCGCCTGCTCTTTGTCACTGGAGGTATATATCTCGGAACCCACTTGTCACAGATTCCCACACGGTCAACTCCCAGTGTGGCGGCTGCCAACTGGCAGCATTCTCAGGGATGAATACTGTTGGGTAACACAGGGGACCCCCCCCCCCAGCAGTCAGCACGTTGGTTACAAGGCACACCCTTCTGGGGTTTTCAGTACTGACAGGGTAAACACCCTGGAAGCCCCATGAGTAGATTGGCAAAGACCCCCCACATCTATCAAAACCAGGAATCAAAACAGTTTCTCTACGAGGGTATTAGGGGAAAGTTTTGGTCCCAAACAAAAAAGAGGAGGGAGCTGAGAGGTCTTGTATTTTCTCAGCTTAGCACATAAGAAAACCCAGATCAGGGTATGTGAAAATGTGGTACTCGAGACAATGGTGGGAAAGTGCTCCCAGAAAGAGTTCTAACCCACTATTACACTCAAGGTGGTGTGGGGAACAAAATCAACAAAGGGCACGTGTTTACGTTAAATATGTAAACATTTTCTCTTCTCTATTTTCATCATTTTCTAAGCTAAAGGTAAACAAAGGTTATAAAAGGAATAAATGATAATGTGTTGACATACATAGATGTTCACATAACTATGCCAATATCAGTTAAGCTTATCGCCACAAAATGATGCTAAGAACCACTGTATAAATGGTATTAAAGCTAAAAATTCTAGAAAAACAATAGACATGCGGTCTAATATTTATAAATAGATACATATACACGTACATGTAGGCAGATACCCACACATACCCACACACATCTGTCCCTCAGTATCCATGGGGAATTGGTTCCAGGACCCCCGAAGATACCAAAATCCTCCCATCGTCAAGTCCCTTATATAAAATGGCACAGCATTTACGTATAACCTACATAACAATCTCCTGTGTACTTTAAATCATCTCTAGGTTACTTATAATACCTAATACTATGTAAATCTATACAAATAGTTGTAAGGACAGTGTAAATATTATGTAAATAGTTGGGCAAATTCAAGTTTTGCTTTTTGGAACTTTTTGTAATTTATTTTTTTGAGTATTTTCAATCCATGGCTGGTTGAATCCCCAGATGCAGAACCCGTGGAAACAAAGGGTTGACTCTGTGTGTGTGTGTGTGTGTGTGTGTGTGTGTCACAGCACACATCAGTATCTGAACTTCTTGTGTTTGCCTGATTGTTTACTTCTTTATTATCATCTCTCCCACAAGAAGATAGGCTCCAATAGGACAAGAACTCTGGAGTCGTTCGCTGCTATAACCCTAATCAGAGGATAGTAACGGACATATGCCAGGCACTCACATTTATTTGTTGACTGAATGAATAAATAAACAAACACGGAAAAGCAGAAGCAGATATCCTACATACCACAGTCACGACAATTAAACAGTAACTCCTTCGTGTATAATTTTAGAAAAACACAGTCCAGAAGAGAAAGGGAAACAACCATAAATACTCTCAGTTACCAGCTGACCAGTTAGTTTAGTCTGTTTAACAAATGGACTGTTTATTTAAAGTTCTTACAGTAACTACTCTAAACTGTTGGGGGCCTTGTAAACTGCAAAAGTTACTGCTGCTCCCAAGACAATAATGACTCAAAATGAGCAAAGGGATTTAGAGGAAGAGGAAAAAAAGCTGGCAGAAGAACTGCTGGACAAGAGCTCAAGAGTTTCTCAATGATCCTGGCCCAGACAATGCCTCTCTTTGTGGCCGGAACCTGATTACTCTATCATTCTGCTCATCTGTGCAAACAAGAACAATGATAACCTTCTTTCAAAGAGTACAGCGGGGACCCTTCAGTTAATTACTGAAAATCACTGAGCATGATGGGAAGCCCTCCTGGTGAACGGTACTTAAAGTGTAGCTCAAATCTCCTCCTCTAGCCCTGTTGCCCTCACACCTCCTCCTCCCATGCTCCCCCCCACTTAATAGAAGGAAAAAAAAAAAAGTCTGGACAAAGGCTAAATTGAAGAATGTCTCAACCCCAAGGAGAAAAAAATTCCCTGGGGTCAAATGACAAGGAAAGAAGGAAAAAATAAGTATCCAATAAATCAGACAGTAAAAATTCCCTGCCCAGGATCTTCCATAGGAGATAGAGCAACAAACAGGAAGAGATACCCAACAGGCTTGCTTAACTTGTTCTGTCTGATTGAAACCTCTCATGGAAAAGAGAAGTTTGCAAGGACATATACACACCCAGAGCCATGTCACTGCTGCAGCTAGCAAAAAAAAAGAAAAAGAAAAAGAAAAAAAAGAACAAAGGAACAGAGAGTGGTACATATGGAACTAAATATTCTCCTTCAAAATCACTGACCAAATAAACCTAAAAGAGTTACTAACCCTCCCACCCCCATCTTCTGCTGGTCAGATTTTAATAGCCTGCCCATCAAAAGAAAAGTACATGCAAATCACAGATACTGAGACAGAGGAAATTAGAAGGTCTGGAGATAAATTATGGAAGGGTAATTCAGTGGCTTCTACTTCCCCGTCTCTGAGAGGTTAGCTCCAATGGCTTTGAAGAAAATAATAAAGCCATAGAAGTTTTAGGTAGACAGCAAAATTATTTTCTCCAAAGTCTACCAAGCCCAGGAGAAGGAAAGAGCCTTCTGGATAGCTTGGGATTTAGTATTAATACTGATGCCACATCATGGGTATCATAAGCTTCCTTAATTAAAAATGCTCCCTCAATTTACGACATTCTCAGTGTGGTAAACAAGAATTTTTATCCCAATATTTTTGCAGAACAGGCAAACTGAGATTTGGCTAAGTTACAAAGTGGTGTCCAGGTCTCACAGAGACAGACCGAGAGCCACAAACTGAAAACTGCCAGATTTATTCATCACAGCACTTTGATCCATGCCTACTAAAAAAACAGGACTTAATAGCTATACGGAGAGGTGGTAGCCAGGGAGACCAAGAGCTGAGCTGTAATTAGTAGAACAAATCGGGATGCCAGTTTTAATAACTCCAGAAATTTGTTTAAGACTTCTTTAAAAATGTAAATCTGCCCCAATTATCTGAATGATGATGTTAATCTATTTATAAAGAATACAAACGGCTCTGACTGAATTACAGCTCCGAATTCAATTGAAGGGTACAGCTGACACGGCAAGCCAAGAGCAGCACAGCTAAGGTTCTTCAAGGCGGTTTCTGGAACCTAGGACTTAACATTTAATTTCACAGCAAATGGCTAAGGTGCAGTACATTTTAAGTGGGTGTTGACTTGGATGGGCTAAAACCATGTTACTCGCACAGCAATTTTTGAGAAGAAAGGGGCCCAAAGTACATAAAGCTGTTAGCAATTTAGCGTGTACATGAAATCACAGATTGCAAACATACAACTACACAACCTGCCGCTCTGGAGGTCAGATGAAAATTCTCTTCTCCGAGCAACTACATATGTTGGGCTGATAAACACAGAAGGTCATGGCCTTCTTCAAATGCCTCAGTTATTTACGGTCACCAAAACCATAGTAAAAAATAAAGTGAAAAGGAAGATTTCCAAAGAGCTCTATGTTCAATATATGGTGTATGTGTTTTCACGTGGGCAAGTGAGAGAGAGAAAAAACACATTTATGTCTGAGAGAACGAGCTTTCCACTTACCATTTCCATGAGGTAAATATAAAATGTACGTATTGGGGTTAAAAACATGACACTGCCTAAAAATGACATGAGTTATCCACAAGCACCACATGCAAAGATCTCTTAAGGTAATACCTTTCATATTTTCTTTGCACAATAATTAAGGGCCCATCAAGAGAGGCTTAAGTAATAAATGTCAGAATAGATTCAAGTGAAGATTTGCATCCGTGACCAAGGGAGGACATATCAGAAATCCACACAGAGCAGTAAACTAGAAAACTACTTCAGAGACTCTTGTCAAGTCGGGCTCAGGATTAATAGTCAAGATGAATATTTTTCAAAAATACATCAGCTTCTACTCACCAGCGCATGAAAAGATGATACAGAAAAGATTCCAAGGCGGCCCATTGACACTTTCGTCGGACGGCTTGCAAAGGCAAGTAGCCTTTTAGGGTTGGGCAGTTCCCCACCTTGGAGGCTGGCTAAGTAACAGCGGTAGCGAAACAGGTCCATTTGGAACTGTTCAAGATTCTGCTCCCAAACAAAGATCTACAGCGGGGAAAATACGGGAAAAGAGTAGGGAGAAAGAGGGAAAACAAATGTTAATTTTATCCCACACAAATGTACAAATTTCTGTTATAAAGGTATTAATTGTAGTCCTAAGGGGTAAATACCAGGTACCCTAAATTTCTTAGGTAATAGGTCAAGCATTATTGTTTCCATAGCTTACATGCTTTTCTGCAAACATCTATAGACATAAATTCAGTACGATAAATAGAAGAGATATCCTTAGTTGCTCTCTTCCCTCCCATCATAGATTTCACATTTGCGGCCATGATAGGTCCATCAGCTCCAGGCTCTGGACCACAAACCCAAGGGAGAAGACGTAAAAAAATGGAGGATTTCCAGCACCGGAGAATTATATGACTTCCCAAGAGGTGGCTTTTCATAGGAAGACAGAGAAGAAGAAAAGCGAGGTGATTTCAAAATCAGAGGCAAATAGGCCAAGAGCTTTTGGGAAGAGGTGGGTGGTAGAGAGCACAGGGTGGGACAGTGGAAAACTAGATGGTGTAGACCCAGACTCTGGAATACATAGTTCCAACCAGAGGATATATCCAAGATATTTCCACATTTTTCAAAATGGCAAAATAATACCTACCTCCTGAGGCTGATGTGATGATTAAATAAGATAATGCAAGAATAAGAGTGGGACCAGGGTCTGGCATATAGTGGAGGCTCAGAGATGTTAGCTATGATGTGGATGTTGATTAATGGTTGATAGCTACCTTTTCACTTCAACTTAAAATACAGTGTTAGTGTAAACACATATCCATAGCACGATTCACAACAGTCAAATAATGGAAACAGCCCAAACGCCTATCAACAGATGAATGGGTAAACAAATTGTGGTGTATACATACAATGGAATAATATTCCGCCATAAAAGGAATGAAGTATACATACTGAAATGAGGATCAATCTCCAAAACATTATGCTAACTAAAAGATGTCAGACACAAAGGGTCACATATTATGCAAGTGCATTTGTATGAAACATCCGAAATTGGTAAATCCATAGAGACAGAATGCCAGGGCAGAGGGGAACAACAGCTTAAAAGGTATGGGTTTCCTTTTGAGGTAGATGACAATGTTTTGGAACTAGACAGAGGTTGTGGTTACTCAACATGGTAATTGTACCAAATGCCACTGAATTGTATGCTTTAAGGTGGTTAATTTTGTGTTATGTGATTTTTACCTCTGTTTAAAAAACAATACGGTACCGGGTAATAGAGGGAAAGAATAGACCGAGAGAAATATGGAAGATCACATGCTGGTCAATTATTTAAATAGTATTTATTCACATAATTATTTCCCAACATATTAGGCAAAGTTTCAAAGTGTTACTAGGTGGCTATCACTGACTTTTAAACAACTAAATTGAAGGCAAAAATGTCCTCTCTTATCTCACGAAATCTTTCCTTTTCAGCATGAAATATACTTGTGTACATATACAGCAATTCATACATATATTTTTAAAACACACTCTACCTTTCCCCTAACTTTAGAAGTCTAAATTTATTGAGGAGTCAGGAATAAATCCCCATCACAGTTAAGCACCAAGTTAACCTGATAACGTGGGGAATGAAACTGCAGGCTTTCCAGTTACACAGATCCCCAAGAACAGCATGCCACTGGTAGGAGCGGGTGGGCTCTGCTATTAGATTTCTGTCTTTCATTCAATTTAATATTGTTCCCTTTAGCTCACAACAATCAACTGTGAACAATGGGTGAGGAAAACTGACAGTCACAATAAAGAATTTAGCAGTCAGGATGACAGGCTGACAGTGAGATAACTGATAATGCTTCTCGATTCCAAGGCAGCAGAAAAACTTTCAAGACCTAAGGATTTTGCCCACGTCTAAACACGGAAGAACAATTACCTGATCTAATATAGTTTTCTTCTTCTTTGAATCAGTGACTGAAGACAGCTGCATTTCGCCCATTTTCTTCATCTTTTCATCCATATCAATCTTCTGTTCCAGTTTTTTGATTTCCGACTTCAGCAGTTGGAGCGTGTCTTCTTTGTGATGGTGCCTTGCGACAGCGGCTGCACAGGCAGAATGGATGGCAGTGATCCAGTTCTCCAGCTCCGTCTGGCTGGTGGTCTGTGATGGGGGAGGTGGGGGCCGAGAAGAAACAGCCACCTCTTAGGTTATCATAGACAAACCAGTGCATTTCCAGACAAGCCATGGCTGGGAGTCAAGGAGGCAGATCTAGACGCCCCATGAGGAAGGCTAACCTTTCTGAATTCCTCCTTCAGAGAACACCTAAAAGAAGTTAGTCTTAGGTCAGACACCAACCCCCCCCACCACCATGTCTGCTCATCCAGTGTACTTACTGAACTCACTTGTTGCAGTGGACCGAACATTTGTGTCCCCCACCCCCCAATTCAAACATTGAAATCATAACCCCCAGTGTGATGGTATTAGGAGGTGGGGACTTTGGGAGGTAACTAGGTCATAAGGGTGGAGCCTTCATACAGGGGATTAGTGCCCTTCTAAGAAAGAGGCCAAAGAGCTAGCTAACTCCCTTCTACCATGTGAGGACACAACAAGAAGACAGCCATCTATGAATCACAGAATGGGCCTGACCAGAACCCAACCATGCTTCCACCCTGATCTCAGACTTCCAGCCTCCAGAATGTTTCTAAGCCACCCAGTCTACGGTAGTTTGCACTAAAATACTTGTATATGTGATAATCCTATACAGACAGCTTAGTTTCCAGTTAAGTGAGTTGCTATGAAGCAAAGGTCAGTTTCCAGAGAGGACTGGTCAGTTCCATGGTGAGAGTGAGGCCGAGGGATATTATTGGCCAAGGAAGATGCAACAAACCTTCCCCCAGTGAACCACAGTGACCCCAATCCACAGGTTCCCCTGCCAGAGCCAAGCAGCCATGACAAAACTAGGGCTGGGAAGGTAGTTCAAGGAGCGAGAAGCAATACCGTCTTAGGGAAGTGTCTAGGAATAGCAATCACTCAGCAGGATCCCAGCCACTAAGAATGACCAGGTCAAAGGGGATTTAAAGACAATGCTGGGTAACACCCACCAATGGGCAGGTAACCTCAAAGTGGGCTTGCTTGTGACTCACAGTGTTCTGAAAGGCAAAAGTTGGGGGAATAGCTCATGGGTAACAATGTGCCATGATTAATTCTTTAGGAACTCAATCAATGAGTATCGCCTCAAACCTGGAGAAGTTTAGTAAATGCTCAGAAGTTAGCTCATCTGAACAAAGGGTCTATTTGGCTACTTCAATATTAAAGTAGCTGACGACATCATTTTTCACGCACAAAACACTGTTATTTCTTTTTCCCCTCTGATGCATCTTCCTAGTTTCCTGACTCATTTGAGCCATGGTTTGCAAACAAAATTCTCTTAACAGGACCCCACCCACAGGACTGAAATTTAAGTGAAGGCACCACCGCAGGTGTCTATGTTATTTCTGAATCTCATCACATTCCACAAAAGAAACTGCATCAAATGTTACAAATGGTGTCTGCCAGCAGAGACACCACACACTGGACAAACCTAGACAATCTGTCAGCTGTTATGTTTACAACAAAATATTTGCCTGTATCTAAAGAAGACTTCAATAGCTAGACATTCTCCTAAAGAAACAACAGAAGTACCACCTGCTAAAGCAAATGGAATCATTTTGTGAGGACTGAGTGGGAAAAGAAGAAGAGAAAAAGACAATGGAAGTCAAAGGCAAACACTTGTAGGTAGAGAAAGTTAGGAAAAAAGGCAATGTGTGTATATGAGATTCATCTTTTTTTCCACTACACACCTAGGACTTAATCATCTTATAATTGGAAGCTTAGAACTGACTAAGCTTAGAACTAACTACCTTTATCCATTTCACCCCCCATTCCCCCCTTTAATTCTTTGAGATTTAAAAACGCCACTTCGAATTCTTAATATCCTCTTGGAAAGTAACTACGTTACATTTTGCCTTTGTGTATCACTTTAAAGTTATTCAAGAAAAACCCAGAGTTTAAGATCCCCCAACATATAAAACCACCATGCTTCCTCCTGCCTGGTGCAACTAAAACGTTTGCTGTCTCTCCGTGCCTCAGCATCAGTGGGTATTTTGCCACATGGGGTTATTCACCGCCCCTTCCCCCCACTTTCTAAAATTTATTAGAGAAGGAATCAGTTCAGATGGGAAAACAATCAAGTAAGGATTCTTTTCTGAAAGAAAAACTTCCAAGAAGAAAATACCAAGTGCTGGTGAAAATATGGAGCAGCCAGAGTTCTTATGAGCTGCTGGAGAGTAAACTGGTCTAACTGGTTTGGAAAACTATTTGGTACTACCTCCTAAAGTGGAATATATGCACACCTTGTGACCCCCGAAATGCACTCACGGGTCTGTTCTCAACAGAAATGCGTTCCTGTGCTCACGAAAATGTATGTCCCAAAATGTTCACAGCAGTACAACTTGCAATGGACAAAACTAGAAACTATCCCAACACCTGTCTACAGGAGAATGAGCGAATAATGTGTATAATCACACAGTGCCATACTACACAGCAACGAGAAGGAAAGACCAGTAACTACCCACTACAACGTGGATAAATCCCACACACATAACATTGAGGAAAAGAAGCCAGACACGGAAGAGTATAGACTATAAGACTCTATTTATATAAAGTACAAACACAGGCAAAAACTAACGTACACTGTTAGAAGTCAGAAGAGTTGTTTGATGGGAATTGTGGGGAGAGGGGGAGCATCTGGAAGGAAGCACAGGGAGGTCTCTGGGGTGCTGGCCACATTCTGCTTCTGGATCTGGGTGCTGGTTATGTGAGTGTTATGTCACGGGTGTGCCCGGCTTGTGAAACATCATCAAGATGTGTACTTTTCTGTGTATATGGTATCCTTTAATAGACAGTTTTTAAAAGATCCTTCCAAGATATATTACCCTAATATTTAAGCATAATTTTTCTATAACTATCTTAAAAAATATTACCCTTCAGAGTCTATTTTTCAGGAAAAATTGTCACTACAAGGTTGTAATGGAAGTTCCCAGCAGCATGACCTTTTCCAGCATCACTTCTTTGTCCTCTAAAGTGCCTGGCAGCATCTGATAAACAGCTAGTCCCCTGAGCCAAAATATGCTTTTCCCCTTTGTACGCACAGCTCCATGGAAACAAGGAGCTTTTAGATGTGAAGGGAGCTGCTGTTTTCACCCATGTGAAAAGGATATTGGGGGGTGTTTCAGATGGAATCCATGCAGAGGTAGCATGTCACTAATGAGGAGAGGATGTGTCTCCAGTAAAAACAGCTGGTGCATCAGTGCTCAGTGAGAGGTCAGTATGTATTCCCCCAAGACGATCCTCACTCATCTCTGCCTCCCCTCCCCTCCCCCACCCCCAGCCCAGGGGAAGAAAAGTAAATACCTACAACCCTGACATAATATCTGAGGAATAGTTAGAAAGAGCTTAAAACTCCTGATACAAACTCTGCTAAATACAAGTTACAAACTTTACATTTTAAATAAATATATTCATCTAGAAGGGGTCCAGGTGACGATTTTACAGATGAAGAAACTAAAGCCCGGTAAAATTAGAGCTGACACAGTCATTTATTATAAACCTGATCTCCGTCAATCCTATTCTTTAAAAAAAATTTTTTTAATATGCTACACACGCCACTCCAGAGCCCTGCCCCCCAGCTCTCACCAATTGCTCTGAAAACCTAGCCGTGGGGTTTTTATTGTTGCCCACTCCTTTTGAGCTCTCCCTAGGGACACAGAGGGATGGAATTTTCCTGGTTCCTGTGAAGTTAGGTGTGGCTATGCCACTTGGCTGGGGCCAATGAATCTGAGTAGAAGGACCATGTGTTACTAGTTAACAAAAGCCTGATTCACCCAATTCTTGTCCCTTTGCTTGCAGTCCTGGAATTGTGGGGCAGGATGGAGCTTCTGTCAGCCTGGGTCCCTAAGTGTCTAAGATGAGAAGAGCTTCATAGCCAATGTCCTACAGACACATGGCCAGAATGAAAAGGTATGTTAAGCCATGGAGATGTGAGGGTTGTTCCTTACTGCAGCATAATCTAACCCATCCTGACTGATACACTAGCAAAGTAAGAATTCCATTTCAAAATAAGTGATTTTTTTTAAATAAGAGTCTGTATAACACAGTATTACCCTCCAAGAGGAGCCACAAGCTGATAGGTTCTGCAGAACAACAGCTTTTTGGTCTCGTCACTTAACGTAAAGAGAGCCTCTTCTTCCTTCCGCCTGTGAGATTCTCCTCAAACTCAGCCAGGGGCAACACACCCCATTCTCATGTCAGAGAGTTTATGTTTGCCTCCCACTTAAGAGGTGGAAATGAAGGAAACCGATACTAGTTGATGAAGCTAAACCTCCTTTGAAAGGTGTAGCTATCTTGGAATTTATTTATTTAAGAGAAAGGAAGATGGCGGTTGCCAGTGGTTAGGGGAAGAGGAAAATGGGGAGTTTGATGGGTACAGAGTTTCAGTTCTACAAGATGAAAAGAGCTCTGGAGATGGATGGTGGTGATGGGTACACAGCAACGTGAATGCACTTAATGCCACTGAACTGTGCACTTGGACACAGTTAAGATGGTATGTCATGTATATTTTAGCACAACTTAAAAACTTTTAAATAAGATAAAATAAAAAGAAGGGGGAAAAACATACCAAGTCTCATAATCTAGAGAAAGATGTTTAGAAGAGTATGACCACAACATTATGAAAAATTTAGCCATCAGCCTTGTAACCATTAAGGACGCTCAAGTCTCCAACTGCTTTTAAAACCTGTCAGAGGCTGAAGGCAGCTCCATTAGAGAGAATTTTTGCTCCAACTGTCCTGCCTAAATAAAACAGCGGTCTCTGCCATTCTCTACCATTAGGACAAATCAATTTCTAAGAAGGACACTTCACTAAATGAGCTTTTCAGCAGAGTCTGTCCTTTGGCAGCGGCATACACGGGCTACGTGTGACTCAGAGGGTGGGCAAAGACGGCGCTGACTGCTGTCAGCAGTAGGTTAAGTAGAGACGACTCTTGAAACAGTTCCTAGCCGTTTGCAGGCTTAACACTTAACTTCTGAGCTGATCATGGCAGACCACTAACTTGATACAGTGTTCTCCAGTGTGGCCACGCCAGGATTTAAACTCTGACAGGCTAGAAAAAGCTTTTCAAAGCCGCCAACCTTGCATCACCTTCTCGAACCAGGCAAGTTTAATTAGGGATACCAGGTCCACTCCAGTGCCCTCCAGCAGAATCCAGTGGTCAAAAAGGCAGGAAGGAGAGACCACCAAGTGGTACCGTCTCAACCTCTTCCACATGCGTCACTTTCCACGAAACAAACAGCAGCAGACAGGCAGAGAGAGTGAATTGTGTGCTCCTTCCTTTTTGCCTGCTGGGGATGCCATAAATACTGTATCAAGTTCAGTGAAGGGAATAAGCACAGTTCTTGCTGACAGAGGAATAGAATCAGCAAAAAGCGCATTTTGCATAAGAGCCCCTTTGAGTGCAGAGTTAAGATGAAGCACAGGGCTTCATTATGTATTTAAATAGATCCAGCTTCAATCACCCAACTGGATGGAGGATACTTCGTGATTCCAGATAATCAATGGTTTACGTGAGTGGCAGGAAAAGGGAAATTCATTTTAAACAAGAGAGGTGGTACCAGATCTAGGAAACTAAAATGTCAGATGATTTGAGTTTACAGAAGCACAAGAATAACTGTAAAGTAGGTTGAACTTTTTTCCACTTTAAAAAAACAAAAAGGAGAATTAAGTTATGCGTTAATTTGAAGAGGCTAGGTGGGAATGAAGTTCCTGTGTGAGTTCCTGAAAAGTCTTTTTTTCTCATTGGTTCTCTGCTTAACACATTTTAGAGTTTTATTTATACAAGACTTAATTAAACCATCAGTGTTATTACCTATAAAGAGAATGACAGATGTGACCCCATAATTGTAATCTGGGGCTCCCCTCATCCACTGGAGAAAGTCATGTAACTGGGCACCACTCCCACCCTTACCTCCCCACCTCTCACCCACCCCAGGTGAACTCTTTCAAGAATAAGAGAGGCTCCAGGCTCCAGGAAGCCAGACACAAAAATAGAAGGAACTGTTTACTGCAAACAAAGGAATACATGGAAACCTGACCCAGTGAGTGGCCATGGCAAAGCTGAGTAGCCCCCAGAAAAGGCCAACAAATATTATCAACTGGACCCCCTCCACAAAAGGCCTCCCAATCTGTTCATGCTGTCATAGCCCCCAGTAGATGACAATGTGCACTGATGAGATCCAAGCGCTTCTTTGGTATCTCATGCTTAAATGTGGCCAGACAGCTAAGGATCACCAGACATGTGATGAAAAGCCTCCAGCATAAAAGGCAGACACCAGAGCACACGGATGAGTTAACACGGTGACTGTCATGCATGAGGCCTAGAGAGAGACAAGACTGAAGCAGGAGGATAAAGGGCCAGGGGAGGGCAGGCTCCAGTGGAAAAAAACAGTACTAATCAACTATTTAATGAATTGGAGATTTAGAAAATATTGTGAAGTAACCAGAAATAAGCAAATTAAACAGGAAAAAAAACGATAATCATTAACTATGGGCAAAAAACAAAATGTTGTTCAAGAAAGGAAATAAAATGATAGTACATTATTTGGGTCAGCAGCTAATACTATTTATATGGTCATACAGCACGATGACATCAAAACAGCGTAACAGGGACTACCGACTTAACCCCAAATTTTCATGTAACCATACAGAAGATGAGGAAAGGAGAATGTGTATATAATACAGCTAGATATTCATCTATCATAACAGAAAATCAGTAGTTCACGTCTAAGGTCAGTTAAGAAATAGTACTGAGACAGGCTGGGACCTGGGACCCTTTGCTGCATTACTTGCCCCTGGACAAACATCTCCACCAGCAGTAGAACACAAAGTAACTATAAGGGACTAAAAATAACTGCATAAATGTGCAGTTGGAGCAAATTATGAACAATAAGATACAAAAAGACCAGAAACCCAACTGCCACTTTTGAGGTGTCAGGAGCAAACGCAGGGTACTGTGCGTGATCCCTGCGCATAGCACCACCAAGGGGGTGGGCAAACCACCCCTCCTGCCCGACCCACAAATCCATCCCCACCCTCACCCCATTTAAGGGTCAAGCTTGCCCCCCTTCAGAGAGTGAGCAAGGAAAACTGTTACTTGTTTCTCTCCCTCATGTTGCAGCTCCGGTCCCAGTAAAGCCTTGCCAGAACTTCTCATCTGGCCTCTTACCAATTTCTATTGATTAAGGAGTCCAAGAATCCTGGTCAGTAACAGTATAAGCATATGGATGAGAAATGAGGGTAAATGCAAGAAAAGCAAACAAACAAAACAAAACAACAAAAAAAAAACAACCAGTTAAAATAGCGGAGTACAGTTGCTTAAGGGAGCGATGATTGGAAGAGAGGGTAAGGAAGTATGGGACGAGAATTTCACTTTAATTCTTTTCAGGTTAATTGAATTATTTAAAACTATGTGTTCAAAACAGAAACAGACTCACAGACATAGAAAACAAACTCATGGTTATCAAAGGGGAAAGGCAGCAGGGGGCAGGGGGATAAATTAGGAGTTTGGGATTAGCAGATACGAACTATTACATATAAATTAGATAAACAACCAGGTTCTATTGTATAGCACAGGGAACTACATTCAACATCTTGTAATAAACTATAATGGAAAAGAATCTGAAAAAGAATATATATATATAACTGAATCACTTTGCCGTACACCTGAAACAAATACAACATTGTAAATCAACTAAACTTTAATTACATACATAAATAAATAAATGAAGCTATCTGTTCATATTGACTTAAATACAAATTTAAAATATTGTAAAAAGGAAGAGGAATACTGTTAGTAACACTACTTGGATGATACATAACAGAATACAAATTGTATGCTAAAATCTAACTCAGCCACAATTATATCTCTGTGCTGTACTTTTAACATATGTGGAGAAACCTCTGAACACACTAATAGTAGGGCATGCACTGCAAACAACTACCAGCCCTGTGCATCATTTTGCACTTCAACATCCATACTCTCCCATAATACTCTCCTTAGAGCAGGGCCAATGGCACCTCATCCTTTGAAAAGGCCCCCTCTGGTACTGGGAATGGGCAGGGTCCAGGAGGGACCCCATTCACTTTCTCCCCTTCAGGGAGCTCTCTGATCCTCTGTCCCAAATGGGGCATTAATAGGATGCCCTAAGGAGCTCTTGAACTTGAGTCTATGGCTCGTGGCTCATATCTGCTATTTCTTTCACCAGATCGTATGAGATTGAGCCACCAGAACGGTGCTGACAAGATGATCTGGGTTGAGTCCAATTCTCTACAGAGATTAAAAAATTTGGCCTGGAGTTCCACACGTGCCATTGGTGACCCTTCTTCACAACTAATTTATGCCAAAACCAAAGGTAAATATTTCTGAAGTGGCTGGCGAGAGGCAGGGAAACGATCTACAGTGATGAGAAAACAGGACTTAGCTAGAGACCAAGTCAACACTTAACAATGAGAATACAGACCAAACATTGAATCTGTCATATCTGTAGATAACTCTAAGTTAGGAGGGATATAAACATCAGGGAAGATCAAATTAAGATCCTAGATGATTTCATTAGATGGACGAAAACCACAGAGATAAAATTTCAAAGAGGTAAATCTAAGTTCTGCATTCGGACTTTTCAAAAAATCTATTAAAATAAGATGGAGAAGACCTTGATGCTGAGGATTAGATAGACCACAAGCTGGGTATGAGTCATCCGTTTGTTGTGGTTTCTAGTAAATTAAGGAATTGACACCAGCATCATGGACGAAATGAGAGGAACAGGAACTGAAAAGTAGGCAGTACAGGGCGGAACCTGACAGGGTGTCAGGTTCTGGAACACGATTACAAGAGAGGAACTGAATCATAGGGAGACTGGCTCAGAAACCTCAAGCAGGGAGACCTAAACAGGAGACATGGTGGAGGGAAATGAGAGCTGTTTTCAAGTATTTAGAAGGTTATGAGAAAGAATAAGCAGGAAAGGCTTACTTTAAATTCTGGGGGAGAATATGGAAGCAAAGGGAAATGGCAAAAGTCACCGGAAAGAACGTATTATCTCAACATGGCGAAGAACTTTCTAGAACTTGGAGCCAACTAACAAAATAGATGGTTAAAGAGCTGAGAGCTTCCCAGGAATGGACAGCTGTCCAGCTGTCCAGGCTGACCAGCTGCGGGGGCCTTGCAGAGATGGTGCCTACCTTACGAGGGATGCTGGATGTTAATCTACTCAAGTCCAAGATACTAAATCCTTTCTAAAGTCTCTTCTACCAAGTCCACTTGATGCTCCTTGTGAAAGTGGATTTCCAGATTTTTTCTTAATCTGGCTGCCCTTGTCCAGGGCATATGCCAATGACCTTCATCGAGTCTGACACACAGAACTAGATGTGGCACTTGAAGATAATTCCCCCCAGAGCATGATAAAACTCAAAGCCTTAGACTTTTCACAGAGAAGCCACACTCAACTTCTGTAAAGATACTTGGGGAACTAGTCTTTTTTTCTTATAATTAAAATGCTAACTATAACATTTATTGAGCATTTGCTATCAGATACCTGACTTGCATTATCACATCCAATCCCCAACTCAACATAAAGATACAAATACTATTCTTCTTTTAAAAGGGTCTTTTTAAAATATGCATGCTATGAAAATTAGGAGTTTGGGATCAGCAAAAAAAAAATATATATATATATATATGCATGCTGTAGCCTCATACAAGTGACATTCCTAATGATAAGAAACATTCTATGGAAAGGCAATGACCCCTTAGAGATAATATTTTCTACACTTCTTTAGATATATAATTGCATATGATTTTCTACCCAATCAGGCATCATTCTTACTCTGCCTGCTAACTATGTTCCCAAGGCCTTTAATATAGGAATTTAAAACTAATATTAGGATACGTTACCATAAAAGTCACTGAGCTTTTTGGAATTGTGTGTAACATCCTCCCGTAATGGATGAAGAGAGGGCCGAGAGGAAACGGTACTCTGTAGGTGATGGGTGCTATTTCTGGCTTCCAGTTGGAGGGAAGAACGCTAATTAAAATAGTTTAAATGCAGGAGCTATAGCCTCCCTTTGCAGACAGGGTAGCACTTCCTCTATATAAGCTGCTCTAACATTCATGCCCATTCCCACCCCCATCCGGCACACAAAACCCCTTTTCTACTTCTGCTGGTAACATGAATCTCCTTTCCATGCGCGAATCTGAATAACAGCATCAGATCAGAAGCATACGAGCTCTGGAAACTGTGTGCACTGAACTGAGCCCTGGGGCTGGAATAACCTACAAATTATTTCCATAATCGTGCTTGATCTCCCTCGCTTTAGCCTCACCCCCTACACACACAGGTTCCTTTCAAATTCAGCCCCTCCAGAGTCATGTGAATTACAATAAGTAGAAGGTAGAAAATGCCCTCATGGATCCCAAAGAGCAGTAATTTCCTCTGAAAAGGTTCATTTTGTGCTCTATCCCACGTAAGTAGCATAAAAATTTCACCGAAACAAGAGGACACAGAGGTTTTCATGAATAAGGTCCTATGTTGCCACAGAAGAATTTTATTCAATGTGACCTAATGGGTATTCAGATTCTATTAGCAGTTTTACGGCCAGGAAAGTCCTTTCAAAAGGAATTCACATCATGGGTGTCCAGGTAAAAAAGAGAGTATCCTGAAATCAATGAGATTAGCATCTAACCTGTATAATGAGGCAAGAATGGCCAAAATCAAGTTACAGTTTTGAAATATTCCCAATGAGTGGCTTAATTCTAAGAATGAGAAAAAGTCACTTTTTACCGTAATCACTGATTCTTGCCCATGTTCTTCTTAGGGTAAGTAGTAACAGTATTGGGTTAAATAATATACTTAGACAATAAGGGGCTTCAGCAAAAGAGAGGCTTGGTTTGAATCCAGCCCCAACACTCAGTAACTGTGACTTGACATCCAATCATTAGCCTTTGTAAGCCTTAGCTTCACAGAAGGGGCTACACAATCCACATCAATTAGTCAAAATATGGATACACAATCTAACTCACTGATTTCCAGAAGAATTAAGTGGATTCACATTGTAAAACACTTTCAAGGCAGTGGCATACAATAAGGGCGCAGTAAAAGATAACTGCTGATATCATAATAATGTTATTATCGTTAGATTAGACATTTCCTCATTTGCAAGATACCCCATTAATTAATAAAAAGGTATGCTAGATTTGGAAACACAATGGTTTATAAGTTATATAGAGGAATATTTTCAGGAGACAGAGCATGTAGATTTTTTTAATAGGATACACAAAGCGCTACCCATTAGGGAAGACTTGAGAAATGAGACTACATTAAAATCTAAAAGTTTTGGTATAACAAAGAATAACTTTAAGAGAGTAGAAGGCTAGCCACCTCATGGAAAAGGATATCTGCAATGCATATAATCAACAAAGAGATGATCTACAAAATATGTAAAAAACTGCTATGAAACATCAAGAGAAGAAAGACGACTAAATGGAAAAAGAGGCAGGAGACTGAAATAAAAACTTCACAGAAGATGATATTGAAATAGTCATTAAACCCATAAAAATGTGCTCAACTTCACACTAATAGTTTTTAAAAAAAGATCTGACAATAACACGTGTGGACAAGGATGAGGAAGAACTGGAATTCTCCTAGGCTGCTGATGGGAGCATAAATTATTTCAATAATTTTGGAAACTGACAGTATCTAGCAGACTTGAATGTGTGCATATATCCCATGACCCAGCAATGCCAGTCCTAGGTATGTACCAAAAGAAATGTGGACAAATGTATCCTGAACATAGATAGAAGAATGAATACTCATAGCAATACAGCTCAGGATCCCTACAAACTGGGGTCAACTCAAATGTACATACTGAAAGGTTGTCATACATCCCAGTTAGCCTAGGACTATTGAAACTTATGCCTATTATCCTGGCGTAATTGTTAATAGTGCTGCTATAACTCTTAAAATTGTCTAGTCTCTAAAGTGTCCTCATGAGTCCATCAGAAGCAATGGGAGAATAAGAACCTCAAAAAGATGATCCTCCATAAAAGCAATAACAACAATGGCAAAAATTGTCAAGATGGACTTTTTCAGAACTCTGGAAATTAAGTCTTGTGACTTGAGGTGCATTTATTGAAAAAAAAAAAGGCTGATCTTAGTAACAATATTAAGTATAAGGGTATCTTAATGCACTATTCCCATCATCATCTCTCTATCTCCACATTCATGTTGAAAACCAGCAGTCAAACAGCCACTGAAGGGGCTTCCCTGGTGGCGCAGTGGTTGAGAGTCCGCCTGCCGATGCAGGGGACATGGGTTCGTGCCCCGGTCCGGGAAGATCCCATATGCCACGGAGCGGCTGGGCCGGTGAGCCATGGCCGCTGAGCCTGCGCGTCCGGAGCCCGTGCTCCGCAATGGGAGAGGCCACAACGGTGAGAGGCCCACGTACCACAAAAAAAAAAAAAAAAAAAAAAAAAAAAAGCAGCCACTGAAGGGGGCAGAATGGGTTTGGAGCTCCCCCAAAACACCATTCTCAGAAAAGTCATTATCTGACCTGTTTAATACTGCAAAAGAAATGCCCATTCACAGGGCTTGTAGCTATTGGACTTGACTCAGAACTCATTCATGTACACAACCCTTTACTCCAGGCCTGTCTGTAAAAAGCAATCAGCGACAACTGTTTAATATCACAGTTGCCTGAGGTTGTGGTAACAGCTGGGGCAAAAAAGAGTTGACTGAGAAACTTTAGTTAAAGCTGGGGAGTAAGATATCCATAGTCCTCAGAATTTAGAAGATCACATATATGCACAGAACTGTACACATGCTCAGAAAACCCTGAGAAGGCCCTGTGCTCACCCCTCAGGCTGATCTTGAGGCTCTGTGCAAGCAGAGGTGAAGACTATGGCAGAGCTGTAAACTAACTGCCTAAGTGTTAAAGAGGTACATACAGAGGTCCTTGGGAAAGAGTGAGAGATTTATTACTTCTGGGCACTTAAGGTAATCTCTCCAATCATTAGAGAATATCAGTAGTGAAATAAAAATTATTCTCTTTTAAAAAGAACCAAATACAAATTCTAAAGTTAAAATGTAGAATAAATGAAGTGAAAAATTCAACAGAGGGGCTCAAGAGCAGATTTGAACTGCCAAAAAAAAAGAATCAGTGAACTTGAAGTAGGTCAACTGAGACTATCCAGTCTAAGAAACAAAACAAAAACAGAATACAGAAAGATGAACAGAGTCTCAGAGATCTATGAGACACAATCAAGCATACTAACTTAAACATAATAGGTGTCCCAGAAGGAGAAGAGAGAAGAGACACGAGCAGGAAGATTATTTGAAAAAATAACAGCTGAAAACTTTCCAAATGTGATTCAAACACGTATATACCTCAGTACATCCAAGAAATTCAATGAATTCCAGGTATAATAAACTGAAAGAAATCAATATTTAAACATATCATAATCAAACTGTTTAAAGACAAATATAAAATCCTCAAAGTAGCAAGAACAAAGCAACTTATCTATAAAAGGGATCCTCTTAAGATTAACAGGTGATTTCTCATTAGAATCTACGAGGGCCAGATGGCAATACAGTGACATTTTCAAAGCACTGAAATAAGACTGTCAATCAAGAATTCTATATCCAGCAAAACTATCTTCAAAAATGAAGGAGAAATGAAGACATTCCCAGATGAACAAAAGTGTTCTGGCTTAGATAATATAATACATGTTCACTCTATTCAACCAGTAAGCTGAATGGATTCATGTAAGGTTGTAGGGTGCTAGAACCTTCTGTTTCTTGGCCTGGGTGGTGGTTACTTTGTGACCCTTCATTGAGCAATAAATTTATGTTTGTGCATTCTTCCTTATGTGTTTTACATCATAGATTAAAAGAGAAAAAATACACGCTTTTTGATTGTTCACAAACAAAGTCACTACTTTATATTTCTTACTTTAATTGCCCAAATGGAAATAACTATAGGAGACAAACCCAGAAACATGGTGAGATAACCTATTACTCTCTGTCATGCCTTTATTGCAACTCTCTCTGTGGCATGGAATATCCTCACTGTCAATTTCACTCAGTTCATCCCTACTCTTCCTTTACCATTCACTGTCAAGGTTTACCACAAAAGATCAATTCATTCCAATGTGTCTCCCATACTATATGTGAACACTTTTAAGTGTAGAAACCATATCAAAATATCTTCTTGGTATTCTCAATATCACTGTGCGTAGCACATAGGAAGCATGGAATAAAGGCTTGAGGAATTCCTGTATTATGGGAATAAATGAAGAAAGCCTAACTAACACCACAAAAAGTGTATCACAACTGACCGAACTCAAAGGATTCCTTATAGAAGCAAATGTTAACCCTGAAGTGATAAGCAGGTTGGTATTTTTTAATACAATTAACCATCAAACTTCAAGAACTTTCATTCCGAAGTTCTGAAAAGATGAGGAAGAGAAACTGGTTGGGTATAGCTAATCATTTCTGGGATGTCATGATTTTACTTTATGAGTAATATTAGAAGAGAACATATTATGATGAAAAATTTTGACAGTGCAAATCATGTCTAGATTAAGGAGTTCATGATCTTTTCTCTAAAGTGCTACACAAATGATATCGAGACTACAGTGAAAAATCCTTCAACCCACACCGCTCCTCAGGCTTCACTGTGGAGGCCTCTGGGTGAGTTCAATCATTCCTGGAACTCAGTATAGACATTTATTTTGTCATTCATCGTTTTTGTTCCTATAATGTGCAAAAGATAGAACCCACCACTCAAAGGAAAACAGGGTGAGGTACGTGGGCAGGAGACGGAGGTATCTGGTAAGAGATTTGAAATGCTCTGCAAAGGAGGAGCCCAACAAACCTGAAAAAGGAAGGCATCACCCAGGGAATTGCTGAGGCAGAAGACGAAGTCCTTCTTGGGGTGCTCAGGCACGGCCTGCACGATGCTGTTCTCCACCCAGACGGCATGCTTGGGGATGCTGTTGTGGTCTATTCCAGACCTACCATCGCTCTCGTAGAAAAAGAGTGTGCACCCTGAGGAAACAGAATGGGGGTCCGTGTGAGTATCTGGTGCTCATGCCACAAAAGAGTCTGTAGTGGAAACTGTTGCTTGTGCCCTGTTACCAGGAAAGGGCTGGAAATGAGTGTGAAACCTAGGAAGTGAAGAGAATGGGGCCATGCTTGTACTAAGTCTTGGATGGGCTTGGACAGAGACTTTTTTTTTTTTAATTGAAGTATAGTTGATTTACAATGTTAAGACTCTTAAATCACAGTTTCATCATTCATGCCCTCAAGTTCTTTAAGATCTTACTTCCTGTTTTAGAATGTGACAGATATCCTCACAGGCATACGGGGGTCTGATGGCTCCTCTGGCCAGTGGTGGCTGTAAATTCAGCTTCTCAGGCCTGAACAGCAAGCACCGCTGAGTGAGGACCGGCACCAGTTCTGTCCCACTGGAGTCCCTCCCAATATGTCTCACAGGATATGCAACCAGAGAACACAATTTATTGGGTTTTTTGACTATGCCCTTGGAGAAAACAAAATATAACACTGGCTTTAGGTGCTTTCAGGATAAGGAACGAAATGACAGACTTTTAGTCTCAGATATTTTCTATAAAATGTTTTTCTAGAGATCAGCCATGTCCTTGCTCCTCCTGGAAGAGGAAACACATGGCACACATATGAAGGCCTGGGGGAGGCCAGAGGCCTGGTCCACACTTAATTATACTGTGAAACTAAATGAGACAGGAGCAATAGAAACCTTTCCTACATTTGTGGCAAGGTGGGTTCAATAGATACCCTCCGTCATGGCCTACATGTGAGGCACACTTTATTAGCAATTACTCACTGAGCACTTGCTCTCAAGTCATCATTTCAGGGGAAACCTGGGCCCAGTTTTCTGACTCTTTAACTTCAACATAAGCCACTTGGTCCGTCTTCAACATCTTCCTTACCACAAGCAAGGGCCACCGTTTATGTGAATCACAAAGACTTCCAAGTACAATCTACTCGCCTGCAGTATGAACTTCTGTAAAGCACATTTGTAACTGACAACGTAGAATGATGGGGATCAATGGAAAAGTCACATGAGTGCAAAGGCGATTTTTCCCAGCCCGTAAGATTTCACGGGAGCATGTAACAGCTGCTGGATGCAATGTCCCCCAGCACAGACGCACGCAGCACGCAGGCACGCGAGGCCCACTCGTTTCACAGTGTTTGCCTTGGTTACAGCCTGACCGTGAGCTCTGCCTAAAAGTCTATCGCACGGTGTTCCTGAATTTCATGGTTTTATAACTATTGTCTTTGTCTCCATAATTCAGGAGTTTCAATTCTTCCTCTAATCCATTCAAGTTATATTCACATTTTTTTCTTAAGGTTGTACGTTTTCTGTGATATTTCTTGTTGGAAATTAGGAATGTTATGAGAGTAATTTTAGTAGGGTTTTGTTTTCTATTTCTTTAAGTTTTGTAGTAATAAGTTGCTTACATATAATTTAATTATATACTTACGGAGTGTTCTGCCCCAACCCTATTTTTCTTATAATTCCTGTTATTTTGAAGATCTCAAGTTTTTACAGGAACATAGAGGTCATGTTCGGAATCATCTATACCTCCTCTTTCCATGTCTTAAGCTAACATAGATTCAGAGACACAAAAAGAAAAGAAATGGAAAGGGGAGGCCCTTTTCCTCCAAATCCGAGGTTCCTGAGGTGGGGCAATCTTGCTGAATGAGGGACACTTGGTGAAGTCGGGAGACATTTTTGGCTGTCACAACTTGGGGGTGGGGAACAGAAGGAGGCGAGTAGCGGACAGGGATATTGCTAAACATCCTACAATGCCCAGGACAGGCCTCATGACAAAGAATTATCCAGAAAGTGTCAATAGGCCTTCTGTTGAGAAACCCTGCTCTAAATAATCCTTAGGACTAATATTACGCTAATGATGAACAAATCCGTAACAGAAAAAGAGCAACACAGCTTTACCACAGTTTGAGAACAGAGACTGAAGCCTATAGATAATGGATACGGGGCATCCACACATCACATTGAACATCTTACGTCTTCCCAAATTGATGTTTTCATAATTTTTCAAAGTTGGTTTACAATCGCCCGTGACAGTGGGTGGTTAAAAATCAGCTTGTACTCAATTATCTACATGTTCCTTTTTTTTTTTGTGCTATACGCGGGGCTCTCACTGTTGTGGCCTCTCCCGTTGCGGAGCACAGGTTCCAGACATGCAGGCTCAGCGGCCATGGCTCACGGGCCCAGCTGCTCCGCGCCACGTGGGATCCTCCCGGACCAGGGCACAAACCCGCATCCCCGGCATCGGCAGGTGGACTTCCAACCACTGTGCCACCAGGGAAGCCCTACATGTTCCAATTTTAAGATTAATGAGAAGTGGCAAATCTGGGAACCACGTGGTCCCTGGTAACAGGTCCATTTACCTTCATCTTCACTTGAACATAATCTGTATGCTTTTCAGTTGTGGATGGAGACACTCCAGAGATTAATTCTAAATAAAACCTTTTTTCGTAGAATTAATTATTCTGTCAAAAGTGAAAGAATCTTAGGAGAATTTTCTAGCCTACGGTTCCCAGGTACTCTGCTTTTTATTTCTCCATATCCAAACCCAAGTCAGCAGCAAGCCCTGCCTTTGAGTGGCAAGGACAAGCCCCAAGTTTGTCAATATATAATGGGACCTGTCAGGAGTAAGAAGCAAAGGACTCGGCAACTCTGTGCTCTGGGCCTGGATCCTGACAGATTGTGTCACTCAGATCTGGGTCACCAAGAAAGTGAAGCCTCCCTTCTCTAATGGGTGTGTGGGCTGAGCACCTACACCTTGCCTTCCTTGATCATTTATTCTCTAAAGGAACAGCAGAAACAAAACAGCCCCCGCTTCCACGTCCCAAGTAAAACATCACCTAATTATTTTTATTCTACGCCACTAACGGTGTTATTCTCATATTTAGTGTAAGAATCACCTGGGAAGCCTGTTTAAACCACAAATTCCGGGCCTGTCATGGGCTGAATTATATCCCCCCAAGTTCCTATGCCGAAGTCCTAACCCAGGGCCTCCGAATATGGCTGTATTTGGAGATAAGGTCTTTACAGAGGTAATTAAAATTAAACGAGGTCATAAGGGTGGGCCCTAATCCAATATGACTGCTGTCCTTATAAGAAGAGGGGATTTGGACATAGACAGGTACAGAGGGAGGACATGAAGATACTAGAAGAAGACGGCCATTTGCAAGCCCAGGGGCGAGGCCTCAGAAAACACCAAACCTGATGACACCTTGATCTGAGACTTCTAGGCTCCAGGACTGTGAGAAAATAAAGTTCTTTTGTTTAAGCCACCCAGTCTGTGGTACTTTGTTATAGCAGCTCTAGTACAGGGACTAATACAGGGCCCCACCTCCAAACTGTGAGATAGGGCAGGTATGGATATAACCCAGGAAGCATCTCAGGTGACCGTGACTGCAGGTGGTCTTCTAATCACGTTGTTAACAACTCAGCATTAGTTAACAAAATGAACAATAAGATGGGCTGCTAAAGGGAACAGAGGTTGCAGCGTCCAGTGGTGTGGACATTTAGGGGAGGAGCAGAGAGCAGGGCCCCTCAGACATGACCCTGTAGTGCCTCTAAATTAAGCCAAGGCAGGTCCCGTGTGAAAAAAAACAGTAGCAGTTCTCCAAAATGCTCCCACAGAACGAACATCTGTGTTTCACAAGCAGAACCATGACATCAAATACACTTTTCCCAATTCACGATGGAAAACTAAAAGCAAAGTGTGCTGTGCGTACGTGTAAACTGATAGAGTTTGCTCAAATTCAATCTTCTTATTTCACATGTGTGTTCAAAATTTCATATACACTTTATATAGACTATATTATGGTATTTGATTTAGTATAGAAAATAAAATTTAGAGTTTAATATCAGTAATTCCTGTGATTTTTCCACAGAAGATTCTATGGCTGCCAGAACTCCACATCTATTCAAACTTTGAAACCACTAAGGTAGACTTTCCGAATGAGAAAAGGACATGAGAAAGAACCTAACTCTTCCTGAGACATCCTTGGAAGTGGAGCAACAAGATGAAATAACCCAGCAAGTCTTAAAAGCTAGACATGAAGAGAAAGACAGCAGCCCACCCTAAACATGCAGCAACATTAGACACACAGGCCCTTGGCAGTAGGGGAAGCTACCCTGCACTGGCTGTCAAGAGGAAAGACTCCTCTATGGGACAGTTGGTTGTTCCCTAAAACACACAACCCCCTTTCTTCTGCAGTAATAGAAACCCCAGTGCTCAGCTGGGCCCATCCCTGCCTCCCTTGCAGCTAGGCTGGACTCATTCCTGGCCAATGCGATGGAAGCAGAAGAGATGCAGGCAATTTCCAGGTTGTACCCTCAGTGCAGAGGGATACCCCCTCCACTTCCCCTATTTTTCCGCTGGAACCTGGACCCGCTGGTGAGCTATCCTAATCATTCAGACTAACACAATGCTCTAGGGACAGTTAAGCAACGACAAAAGGAATTCTGGCTTCTGGATGAATTAACAGCAAAGAGGCAGCCCATCACTCTTAGACGCTCCACCTCTGCTAGGTGGAAGGGAAATAAAGTTCTGTCTTGCTTGAGGCACTGTCATTGTGGGTCTCAGTGACATGCAGCAAGACCTACAGTCTAATTAACATGCTCCCTTTCTGTTTCACCAGGTACTGAAGCAACAGCTGGCAGCATTAGTAATGGGGCCCACCCAAACCCTGCATGTCCCTGGGGGATTTACACCACTGTACAGAGCTCTAGGCTGTTCCATGCCTCTAGGACTGGTTGTTCTACACCAGCCACAGTTGGTGAAACCCAGTATCAGATGGAGTCATGGGTGCACCACACCAGCTGAGCCCAGGCTTCTTCCTCCTGGACCCATCCTTCATGCGTATTAACCTGTCTAACCTATCCTGCCATGTACTAACCCTGCTTCAAATCCATCTTGTGTCAAAGATTCTAAGCGGTCTTGAGAAGTGTTTTTCTTTTTAAGACACAGAGCTCACAAATGTGTTACAATTTCTACACTACCAAGATATATGCAGATGTGCAAAAATACATATACATACTTCTAAAGTGTGTGTAAAGCGATAATGAATAGCAAGACATAAATGTATTATGCTTCCTAAATTAGAAAAGAAAGACGATGGTATACAGATATACCATTGTATATAGATATATATACATGTATATAGATATATATCTATATATATACACACACACTCAAATATTCAAAGTCTGACCATAAGACAGTGACTTTTTCACAAACATAGATGGCTCAGACATTCCATTAAGCGCTGGGTTGAGCCCTATGAAATTAGCAATATTCCATCATTTTTTACCCCCCAAATGACAATTTCATAAGATTCAAACCAGTGATTTTTCCCTCCGAAACAGTCACTTCGGGAGGCACATGTTTTGGAATGATTCCAAAAAAATATTCTTTTAGAACTCAAGCCTTTCAAACTGTCAGGAGAACCAGCTGTATATATGAGAAAACTAGACGAGAGGCTCCAATAGCTTAACTGTGAAACAGTAAAGAAAATAAAACATTGGTGGAGAAGGAAAATGGGGAGTGACTAATCAAGGGACACAGTTTCAGCTAGATACGATGATTACGCTCTGTGCTGTACGACTGCGTGCCTTAGTCAACAATACCGTAACGTACACCCAAAAATATGCAAAGAAGGTAGATCTCACGTTAAGTATTCTTACCGCCACAAAATAAGTTTTGAAATTAGCATGAAATAGAAGTCCCATGTAATTGAAAAACATCATTTGCACAGGTGCACCACGGAGCACAGGATGTACCCAGCACTGCAGGAAGGATGCTCCCTCTCTCACCTTTCAAGGACACCCAGTAGTGCTTCCACTTCCTCCGGGTGGCCGACTCCACCTTCTTGTTCTTCTTGTGCACCAGGAAGTTCTTGACTGCCAGGGCTCCGGCCTTACGCACGGTGCCCTGCGCGGCCGTGAGCAGGATATCGGACTGGCCCGGGGAGCTCAGGGTACCGCTGCTCTGCTCGTCGCTGTGCGCCGAGCCGGCCTCCTCCAGGCTCTCGCTATTGGTGGTGCTCATCTCCAGCTCCCGTCGGAAATTCTCGTACACCCCCTGGCGGGCTGCGTCCCCAGTGGAGCTGCTGCCGCTGTCGCTGCCCACAAAGGCGCGGCCGGTGGGGGGTGAGTAGCTGGAGTTGGTGGCATTGGATCGCCTGGACAGGAGGTCCGTGTCGGTGGTGGCCCCTTCGATCCCACTGTCGGCAAACTCGCTACCCTCGCCCGCGTTAACATCCTTGGGAGCCGAAAGGGAGAAAAAAGAAGACATGCGTCATGCAGAGAAGTAACCCAGGGGCTTCTGTCGGTCCAGCCAGGGGCTGTGTAGCTGCAGGCAACCCACAGGGCATCGTTGCTCCCAGCCTCTCCTGGACCAATTACTCCTCACCCCCGTGACCCGCACAAACCCAACTTGCCCGCAGAGCAGCTCAGGAAAACCATGAAGCTGCCCCGGTATGAATGCCAACAATTTGGAATGTTCAAGAAACATTTTTCAAAACGCAAGCAAGATTTCAGAAAACTTATCAATTATCTGACTTTTAGGTAATTGGCAAATCAGCTACTGAGATGCTCCCACTGCCCTGCTGAGTGAGCTCTGCACCCTCACCCTCGTCAGCCTGCCTGGAGCTCTAGGATATTCTTCTGACTGATGAGTTATTCCAGAGGTAGGGGGTTCCAAGGGATAATGAAGTCTTTACTGATAACTTTTTTTTTTTTTTTTAAACAAAGGGCGTAGTTAGGGGTCTATTCTATAATCTGGTGACTAAAAAGAAAACTAGTGTGCTACCGCATCCATTCACCCAGCAAGGACCCACAGCCCAGGAGCAGGGAAGAGTCCTCAGGCTCCAATCAGCTTTGCTTCTTGAAAACAAGCAGCTTCTCACTTCTCACATTGAGCTAAAAAAGTCTGTGGGGCTCACAGCTCCAATGCAGGCTCTCCAATTACCTTGCCCTTTCAAAGCTGGGATGCTAGGAGCCCGAAGCAAGCTACTCACCGCCCCTGGGCCAAGGGACAGCTTGGGGCACTGCCAGGATGTGGCGGGTATCAATTCCCAGTTTAAAAACATTTGGAACTTCCAAAGCACTGCGCCTGCTTGCGTGTTGAACATTTCCGGGACAGGCAGATTTGTTCTTAAATCAGAATCTTAATTGCTCTTAAGTGCTAAAGGCATTTCCATAAACAATGATTAAATAATGGTAGTCATCAAGGGAGGATAACGACAGCAGTACTGGACAGCACAGCTCGACAGTCTCATGGATAAGAAATTAGACTGGTTTTTCTCAAAGGGAGAGAATCGGAATGTGAGTCTGACACAGGAAGAGATAGCAAAGTAATATGTGGTTTGGGGGCTTAACCACTTGTTAAGCCTTTAGTCTCATAAATAGTTAATTATGGTTTGAAAATGTAAAAACTAACGGGCTATTCCGATTGCCATATAAATCAATGCTTTGCGTTCAAATCTTTGATGAGAGGCAATGGCGGGGTAGGCAGAATGAGACAAGCCACATTCTAATATCATCCTGCACGAGGCCCAGACAGGTGCTGTGCCCATGTCTCCGCACATCTCACCTGGTCAATTCTAAGTTAGGGCCCTCAGAGTTCACTCGCGTCATGAATAGGTCCTAAGTGAGCAACTTAAAATGGGCATAGCCAGACATGAAAACAAGCAAAGGAGACATAGAAAGACAAATACTGTATGACTGACTTCTATGTGGAATGTAAAAAACGTAAAACTCACAGAACCAGAGGGTAGAATGGTGGTTGCCAGAGGCTGAGGGCCCGGAGAAATGGGGAGACATTGGTTAAGGTTACAAACTTTTAGTTATTATAACAAGTTCTGCGGATCTGATATATAGCCTGATGACTCTAGTTAATGATACCATGTTGTATCCTTGAAATTTGCTAGGAAAGTAGATCGTAAGTGTTCTCACCACAAAAGAAAGAAAGAGAGAGAGAGATAAAGGAAGGAAGGGAGGGAGGGAGGAAGGAGTAATTATGTGAGTGATGGATATGTTAATTAATTTGATTTTGGTAATCATTTCACACTATATACATATATTAAATCTTCACATTGTACACCTTCAAAAAACACAAAAACACACAACAAGGAGTACAGTGTGCAAAGGGTAGAAATTTGACAGTGGAAAAACCTGGCAAATACCACCTCGGCCAAGACCTCAAGGTTAACTGGGTGTGTGGTATATGGGAACCCTTTCTACTATCTTTGCAATGTTTATGTAATTCTAAAGCTGTTCTAAAATAAAAAGTTTATTTAAAAAAAAAAAAGAGGGGCTTCCTTGGTGGCACAGTGGTTGAGAATCTGCCTGCCAATGCAGGGGACACTGGTTCGAGCCCTGGTCTGGGAAGATCCCACATGCCGCGGAGCAACTGGGCCCGTGAGCCACAACTACTGAGCCTGCGCGTCTGGAGCCTGTGCTCCGCAACAAGAGAGGCCGCAACAGTGAGAGGCCCGCGCACAGCGATGAAAAGTGGCCCTCCACTTGCCGCAACTAGAGAAAGCCCTTGCAGAGAAACGAAGACCCAACACAGCCAAAAATAAATAAATTAATTAATTAATTTTAAAAGAACAGTAAAAAAAAATTTGAAAAAAGAAAAGATAAAACAAGGAGGAGGTAAGAAGGGACATAGTAGCAGGAAGTGGTTAAGAGAGTTTCTAAGGACCAACGACATTTGCGATGCAGTTTAGGTCCCTGGGATGTAGAGGGACTCAAGAGTGTCAAAGAAACCATGGATGCGGCTCAGACGCAGACCCTGTGACTATTGGTTCTGTCACTTGGCCACCTGCCGTCCTGCCTGTTACCCTCCACCAATGGTCATCAAGGACCCAGATCTAGTAGGTCAAAGTCCTCTATACAAACAGGAGAATGCTGTTACCAACCCACATTTCTCTCTGGCAAGGACATTTACCATACATATCCCTTTGGATCTAATAAGTAAATTTGGCCATCAGTGATTATTCAAGATAACCATGGGTGGTGGGAGATGCGGAGTTTGTGTGATTCTCACCAACATCTGGATTCATTTTCACATGCCTCAGTCCTTCTCTGGAAGAAGTGACAAAACCAGCTATAAACTCGCCTCAAAAATGAAAAGAGATGAGCTGCTTCTCTGTAAGATCAGCTACACAGGTATCCTCTCTAGGTCACACGAGAAAGACTTCAGAACAAAAAGGAGAAATTAATTCCAGGCATCTTGGAATTCCCAGAGCTCTGGAACAGGAAGGAACCTTGCCAAACCATCCCCTTGGTGAATGCATGGAGATGCTGAGGCTCAGAAAGTCACAAGTCTGGCAGGTGGCAGATTGGAGATTGGAGCCCATGCCTCCAACGACCTTTTCCACTGGACAAGATGGCCCCATGGCTCAGCCGCAGGGAGCACCTGACTGGATCCTGTCTCAATAGTCAACTCCATGCCTTCCCTTCTGTTTTTCAACAGTGCCCCTTCTAGGTTTTCCCAGCACAACTGAGTGACTGTGCATCTATATGCCTTGAGTTTCCCAGCAAAGAGCTCAGACTCAAAAGTGGATGGAAGGAGAAGGAGAAGATGAAAAAGAAGATGAGGGAAACAGAGGCAGACACTGGACAGGCATGTCTCTTAACAGTCTACTACATGCCCACAAACCATGAACTCCTACAGAATGCCTTGATGTCTCTACTGCAACTAAGAGTTGAGGCCTCAATAGACACTCACCTCTTTGTCAGACTTGAACACGTGCTCGTGTCAACTGACACTGCAACCCTGCAATGGCCCAGGCTGTGTGTATTCAACTCTGGGACGACCATTAAATCGAGCAAAGAAGTGATTACTCCAGGTTAAGAGGCCTGCTGGCCCCAGCAGAGCTGGCACACTTTGGGAGCGTAGCCACTGGAGAATGCTCCCGGATCTGTGATCCAAGCCAGCTCCCCCTTGTTTCCACAGTGGTTAAGCAGGCTAAGTGGCACATCCTCCCACTGATATGTGACCCAGCCTGTCCAGCAACAGATGGTGGCTGCTCAGCTCCAGCCTCTATTTGGCCATGAAGCTTGGGATGTGCCAAATACCCAGAAACCCTTGCTCCAGCATCGTGGGAAATGATGTCCACACAGCCAGAGGCATTGCTCCACACCTGAATGGTCAACGGGACGCCACATCCCCCTATACCTTGAGTGTGGGAGACAGTCATCTACAGCAGGGCTCCAGATGCCTAAGTGCCACACAAGAATTACAAGTATACAGGTCTCAGAATCTCTAGAACAAACCAAAGACAGATACACTGATGTAGAGGCACTAGGTTCACACACTGAAAGAGCGCTCCAAGGCTGCATCCTAAATGCCCATCCTTCTCAAATGGCAGGATGCATACCACTGTGATACAGCTTCCAATAGCTCAGAAGAAAGACAGCGTCATTGTGATGCAAACATTCCTGGTGCATCTTTCCGAAGGGTTCCTCCTCCTACCGACCTCCATCTCAAGGACACTTCACACGTGAGAAACCTGACTCTCCCCACACTTAAAAGCCCCTGTAGAGCTTCCCTGGTGGCGAAGCGGTTGAGAGTCCGCCTGCCGATGCAGGGGACGCGGGTTCGTGCCCTGGTCCGGGATGATCCCACATGCTGCGGAGCGGCTGGGCCCGTGGGCCATGGCCGCTGAGCCTGCGCGTCCGGAGCCTGTGCTCCACAACGGGAGAGGCCACAACAGTGAGAGGCCCGCGTACCGCAAAAAAAAAAAAAAAAAGCCCCTGTCAACCACCCCACTCTTCCAAAGGCAAGAAATCCAGATGATCAACCCCAGGGAAAATTCCCACGGAAGCCCAGCAGTCTTTATTGCAAATGCAAGGCATGTTCCTTCTTCTCTAGTTAGATGTCTTAGCATACGATCAGTCCTAGAATATTTAACCAAATACTGAAATTTAAAGCAAAAGTCAGAGGAGATCAAGGGAAATGGTTAAGACCCTAGCTAGACAGAGAAATAACTCCCAACATGGTACATGATCCAGCCAAAGATTTCCTAAAAATAGCTCAAAATAAACTCCCCATGTTAGAACCACTCCACAGAAGAGGCTTCCCATTATAAACAACATTCATGGAATACAGAGGCTCTTAAATCCTGCTCTTCCTGGACAAGTCCTCCCAAGCCAGATTCTTCAAGCACTCACCGATTTCCATTCCACTGTCAGTCTCCCAGCATGAATGCATGCACTTTCCCATTGGATGCACAAGTGGCCAGCTGTTGCCCCAAACATTCGACAGCTGCCAGGCAAGAGTTTTCTTTGTCATTTTAGCCAGGCAGCAAATGCTGAAATGAGCTCTGGTGCTAAAGTGGAGGCAGCAAGAGGTAAATTCAAAGCCTGTTTTCACTGCCTTGAAAACTGGAGGAGGGTCACCCAGCATGAACATAGGCTAAAGACACATTGTGGCAAAGGTTCAAGTTGTTTCCACCGGGGAATTCAGAAAGACTCTGAGGGACAGGTTTGCTGTGCTAAAGAAGTGTGGACACAATTTTGAAGAGCTAATTAGCCACAAAGTTCAAGGGCCCTGGGACAAGTCAGGGACCAGGAGGGTCAATTGGCAACTTGTAGTTACAAGTCGAATGCAGTTAGAAACTGGTATGTTGGTCACTTTGTTTAATTTCCCCGTTGAATCCAGCTTTGCTTCAATACACCTGTAGAAAGAAGGTAAATACAGAAGAAAAGAGTTCACAGAATTTCAATGGAGGGAGATTTTTTTTTTTTTTTTTTTTGGCCATGCCACGAGGCACGCGGGATCTTAATTCCCCAACCAGGGAGAGAACCCGCGCCCCCTGCAGTGGACGTATGGATTCTTAACCACTGGGCCACCAGGAACATCCCTGGGGGAGGAGATTTTGACCTTCAGAAGCCTTGAATTAGAACAATTTCTGCCTCATTAAATTCTAAAATATTCCCCCTGTCTTATCATCTTCATCTTATCCACCAAATCTAAGGACTCCCCTCCGCCACACATGCACACACATAAGCACTGTCTTTGGTTTCCAACATTCTCTCCTTGGTACGCTCAGTACTACACTATACTATACTCTTAGTATACCCTCCCGTGGTAATCTCAATACAGCAAATGGCATGTCTGGGCAAGTTATTTTGAACCAATCCGTGCCTCAGTCTCCTCACCTGTATAATGGGAATAGCAACAATGTTTACTTTGTAAGACACTTTGTAAGATGTGAGATTGAGGTAATAACACAAGTTTCTAGAATGGTGCCCGGCACACAGTACCTGAACAAGAGTGTTAACTCTAATTACCGTCACGTCCATCCTCAGCCTTACTTACATCTCAGCCCAAGGAGAGAAGACGCTGCCTGACCTCACTTACTAGCTTCCTGCACTAACATGAAAGAACGGGTGTTGCTGAGGAACTTGGGAAAAACAAGGTCTCATGGGAAAAATACACAGGCCCACCAAGGCAGGTGCGAGCCAATGTAATCCCCTTGAATTATTTTCACATTCGCAAAACTGCACAGTAAACTAAGAAAACGATGTTTCCTATGCTGTAAGTAACCGCTAGGCTCTGCTACTAACAAGTGCCACTCTTGATTTACAGAAATATTGCAGCATCCATTTGCCATCACTGTAAGGGTTTTTTCTTTCCTCTCTCTACACAAGTAGCCAGTGCCATTTTGAATTTTTTTTTTTTTTTTTTTTTTTTTTTGCACGAACCCGCGTCCCCCGCATCGGCAGGCGGACTCTCAACCACTGCGCCACCAGGGAAGCCCCCATTTTGAATTTTTGATCCCGAAGTTTGTAAACTGTACCTCTTGACCCCCCACTCTTAGCCTCTTTACATGTGTCCCAGCTCCCTTTGAGACATTTCTAAAACCCTGTTTCTATTTCCTTCCTCTTTCCTTCCTAAGGCAAAATCTCCATGCCCTATAAAGTTTCCAGCACTCAGTCCCATCCTCTCTAATGATCCACAACGGAGTGACTCAAAATTTCTCTCAATTACAACTGCTGGACTTCTTACCGCTGCCCAGAAGAGTCTCAGAAGTAAGTTGGCAAATGCTTGAAATGTTGCCTCAGGTAGCTCCAGATTGGAGACAGCTCTATGTCTAAGTCAGTGAATCATCTTCTCTCCTTTCATCTGTTTTTCTATGTGCATGTCTCAAACCCTGTCGTCACCCTTCCCCTCCTCAGGACCTCAGGATATATCACATCCCTAGTCCCTTTTCTTCTTTTCCTAGTGCCACATCCCTGGTTCAGCCACAGACTCTCTGTTCTAACTACCTTCCGCCCGTCAATCCATCCTGCGTGCCATGGCTGGGTAAGTCTCCCAGGAGCAAGGTGAGGGCTCCCAAGGCTGTCCATCCAGGCCCTCCACCAACGTCCAGCCTTAGCACTGGACCTTTGGATGCACCCAGCCACCAGTGAAACTGAAGAACTCATGCCGGTGTATGCTCCCAACTTTTCTTGCGTCCAGGAATTCCAGGAATACTGATCCATCACTTTCTCCTTCCTCAAAGGTGCAGGGCACACTCCCACCTTCCAAATCAATGGCCAATTCCCATCTCCCTTCCAAATCCCTACCCAAGTCTGCCCATCCCGAGGGGCGGGGCCCGACCCAACCACCTGATCCGGAATTGCCACGCATTCCCCACTGCCTGGTCTTCGTCACCTTGCTCTCTTTTCCCCATAGCATGCCATTTACTTGTTATGCTGACTGTTTGCTGCAGACACACCTCCACTTCACCCCGACTAACTTCCTGAGCTCAGGGATCTCTTCTTGATGCATCCCAAGCACCAAGAATAGTGTCTGGCATGGCGTAGGCACTTCCAAAAAAAAACCCACAAACACTGTTGAACAATTTAACTGCTGTTCATCTTCCACCCTCTTCTCCAACCAAGAAAAGCGTTTCTCACGGAACACATTTTAGTTTGATTTAATGGTCTAGTCATTTCCAGGCTCAACTCACGCTCAATTCCAGTTGAAGTCACAACTGAGCCCCAACTGGAAAGCTTGACTTCCACATCTTCCAGCCATCCGCGTTTAGTACGTCTTTTATGGAGACAACCAGAGCTCACTTACATGTTTTTTCTTTCATCTTTTTAAAAGGAGAGAAAGTGAGAAAGACATATTGGGCTGTTTTATGGCCCAAACTAGATATTCTGTCAACAGGAAGTTCAAAGCACACTGGGCCCCAACACAGAGAGAAAAGCTGGTGGGCGTTTCCTAAGTTCTGCCCTGCGGATCCGTGGAGACGCTCCCAGGGCTGCACAGCAGGCTGGCTGGGAGGCCTCCAAGCTCCCGGTCCCAGCCCTTTAGCCTCCTCAGTTATGCTGGGAAACCAGCAAGGGCACGTTACTGTGGGACACGACTTACACTGAGGGACACAGAGGCTCCTCTCCTCGCGGACTAAACTAAGAATGTGATTTTCAAAGGCTTGGGCCTCCCCAACCTATATTAGCATAAATAAACAGCTCTCCAAGTGAGGACCAGGGGTCCTTAAATAATTTCAGGGGATCCCTAAGGTCCTGCCTTTACCAACTATCTGTTCGAAGCCAGGCTTTCCTCATACAGTCCAACCAAAACAGCATGTCGCAAGGGAGTGAATGCAGAAGCAGATATGAGACTCTAGTGTCTTCTGATAAGCCAGAAATTGTACAGATTTGCAAAAATACAAAACAATGCCCTTCTTCTGGCTTTTTTTTTTTAATTTCAGAAAATAAAATTTAAAAAATAAAGTTATTTATGTGAACATGTAATGGTTTATTGCTGCTATTTTAAGACGAATTAACAAGGTTTTTTTTTTACATTTCTGTTTCAATTTCTAATGTGATAAATATTTATAGATATAACCCACATGGACAGAAGCCCTTTGGAGTCTGTAACACTTTTTAAGAGTATAAAGGAGTCTGAGAACTGCTGATACAAGCCATGTCTCAGCTACCTTCTCACCCTCCCACTCCTCAAAAGAAGATCTTGGCAAAGAAGAGGGATATTCTTGTTGAAATGGATGGGCTGTTTTCCAAAATAAATACCTCATTGCTTAACTTACGTGGCAGAAAAAGAAAAATCAAAAGGAAGGCAAAAAAGAAGCATCAAACAGGAGCCGCGAAAGAAGAGAGGTTTTTTTAAATGGATTTTATATGAAAATATTTTGTTTCACGAAGAATTAACCTAAGGGTCTTCAAATGTATGGGTACCAAGGGGGAAGGGAGTGGGGTGGGAGGAATTGGGAGATTGGGATTGATACATATACACTATTGATACTATGTATAAAATAGACAACTGAGGGGAACACACACATACACACTATTGATACTATGTATAAAATAGACAACTGAGGGGAACACACATAACATCCCCTCCCTTTTGGATTTCCCTCCGGTTTAGGACACCACAGTGCATTAAGTGGAGTTAATGCACTTAACGCACTGTTTTGTCCTAAACGGATGGGAAATCCAAAAGGGAGGGGATGTTACGTATGTGTATGGTTGGTTCATTTTGCTGTGCAGTAGAAGCTAACACAACATTGTAAAGCAGCTATACTCCAATAAAAATTAATTAAAAGAATTAACCTGAGGTTCTTAACCAGAAGCTTCTCGATGGACCTTGGAGGACCCGTGGA
This sequence comes from Neophocaena asiaeorientalis asiaeorientalis, assembly GCF_003031525.2. Taxonomy (NCBI): domain Eukaryota; kingdom Metazoa; phylum Chordata; class Mammalia; order Artiodactyla; family Phocoenidae; genus Neophocaena; species Neophocaena asiaeorientalis. The sequence goes on from NW_020174642.1 coordinate 350,240, forward strand.
TCCCCTGAAATGATATGCAAAAGGGTGGTCTCTTGTGTTGATCCCAAAAGATCCAAATTTTTCATCTGATTCGCAAAGGAATCTGTGACCAAAGGTTAGGAATCTCTGGATGCTGATGTCACTTCTCAGCTCAGGGAACATATTTATTATCCCTGAACCATTTAAACTAAGTGTAAAACAAAACAAAATTTTAAAAATCAACACAACTTTTATAGGAACTCAAGATCTTCTTCTGATCGTGCTGCACCCTTTATCTTGCTGAAATCACCAATCCTATTAACTTGTTTATCCAAGCAAGAAAGTCATCAGGGATAGAGCCTTCTGAAGTCATCTTTGGCATTTCTCCAAAAAAGACATACAGATGGCCAACAGGCACATGAAAAGATGCTCAACATCGCTAATTATTAGAGAAATGCAAATCAAAACTGCGATGAGGTATATCACCTCACACCAGTCAGAATGGCCATCATTAAAATGTCTACAAGTAACGAACGCCGGAGAGGGTGTGGCGAAAAGGGAACGCTAATACACAGTTGGTGGGAATGTAAGTTGGTGCAGCCACTGTGGAAAACAGTATGAACGTTCCTCAAAAAACTAAAAATAGAGCTACCATATGATCCAGCAATCCCCCTCCTGGGCATATATATGCAGACAAAACTATAATTCAAAAAGATAGGGCTTCCCTGGTGGCGCAGTGGTTGAGAGTCCGCCTGCCGATGCAGGGGACACGGGTTCGTGCCCCGGTGTGGGAGGATCCCACATGCCGCGGAGCGGCTGGGCCCGTGAGCCATGGCCACTGAGCCTGCGCGTCCGGAGCCTGTTGCTCCGCAACGGGAGAGGCCACAACAGTGAGAGGCCCGCGTACCGCAAAAAAAAAAAAAAAAAAGAAACACGCACCCCTATGTTCACAGCAGCACTATTCACAATAGCCAAGATATGGAAACAACCTAAATGTCCATCGACAGATGAATGGATAAAGAAGATGTGGTGCGTATATACAGTGGAATATTACTCAGCCATAAATAATAATAATGCCATTTGCAGCAACACAGATGGAACTAGAGATTATCATACTAAGTGAAGTAAGTCAAAGACAATACCATACGATATCACTTACATGTGGAATCTAAAATATGACACAAATGAACTTACCTACGAAACAGAAATAGACTCAGACGTAGAGAACAGACTTGTTGCCGAGGGGAAGGTGGCGGGGAGATGGAGTGGGAGGTTGGGATTAGCAGATGCAAATTATTATACATAGAATGAATAAATAACAAGGTCCTACTGTGTAGCACAGGGAACTATATTCGATATCCTGTGATACACCATAATGGAAAAGAACATGAAAAAGAATGTATATGTATGTATAACTGAATCAGTTTGCTGTAAAGTAGAAGTTAACACAACATTGTAAATCAACTATACTTCAATTTAAAAAAATACAAATAAAAAATAAAGTCGCCTTTGGTCATCTCTCTCAGGGACTGCTGATTCGGGCCATGGTAGTGGACAGTTACTATTTTCTTTTCAGCCCACCACCCTGTTTGGCTTCCGTACCAGAACTGGGGGGTTTTGATGTTAAAATCTGAGGGCATGTGAGCTGAAACCTGTTTGAACATGGGGAGGCAGTGTGGTGTGGGTTCACTTCTGAAGAAAGGACCCTGGTCTGTGGGTCAGAAGACCTGGACTTCAATCCAGTCGTGAGACCCTGTCACCTCATCTCCTTAGGTTGACTTCCTCCCCTGAAAAGTGATGGGAGAGTTGGCAACTCGCAATCAGGCTGAAATGAACCCCCGCAGAGGTGCTCAGGGGCCAGGAGCTCTGTCTTCTGTCAATCCCACTCCATATACCACGGCGGGAAGAGGGTGTCAGAAGCTGGACCAGCACACAAACCTTAGCACCAGCGCCACGTCCCCGCGAGGAGCTCTGGGGGGGGCCCCCCTGCTCCCTCCCAAGGTGGCGGCCCCCTGAGACATCCTCAGCACAGCTGTTCACATTCTTTCATCTCCCAAGTGGATGAATGAAGCCCTCCTCAGGTGTTATGCAGGACAGCTCCAAGCCAAAGCTTCCCTTTCAAGCACAGAACGTGGCTCAAGGACACTCCATCGAATGGCAGTTTCCTTGCTCCCCCTCACCCGCTGATAGTCTTAGAAACACAGGAGAGCTGAACTCTACACAATTAAACAAAACTTTACCATCATAACCCATAACCATTATTTACGGAGCATCTAATACATGCAAGATATTGTGCCAGGAGTTTTACATTCATTCCCGTGTGGAACCCTCACTCAAGAGGCACTGAGATCCTTCTAGGTTACATAGGTAACAGGGTTCAAACTCACAAGCTCAGACCTGCTGGACTCCAGAACCTCTTCTTTGCCTGACACCAGGCTGCCCCTTCCTCTGTCCGTTAACCATGGGAACACTGAGAGTAAAGTTCAGGCCAAAATACCAATGAGGCATTCATTGAATCAAGGGGCAAGCTACTTGGGATTTTACAGAAGTCAGTACAAATAAACCCTGCTTTCAGTAGTCTGGGTAAATCCTCCCAACAAATGAGTAGCAGACTGACTGACAAGATAAAACTTTTATGCAGGAGGTACACGACACATACTCAAGTATACTGAATTGGACAAATATAATTTCTCAGCACTTAGTGTGTGGCAGACACATTTTTTGATCATTTTCAAATAAAAAGATGTTGTTCATGTTAGTTCAGATAAAACATATTGTCTCTCAGGCTCAGAGGCCATGATCTTGGCGAAATGCCTGCCAGGAGCTCTTTTCTGGGGAGTAAAACTGCTGACAGGACTATTACAGATTCAACCACATCACCAGGGCAGATGAGGAGGCCTTAATATCTACGATCCAAACTTGCTGGAGAGGGCCGCTGGGTCAGAAACTTTTACCAACAAAAAAAAAAAGAAAAAAAGAATTCTTTTCAAGGAAGCCTCCACACCCACTGCCTCTTAAAATACACTGTTTGGAACATAGTGGGTTCTCAAGAAATTGTGCTGGATGAACACATCAAACTTAGACTAGGAAGTGTGGGTGGAGGGACAGTGTTGTGAATAATTCTGGGGTTTGTTTCAAGTCATTAAAGATCTTCACTCAACACGTAAAGTCGATACAAAAATAAGACTTCCGTTCACTTTATACACTCTGCAAAAGGCTTCCATGCATGGAATCCCACTTGGTTCTCCTAATGGCCCCGTCAGAGGCTGGTGTCACTCACCCTGGTCAGAGAAGGAGCCAGTGGTGGAGTGACTTGCCCAAGGTCACCGTTTAGTAAGGAGTGAGCCGGGATACAAACGTACTTCTTAGGATTCCTAGTCCTGTTGCACTTTGCGTTACATTAAGCTACCACAGTGCTTTATGAGACACCACACTGAGATGGTCTCACTTTCACATATTAACAATGTTAGAAGGCGACAAGCCAAAGAATGGAAATGTCGTACAACAATTACACATGAGAACTTTCAGTGATACCGCCTCTGCCCCTCTTCTGGGGGTGGCCATGACTCAAAGGCTCACAGCCCCATCAGTGGGGAGTGGGGGGAAGCAGAGGTCCAACTGTCCCCCAGTGTTGGAGACCTGGAGATAGGGAGCCAGAATACCACCTGGCACCCCGTCAAATCTTACACAGAATGTGCGCTAACTTAGCATTGTTCCAGGTAAAAGTGACAGTCAGAGGTGAGGTTCCTTTTAACTGCTGAGGGCCAGGAGACCATTTCTTCCAATCAGGTCTGCAATGCCAATCTGGCAACGTCTTCAGGACAGAGCCTGCAGTGCCTTTCAGGTGACCCTTTAATAGGGCACCTATCTCACCTGCATCCCAACCTGTCAAGTTGCCAGTGTAGGAAGAGCCTGGCCAGGGTAGGCAGAGGGACCACAGCGGGGTAATTCAGTCGTTTCTATCATCATAATCTTGCTTCAGAAGAGAAATGGATAAAAATTCAAGGAGTGCACCTAGAGGCAACATTCACACTCACCTTCTCAAACCTCAGAATCAGCCTTTTTAATAATTTTGTTTCTAACACAAAGTTTGATATAAACACAAAACTACCTTGAGTCCTCAACTCATACAACACTAATAATAATGAAAATTACATCAACTTACAGATTGTCCCTTATGGGTAGCTTCTAAAGTACCAAGCGCTGGCCTTCACATTCCATTTTCTCAGAAACTTTATTATTATTCCCATTTGACAGATGAAGAAATTAAGGCTTCCAGAGACTTAAAAATTGTGCCCAGGGCTTCCCTGGTGGCGCAGTGGTTGAGAGTCCGCCTGCCGATGCAGGGGACACGGGTTTGAGCCTTGGTCTGGGAGGATCCCACATGCCGCGGAGCAACTGGGCCCGTGCACCACAACTACTGAGCCTGCGCGTCTGGAGCCTGTGCTCCGCAACAACAGAGGCCGCGATAGTGAGAGGCCCGCACACCGCGATGAAGAGTGGCCCCCGCTTGCCACAACTAGAGAAAGCCCTCGCACAGAAACGAAGACCCAACACAGCCATACATAAATTAATTAATTAAAAAAAAATTGTGCCCAAAGTTACTCAGGTAAGAAGACGTGGAGCCAGGATACCTGGCTTGGACACCATCGGCAAAACCTGTCCTTCAGTGGATGAATGGGGGCTGTGGGGGGAGTGTTATATACATACAGTGGAATATTATTCAGCCTTAAAAAGGAAGGCGCTTGTGACACAGGGTACAACGTGTGAACCTTGAGGATATCAGCCTAAATGAAATAAGCCTGTCACAAAAAGACAAATACTACGTGATTCCACTCTTACAAGGTCTCTAGAGCCAAATTCACTGAGACAGAAAGTAGAACGGTGGTTGCCAGGGGCTGGGGAAAGGGGGAAACAGAGAACTATTGTTTAATGGGGACAGAATTTCAGTTCTACAAGATGAAAAGAGTTCTGAAGATGAAGGGTACACAACAGTATGAATGTACTTAATACCCCTCAACCATACACTTAAAAATGCCAAGATGGTAAATGTCATGTGTACTTTTACCACAGTTTAAAATATCTTTTAAAAAAGAAGAGGAAAAGGTCAAACACAGACTCCTTTAACCTATATCAACCCAGAGGAATATATAGTAAATTTCAATTATTCTAATATAGAAATCTACAGTGGTACAAAAAAGAAAAAACTGTATCCCCAGACGACTTGTATATGGGGATTTAAAATTCCAAAATAAAATTAGAGACCTGAGATTGTGAATACTTAAAAACAAAACAAAACAAAAAAACTTGCTCTTGGGCAGGAACACAGACAATCTAGTGCCAATTTCCTTTGCCCTCCTCCCCAGGTTCCCCACCATCCCATCTGCCCATTATATTTAGACACCCTTCCCAAGACAATTGAGCCTCAAAATAACACTTGAATAACTCTGACTTGCACTGAAGCAAGACCAGAAGGTGAACACCATGCACTGCTGGCCAGGTCAGAGCACACCTGCCGTTTTCCAGCTGACCTCAGTGGTATTCGCTGGACACCCTGGTGGCCAATACACCTTTCAAGGCAAATGGGCCCAATCTGGATTCCGGATCTGAAGCACCACCTTGCAAACTACCAACCCATCCTCAACACAAGCCAGGACTCCCAGAACTCCACCACAGGGAATTGCAGGACCAGAAACCAGAAGAGGACGGAGGCATGCAGGACTACTTGATACGTTATTATCTCCACGTTAATTACCATTACTAACGAAGGTAACGGGTCTTCCTTTCATAAGTAAGATATGTTTTAAGTCTTTGAAAAATGTTTTCACACCCACTCTTTCATGCCCTGGACCCCGAAGCAGGTGAGTCGAGCATCTTTACCCCACTGTTCGGAAGAGCAACTAGAAGTCAGGGTTTGTCCAAGGTCAAAAACTAGTTGGCTGCAGCGTAGAACTGGAACCCACCCATGTTATTCCTTCCGCAACACCTCCCTCCAGAGAGAGGGCTGGCCAGCCTTGCAAGGAACAGGAAATTGAAATGGCTCCTGGTAAGGCAGTCAGCCTGCCAACCTCTGAGAGAAGCTGACAAATGACCAGAGCCCGCCCTGAATCAAAAACACCTCCTCCAACGAGCGGCCGACTAACCTCTTCCCACCTGTGGCGCTGAAGAAATAAGTTCCCAGAGTCCACACCCCACCATCCCCATCTGTCCACGGATAGAACCACGTTAGGAAGGAAGCTCGGAAGGAGCGAGATGCCGTTGAAGAGCTGAGTTGGAGAGGCAGCTTCCCAATGTGAACTTATCAGCTTTATTCCCACTCTCATCACATTCCCGACACACATCTACGCTTACTCCTTAATCCCCACCCCTTCACCACAGAACTGCAAGAGGGCGAAGCAGAAGAGCGCTGCATCTCCAGAGAAACGGCATCGGCTGCAGCACCCACCAGGCAAACACGGTAAAACCCGGCTAAAAGATGGGAATCGTGTAAGAGCAAACTCATGCACTTAAAGTCATGCATCATTTCCAAAATATTGAAACAGATTCCAGTCACTTTACCTGAGTTGTTTTTGCTCTTCTGCCTTGCATGCTGTTGTTATGGCTCATTTGTGGGTTGGTGGCACCTTCAGAAAGACAGTGAGATTTCCTACAGGGAAGTGTGTTATAATTACTGTACGGAAGAGCCTCTTCGGCAGCAGCCGGTGGCATCTTATGGTTCCCAAGATCAGGAATATCAGACACCAAATTCCGACAGTAGCCTGCAAATTTGCCCCTCCGCCCCCCGTCTGCCGTCACCCCGGAGGTTTTCTGGGGAGCATACAAATCCCCCAGTGAATTGGCACGTTGACAGGTACTGAGCTGCCGCGGACTCGCCGGGGCTTCCATCCCCCGAGTCTCCTCGCAATCTTTCTCTTCGGCAGAACCCAAGATCTCTTCGTTGCTTGTTAAATGTTCTTGGCTCAGATCAGAGAGTGAGAATTCCAGGCTGTCTTCCCGCCAGATGTCTGCAGATTTGGAGCGTTTCTTCTTAAAGCTCGCCGTCTCCGTGAAAGTGGGCCCATCGGATGTATAGGGATGCTGCCTCCTGCCTCCCTCCGCCAAGTACGTAGCGTCATCCCCGTAAAGCCTGCTCTCCTCCGAGTCTGGCATGCTCTGCACAGAGGCTGCTGCGAGGACAATGCTGCTGCCTACACTGGGACTGACAGAAGAATCCGTGTAAGACACGGGTCTCAAGCCCATATCCACTCGGTCCACCCAAATGGGGCTCCCGAAGTCCTCCAGGGTGCCTTCTTGGGAGAAGGGCTCCAAGCCATTTTCAGCCAGGGACTGGGGGATACTGGGAGTGCTGCTGGATCGGGTGGTCACTTCAGAGGTCCTGTGGATCACCTTCCCCGAGGAGGCGTGCCTGGTCCGCCGCACCTTGTGCGACAGGCGCAGGGAGCGCGACGTGTGTTTGCGCCCCAGGCTTGCATGCTTTTCTCCATAAAACTCATGCACTACATTTTGACTTTCTGCGTTTCCCATGGTTTTATGGTCTGTAGCAAAGAAAAAAAAAAAAGGAGGGGATCATTGAGTCATCCAATAGGTATAGGCAGTTAACAGGAAGAGTTCAGCACACAGGGACAGCAGCCAGCTTGGCAGATAACAGCACGCCTATATGCACCTGGCAGGTACTTGGACTTTTACGTGGTAGCAGGTGAGAACTAACATCATGTACTGAGATTACTCCTGCGGAGATATGAAATAAGAACATAAATAAGATCATTAGATAATTACACTTGTTCATTGAGCTGGCAACCGTTGTCTTCTTCTACTTAAACTCTACAGGTGTATATTCAAAGCTCTATGCCTATCCATAAACTAAAAACTCTGAAAAGTACAAACCAAGGTGTCTGCCAAATGAGTAACTTTCTGTTTGAAATTACACATTTCAAAAAACCAAGCAAAACTCAGAGGTGCATTGGATAACCTCCCTCTCTCCCAATGGTTTTGTTTCATTCTGACTCCATCTACACTTCAAAATCAATCAAAAATGGCAAAGCTCAAGATGTAAGTCCAATCAACTCTTCCTGAGAAATCGAAGTCAAGAAGGAAAAGGTTTTTAGCTTAATTCCACAGCATTCTGAAAACCCTGATCGGGAGGTTCGGGTAGGGGCTGTGACATGGGATAGGGAGAGGGAGATGGGCAAAATGAAATAGGAACCCCACTCTCTGCTTAGCAGCTAAACTAATGGGTTTATTTCTGGGAGCAAATCCAACCTGAGAACATCAATCTGGTACAGAGTGCCCTGCAAACAGAAATTCACAGGATGAAATCACTAAATATCTTTCAGCCTTTTGGGGCTACCCAGGTTAATTCAACTCCTTCCTTAACATTTTTCCAGTCTCTCTCATTGGTCTGAGGACTGTTACCCAGAGTGGAAAATAGAAAAATCCTCAAAGTTCAACATGTGTGACTCTATAATTAGCCTTATTCTCCTTGCTCAGCAACGAGGTTTCTCTAGACTAGTTAAGTGGTATACACTTAAGATACACACGTGAAAATGGCCAGAAAGGAAAGAAGAAAAAGAGAGTAGCTGGGCACATCCCTGAGCTGATTCTTCCAATCATCTACATAGTCGTTCATTCAGAAAATATATACTGAGCACCTACCACATTCTAGAAGCCAGAGATACAGCAGACAACAAAAGACACACATTCCGCATGCTCATGAAACTTACATTCTAGCCAGGGAAGGGATACAATAAACAAAAAAGTGAAAGGTACCAGAGGAAAACAGGAACAAATTTATTGTAACCATTACAGTTTGAAACACCCTGAAACATAATATACATTCACATTGATCCAGAACCACTCTATAATCCCACTGTTCAGTCTCAAAGGTTGCTTAAACTCCTATAAGCACATCTTTACTGAAATGAAATTTGTGGCAACAGGAAGGAAAAAACCTCCTCCATTGAATCTTCCGAAGAGTTCAGAGGTAATTCATACAGACACCAGATGTGAAGCTACTCCCATACTGGAATATACCCTACCAGGTCACACGTCGTATGATTCTGAGAGCGAAGTTTCCAAGAAAGAGAATCTTCCTTTTACTAGTAGCAAGCATACTTCAAAGCAATAAGTTCACGCCTCCCTGGCTGACGTCTTTAAGAAGCCAAGAAAAAACACAGAAACTCAACTTGGTGTAGGGAAAATGAAAAGATGCACTGTCCATGCATAACTTGTGTTATCTACATTCCTAAGAATATCATGTACTACATTTTTGCAAGTAAAATAAATAAGCATCTAAAGTAACGCTAAAGGCCATGACCAATTTCTCAGGGTTCTTGATTTCTTTTCTTAAGCGTACATTAAGATCTCTGGATGTGTCTATGTATCTATATGTTTTGCCAATGAGTAATTAAAAGCTTAGAATAGGCGTTGGCCACAGTCCCATTTTAAGAATCACATAGATTTAAAGTTAAAAGAAGGAAAGAATGATGGTGGTAGAAACTGAGGTATAGAAAGGCAAAACTGTCACCTCAAATGTGCTAGGAGGTACCCTCCTCTACTGTATACATCAAAAGTTTGCAAATATAAATTCACAGGCATATTCTCAACAACAAATTTCTGGTTAGGCTTGTTTCTGCCAACAGAAAACTAATCAAGTTAAAAGCCTCAGGAGAGGTTTCCTAAAGGAAATGGCCCCAACCTTCAAGAATTACAGCACTCCCTGCATTGCTCTGACGGGTCTGTTATATTAATAGCATTTTTAGTAGCAAGATTCTTTTCAGCCAGCCAAGGTAGGAAAGAAGCCATTTTTATCTTTAGAACTAGAGTTTAGAGATGAATGCCAAATCTCTTAAATCCTACCGAGAAGAAATTCTCAGGGGATGATCTAAGCAGAGTCAGCAGGAAGTCTGAAGCAACTCAACTTAGCAGAAAAATGTTTCTAGGGACTGCTGAAACACCCCTTCATTTAAAAGCTTTTCCTGAAAGGTCAGTGAGAACCACGAAGGCCCACGTGGGGAACCCTGAAATAACATAAGCATGAAAAATTTAAATTGCTTATTGCATACAACAAACACAATCTCCTTTTTCAGGGACAACCCCCATCCCACGGGCAACCCCCAGAACATGGGTGAATTGAAAATCCTAACCCTTTTCACACACAAATGTAAAATGCCAGCTACTTTCAGCATCTTCATTTCTTCCTGCTCTCTCCTACTTAACCCTTATCATTTATTTTTATTACAAACAAAAACCTTGGTTTATATTTTACAGTTGCACAGGCTTTGTTTGTTCCTGTGAGTCTGGAAGCAACTCTGGGCAGAAAGTGGCTTTCACTTTTTCTGTAGCCTCTAGAGAGACTACAAGTGTTCTATGTGTGATGAGTCAATAAATGTTCATGCATTTTAGTAACAAAAGCAAAAAGTAGTGATCAGCACTTTACCAACATAATCATCACACAGTCACTAGGTAAGAGGGGAAAGATTAAGGGGGAGGAGAACAGGTTGAAATGCAAAAACTGGGCTAGAAATAGAAAAGCAGAGCATCAGAATGAAGGTGCTCGATGCAAGCTGGAAAATGTTACCATTTTTTAACTCATTACACTCGTTACTGATTTCCTTATGTCGAATGTTAGTGGCCCCAAATAGCTTGCACTTTCTGGGAGTAGTTAGTGGGAGCGATATTAAGCAGGAAGTAGTGCGCAAGACTGTAACATAGGAACAGTTCTCCGAATTCAAACCTCAAGTCTTACACTTTCTTTCCAATGGTCTAAGATCTGGCTTCCTGGCCTGCCCCAGGGCCTTTGCTCATGCTCCATCCTCTGCCTGCAACCCTCCAGTTTTCAGGAATCTACATCTGGCTCACTCTTTCCAGTTTGTTCTGATCTTGATTCAAATATCACCTTCTCAGAAAGGTCTTTCCTGGTGTCCCTATCAAAAGGACAACCCTCAGAACTCAACATTTCTTATCCCTCTTCTTTGACTTTTTCCCCCTCCTTAGCATTTATCATAATTGTAACAAAAAATGTGTTTCACTTACTTACCTTTTTTTGTTTATTTTTGGAGTATATTTGCTTTACAATGGTGTGTTAGTTTCTGCTGTACAACAAAGTGAATCAGCTATATGTTATATATATATATCCCCTCTTGAGCCTCCCTCCCACCCACCCCCATCCCACCCCTCCAGGTCATCAAAGAGCACCAAGCTGAACTCCCTGTGCTATACAGCAGCTTCCCACTAGCTATCTATTTTACACATGGTAGTGTATATATGTCAATGCTACACTCTCAGTTTGTCAAACCCTCCCCTTCCCCCTCTGTGTCCACAAGTCCATTCTCTTCATCTGCGTGTGGTACACATATACAATGGAATATTACTCAGCCATAAAAAGGAATGAAATTGGGTGACGTGCAGTGATGTGGATGAACCTAGAGTCTGTCATACAGAGTGAAGTAAGTCAGAAAGAGAAAAACAAATATCATATATTAACACATATATATGGAATCCAGAAAAGTGATACTGATGAACCTATTTGCAGGGCAGGAAAAGAGATACTTATCCTTTTTATTCTCTATCCTTCCCCACTAGAAACTAAGCCTCAGGGGTAGGACTGAAAGTTTTCTTGTCTTATTTATTGCTGTATCTGCAGTGCCTAGAACACTGCCTGAAAGACAGTAGGTGCTCAGTGGAAAAATACTGCATGAATGAATGAATGACAAAAGAAACTTTAATCTAGAATGTAAAAATTCAAACTCATACAACTACAAGAGAAAACAGATGAGAATGTTAGCACAATGTGAACTAGAGAAAACACACATTGGCCTTAAATATGCCAGCTCTTCTACATCAGAGTGCCTAGACAACACACCGGTTTCCAGTCTGTGTGCTGTTCTCTGGGTCCCTTCCACCCGCAGACCAGCGCAGGTCCCTCACTCCAGGCCACTGGGCTTGGGATCACCCTGATCCGTGAACTGAGTTGAAGGCTTCAGCTTGCCCTGCTTCGCTGTACTCCCCAAACTTCAATTATCTGGGCAGCGAATCAAGGCCTTGCTCCTGTCTCATTTCACTTAATTCCCACATTCCTCCTCTTTTTGGAGCTAGTCCCTCAGAAGTTTAGGAAAGGGGTTTGGAATTGAGAGGATACATCTCCTCGTTGTCAGGGTAGACAGTGCAGAACTGCTCAGCCTGAGATGATCCAGAGAAAATGGGGGCAAAGGAGACATACTGACATGATGGGAAGAGGTCATCTGAAAGTAGATGATATCAGAAAATCAAGAGATTCTCAGGGCCAGAGACCAAGGACACTAGAGCGAGTGTGACTTTCCCATTCTTCCCAACACCATGATCTTTCTCTTTAAGTGAGGAGTTAAATTTTTCAAGTAATCATAGAAACTTCCTTTAAATCCCATCAAATTAAATACTACTATATAGCCGATTATGTTAGCTGTGTACCTAGACTAACTTTGTTGGACTTAACAAACAAACTGGACGTACGAATGCGCTCTCAGAATGGAACTCGTTCGTATGTAAGGGGCTTACTGTACTCATTGAAATAGTTAAAAGGTATCTTAAGGAACTTTATCAATAAGTACAGGCAGCACTACATACAATAGCCAAGACACAGAAGCAGCCTAAACGTCCATTCACAGGTGAATGGATAAAGATGTATCTTTATCTATCTATCTATACACACAAACACACATATACAATATGGAATATTACTCAGCCATAAAAAAGAATGTAATAATGCCACTTGCAGCAACATGAATGGACCTAGAGATTATCATACTAAGTGAAGTAAATCAGACAGAGAAAGACAAATATCATACGATATCACTTAGGAATCTGAAAAAAAAGACACAAATGAACATTTACAAAACAGAAATGGACCCACAGACATAGAAAACAAACTTATAGTTACCAAAAGGGAAAGGGGGGAGCGATAAATTAGGAGTTTGGGATTAACGTATATACGCTACTATATATAAAATAGGTAACCAACAAGGACCAACTGTAAAGCACAAGGAACTATACTCAGTAGTTTGTAATAAACTATAACAGAAAAGAATGTGAAAAAGAATAGATATATATATATATATATATATGTATGTATAACTGGATCACTGTGCTGTACACCCAAAACTAACACAACATTGTAAATCAACTATACTTCAATTTTAAAAAAAGGAAAAAAAAAAAGGTACAGTCATTAGAATGGTTTATACATACATCTGGTAGGTGGTCCTTTCTCAGGGACAGCTTTTATAAATGTATTAGCCTACTAAGCCTTATGTAATAAAATAATATAGAACTATTCACACACACTGGAAAAAATGTCACATTCCTGGCTTTGGTAGTTTACTGCAATTATGTACGATGCAACCATTAGGAGAAACTAGGTTAAGGGTATACTTATTGTGTACGATTTCTATAATTATTTCAAAATAAAAAGTTAAAGCCTTAACTAACTGGAATATTCTGGTTAAATGAAATTTTTGTTTAAAAGTGAGGATTCTTCAACATGAAATGCTCTTGAATCCTCTTTTTCAACAAGTTAGGCAATAAAAAATAAGCATGTGTTGAGCATTATCTAGTATAATATTATCAAGAAATACAAAGTAGACACAAAACAATGGTCTATAGTGAGACTAAATAGAGAAGTAGAGTTGATTAACTATGAATTGGGCTTCTGTCTCTAACACAGTATAAACAAAACTGAAATGCTAATATTGGTACCAGCTAAGATGAAGTTAAGACACCACAGCTGATCTTTCTCCCAATGATAAATACCAAAAACTCTGGACCAAAGGGAAAACCAACTACCCGAGGAATTCCAAAGAACAAGCAAAAGCAGGTGGATTGGGGATGGGAGTCAAAACCTGAAGAAGCCACTCTAACAAGAGTGAGTTTCCCATTTTTGTTTTTATTACTTTACTCTTCCAGCCTTGCATGGAGGGTGAGCACACAGTCCAGCTGTGGCACAGGCAGCAAAAACTCCCGAGACACACCCTGTCATTCTAGCCAAAGAAACTAAGAATAATGATCCCTGCAAGTCAAAGAGTGAGAGGGATCTCAGAGAAAAAAAGAGCTGGAGGAAACAAATCATCTAATGCTATGTACATCTACACAAGTCCCAGGCTCACCCCTCAAGTGCACATACCTGGGACTGACCCAAAGCAAGACAGCAAAGGCTTTGAGAACTGAATTATGATATAAACCACAGCCCACCTCCCAGTCTAGCTCCCAAGTGGCACCTGTGTGGAATAAACCTACAGCCTCAGAGCAAAGGCTTTGAAAACTGAACTGACATGAGAGCCACCACCCACAGGAGGTCAGACAGAACTTGCCATCTGAACCTAGCCAGGTTGATTACCCGCTAAAAAAGCAAAAAAGAAAATTCAACGTTCTCTAGATGATTTTCACAGGACCTAGATTCTCCCAACATAATACTCAAAATGTCCACAATGCATTCCAAAGAACCAGGAAAATCTAACCAGTTCTCAGGGGAAAGGACAGTCAATAGATGCCAACCCCAAGGTGACCCAGAGGTTGGAATTATCAAACTTTTAAAGCAACTTGTATAACTGTGTTCTCTGAGTAAAGGTAAACACTCTTGAAATAAATGAAAAATTTAATTGCTTGCAACATCTATGCAAGATCACCATGAACATCAATTATTATACATGAGTGGAGAAGTACAACACAAATGAAAAAGAAAGGTAAAACCTGTATGATCCAAGATATAACACGTAAGCTGAATTTTTCAATCATGCCAATGTGAGGTTTTCTTAGTACTGCATGAGAAAACATTCCAGTTAATAGAAAGCCACCCATGGTCAAAGTCTCCGGGCAGAGAGAACAAAGAAAAATACTCTACTAGTTTTAGTCAGAGGGAAAAAAGGGAGAGAAAGAAGAAGACACAAGGGAAACGAGAAATAACCTCATCACCTTGAGATCTAAGGAGGTTATAATAATATTTTTATGGTTTAGGATGTCTAATTCCCTAGATGAGACCAGAAGTTCAACCAGTACTCCAAACAGATGACAGAATGCCCCACCCTTTAGCTGAAGAACAGGAATGTTCCACATGATCAAAGCCCAGCCTTGTGGGTCAGCCTGCCAGGGCTTGCCCTGTTCAGGAGTAGATAATCAAAAAGATAATTCTACTATTAGGGTCAAACGTCTCTGGAGCAAAACTCTTCTTATTCTCAGCAAGTCAAAACTTACATTTGAGATGCATATCCAAGATATTGGCTTTGAGGAGATTAAAAATTTAAGAATGTTAACAATATTTTACTTTCTCTCTCTCCCTCTCCCCGCCACCACACACACAGGAAGACGGAGGGAAAGGGAGAGGAAAAAAGAGAAAGAGAGAGAGAGAGAGAGAGAGAGAAGGAATATACAGACATATAAAATATTTGAAGTTACTATCCTCGATAGAGTGATTATGGGCAATTTTAATTTTCAAAATTATACTTTGTTTATTGTATTTTCCAAAGTTACACTAAACCTGCAATTCATTTTAAGGAAAGAAAAAAAAATAAATAAATGCTTTAAGTCCCTAGGTTTCTTGGATAATTGAAGAGAGTAAGGATGGGGGCACCACACTGACAGCTACAATTAAACAGCACCAAACCCAAACTTAAAACAGATGGCTCCAGAAAATTACCTAAGATAAAGAAAATACTATGGAGCTGGAATTTAATCACTCTTTCTCTATGTTCCAATGGCAGTTTGCTCGACCTCCTCACATCGTGTCTGTGGCATGGTTATTTATACACTGACACACTTGTCTTGCTTTGTATGTAGACCCCTCGCATTTTATTATAATCTCCCAGTGGCAGGGACCATGCCTGACTTGTTATTACACTGGCCATTTAAATAAATTAAAGTTTTCGTACAGCTCTTCTCAATGGAAATGCTCATCACTCAGATTGCCTATAATAAGGGTATTCCAAAAATATAAAATATTAGAGCCCATTAGTGGGCGCAAGATGACCCAACTTATATTCAAGTCAAAAGTTAACTATGAAAGCAAGGTTTCTCTTGCTGATAAGGGCATTGTGAAATCCAAGCATAAGGCATCTAACGATGTATATAAATTATGATTATTATTAATGAAAATTTTCACCCCTCCCGAGGTATTTAAAAACTTATTAAAATAAACGTAATGATTACCCTTCTATGACTTGAAAACAGACCTCCAAAACTGCAAAAGAAAGGATGAAATGTATTTATTTCAAAGTTAAATTTGAAGCAAAAATCACAGGACAACAGATTGCAAATTTAAAATTAGATTCTAGTGGGAGGGCTTGGTTTCAAGCCTGTTTTTTTCCTACTGGAGGCTGAGCCTGAAGACAGGATAGGGGGGTTGGGGGAAAAGAGCTAAGATTAAACTGAGACAAAGTTCTGAAAGTTTTTGCTAAATCTTTACAAACCCATGAAAAGCGTTTTGCCAAGTCACACACAAATACCCCTAACACAGGAGACTAAACAGGAAAGTTTTGCAACAAATAAAAGATGATCTTTGATTTAGAAAGATTATTATTTTGACTGTATTTATTTTGCTTTTTAAAAGATTATCCAAACTAGAAACAAAATATATCATTGTTCTGAAGTAAGATTTTGAAGCTGGGATTGTCTTTTTCAAACATAATCCCATCTAAAGATGGCAAAGCTCAGGAATAAATGTAGAAGATCCTGAGGGCAATTCACAGGGGGAAAAAGACAGGTACCTGCTTTTGCTTTTTTCTTTTTTTTTTTAGTTTTAATGCTAATACTTTTGACTTGTTAGATGGGTGTAACCTTAATCCAAAAAAAGTGACTCCAAATTCTTTCTTCCACAAGCTACATACAACACAGCAATGCCAATTCTGATAAAATGTATCTGTCTCACCACCTCTGAGGCATCACCATTAATTCATGGGGATATACACAGGCTCAAATACACATACACAAACTTACCTTACAAGGCAACAGTGGTTCCCAGCCCAACTTGCCCCGAGAGCACTGTGGCATTTAGATATTGAGATTGGAAATGATGTCAGGATGAACAATGACTGGGGCTGGGAAACGTATCAGCACTGGCCCCTCGGGGTGGCCATCACAGTCTCATCTGAGTCTATGAGAATGTCCCCAAAACCTGGAGAGGACAGAAAAAGAGAAAGCAAATGGTTAGCCAGAACACAGGAGATAGGAATTTTCCATCGAGCCCATTTACGTAAAGTCTCCAACATCCATTTTGTGTGAAATACCGCACCCCAAATTGAACAATGCCACATTTAGCTACAGGTGTAAAATAACAGGCATAATCAGGTAATATTCATCCTGACAAACCCAGTTATTTTATCATTTTAACCTAACTCTAAAGATGAAGGTGTCGCATAACAGAAACAGGTTACTGGGAAATAGTGTCCATGGTTCCCTCTTAATGTTTAAAAAGTCACAACAGAGATGAATGAAAGGAAACAAGGGCAACTCAGTTATTCTCAAAGTAGAGGTATATTTACCAGAGAAGTTGAAGAAAATGCTAAAAGACAGTTAAACAAAAGACCAAATTCAGTACATAGACCTTCTCATCATATACATGTTTTCAAAATAAGTTCCACAAACAAGCAGTATTAATGGTCTTTTTGTTCTAAAGCCTGCCTTCTGAGGTGAGACTGCAGATACTAAAGACAGGAGAAAGCCCCGAGGGCTTCCTTGGGGTGGCTGCCCTCATTCCTCTCCTGCGGACCATTCCTCTGCGGGGCTGCCCACAGGTGGCACCTATTGCTTGTGGCTTCATCAAGGTGGGAACCCGAGGACTTTCCTGGTGACGCAGTGGTTAAGAATCCGACTGCTGGGCTCCCCTGGTGGCGCAGTGGTTGAGAGTCCGCCTGCGGATGCAGGGGATGCAGGTTCATGCCCCGGTCCGGGAGGATCCGACATGCCACGGAGCAGCTGGGCCCGCGAGCCATGGCCGCTGAGCCTGCGCGTCCGGAGCCTGTGCTCCGCAACGGGAGAGGCCACAACAGTCAGAGGCGCAAGTACCGCAAAAAAAAAAAAAAAGAATCCGCCTGCCAATGCGGAGCACACGGGTTCGAGCCCTGGTCCGGGAACATCCCACATGCCGCGGAGCAACGAATAAGCCCGTGTGCCACAATTACTGAGCCTGCACTCTAGAGCCCGCGAGCCACAACTACTGAGCCCACGTGCCACAACTACTGAAGCCCGCGCGCCTAGAGCCCGTGCTCCGCAACAAGAGAAGCCTCCGCAATGAGAAGCCCGTGCACTGCAACAAAGAGCAGCCCCCGCTCGCCGCAACTAGAGAGAGCCCACGGTCAGCAAGGAAGACCCAACGCAGCCAAAAATAAAGAAATAAAGGTGGGAACCCAAAATGACAAACAGCTTGCACAGGACCACGGAGAAAACTGCCTCCTGGTGTAGAAGGCAGCCACACCAAGACAGTAAATAAATAAATATATACATCCACAGAGAACAGCACAATAAGTGAAGTTACAGTTCTATCTTGGAAAACGTGCCATTTCGCCGTGAACTTGGTGACTCACGCTTGCCAGGAGAGGAGCAGAGCTCTCAGCAATACCCCATTATTACCCTACAATACATGTCCTTCCCATAATTCTCCCACTGCTGTCCTGTTCCCTCTCTTTCCCAGGCATCCTCCTTAAGCTGATCTCTGTAAAGTTTAAAATTTTCAAAGCGGTTCCTGAATTGCTTAGGAACTGGCAGAAATTAATAAGCAACAGCCCATTTATATTGAAATGGACTCATTACAGTACCAGCTGCCAATAATTTGCAAGGCTGGTTTCTTGCTGGCAAACCGGGCCTTGCAGGCGGCTGTCCTCCACCTGCACAACGGAGGCTGATAATGCATTTTTTTATACTTAAAAAAAAAAAAAAAAGTACATATTCTACTACCAGAATTAAAATGTTTCTCTGTTATATTCTTCTAACCCCTGAGCAGAAAAACTACATGGGGAAGAAAGTGAAAGTTACCAGGCACGATTTATAAAACATGCAGGAAAACAAAACTCAGTTTATTTGGTATGATTTTTTTTCTGATTTTGGTGGGAAAAAAATTTTTACCTGTGACCCTGGCTGTGGAACTGACCCCTGATACAGATGGATGAAGAGACACATAGTTGTTCTTTGCAATCAGCAAATATGCTAAGGTTGCAGTGTGTCATCAAGCACTCAGTATGTATCGAGCACTCACAGTGGGTTAACTCCTCCATGGCCTTGTGAAGGTATACCATGGCAACCCGAGAGCCACCAGGACTCCAGGTTTTCTTTAAGAGCTGCAAAGAATTCAACTTCAACGGGAGGCAGCTAAGCACCAAACTCCGTGTTGGGAGTTCAAGCCTGGAGTCCCACTACAGGCATCAAAACACAGCCTTGCCACTTACTTGCAAGGTGATTTGAGGCAAACTCTAAATATCAACTTATTCCTCTACAAATGGGGATAAGAGTTCCTAAGCCATTCTGTTGATATAAGCATTAAATGAGATCATCTATGTTACATAATTAGCTTAGCGCCTACCCCTTCATCAGTTCTCAATAAATATCAGCGATTGTTTCCACTATTATTCAACATTTGTAAATGATAAGGAGGATGCTACAGAAGGGCCACTATTATGGGGGTTTCCTTAAAACGTGGTACCTAACTCACCGAAACTGGGTCTGTGTTCTAAGTTGAAACTGGTAGCCTTAAATGTGTTGTGAGACAATAGGGGAATTCATTAATCCAGCTGGAAGATGTGATTGACTCAATTAGCCACAGCCCCCGCACAGACACAAACCACGCTGACAAAATCTGGCAGGACCAGGATGGCCTGCATTACATTAAGATGACCCCTAGTGAAGTGAACAATAAATGTGCCCCGTTTTACAGTCTCACTCAGATTCATCTCAACCCGTATAGTCAATTTCTGTGTCAGGTGTCAAATTACCAGTTTTCACAGGGAAGTGTGTGAGCTGGAGGAGGGGAAGGAATTACCAAAACTAATTCCAGACTTCAGATACCTCAAAAATAGACAGGGCTCAGGAGTCCCGTCACTCCAACCCGACAGTCTCATGGGAGATGAAAATATGACAACTGTCAGAAATGCGGTGTCCACGGCAGTTAATCCATGGCTTTTCCTACAATGTCTGTCTGCCACACCAGAACTTTCTTTTTCACCTTTAGAAAACAGTCATAAGAGGCATCCTGTCACTTTTAAGTGTTTGCAAGTTCCAGGAATCAAAGTGTATAGAGAAAAAGATATTGTACTTGCCCTCAAAATACCTAAGTTCATATACCAGGCTCTATTACTTACTAACTTCTGTGACCTTGGGTAAGTAAACTACCCATTCTGACACTTAGCAGGAAAAATAACGATGTGTAATATTATCTACTTTACTTAACACCTACCTGAAAAGGTTGTTATAAGACAGAAATTAGAGAATCAAAACAAAACACTATAAACTATATAGGACTACAAAAGTATGTTAATTCTTACGCTGTTCATGATGATTTAGTGCCCAAAAGTGCTTCATATTACTGAATTAATGAGAATCAGAAAGTTTTCCCCTTACCCTGAACCTTAAAGTGGGCTGTGAGTAATAGTGTTAGATCTAAATCCTGAACAAGTCAGAAATCCTTAATATTTCTTATATGCAATAAGCACCAGAAGAATTTAGATTTTAGTATTCATATTTAGTCCAAAAATCAGCCTTGGATGAACAGACAGATGGATTAATCTAGGACACTGGAAATTTTTTAATGGTTCAGAAATTAAGGTTAAAGAAAAATTCATCAGTCATTTTCTTTACTTATGATTTTAACCATTATTATATTCAATAAAGGAGTCAGGGGACGTCCCTGGTGGCAGAGCGGTTGGGAATCTGCCTGCCAATGCAGGGGAAACGGGTTCAATCCCTGGTCTGGGAAGATCCCACATGCCGCTGAGCAACTAAGTCCGTGTGCCACAACTACTGAAGCCCGTGCGTCCTAGAGCCTGCGTGCCACAACTACTGAAGTCCACATGCTGCAACTATTGAAGCCCGCACACCTAGAGCCCATGCTCTGCAACAAGAGAAGCCAATGCAATGAGAAGCCCGTGCACTGCAACAAAGAGTAGCCCCTGTTCACCACAACTAGCGAAAGCCCGCGTGCGGCAATGAAGACCCAATGCAGCCAAAAAAAAAAAAAAAAGGACTCAGGAGTGACTTCCAAAGATACATTATCTAAAATAGAATAGGAGAAATTATTACTGGAATAATAAAAGGAACCCAAAGGTTAAGACAAAGTGAAAGAGGGCAGAATCAAGGTAACAATGCAGACCCTATCAATCTACCCAGCTGGCTCAGTTTGACAGCAAGCCTTTGTTACAGCCAACTCAGACAGGGAAAACAGGGCAGTTGTAAAATTCACAATGTCCTAATCAATTGCTCAGAAGAAGGACAAACGTTCTAGGTACCAAGATCAGACAGGAATTTCCACCAGTGGTCCTTTGAGGCCACTGTGATACAACGAGCCACGTTTTTTGAACCACATCCTTTCACACGGGCTCAGCGACAAGTTTCATATGGCTGATTCTTGTCTTCATAATTGATTAAAGGAAAAAAATCACAGTTCAGGGACAGAAGGTCTGAAGAGGTATGATCCTGAGTGGTAGACAGGCTGCTTACCCTCCAGGAAAATCTCTTTAAATACCTGCTTGCTCTCCAAAGAGTGCTGGGCTGAGGGGTGGTAAGCATGAGGGAGATGGAGCTCTCTGGCTCGATGCCCAAGGGCAGCTGGGTTGTGCTACCAGACAACCATACCTCACCTGGCATAAAGGGACAGTTCCATCAGGGGTGAGCTTGTCTGGCTTGTGTAAAAACTGAGACTGTGGGCTTCCCTGGTGGCGCAGTGGTTGAGAGTCTGCCTGCTGATGCAGGGGACACGGGTTTGTGCCCCGGTCTGGGAAGATCCCACATGCCGTGGAGCGGCTGGGCCCGAAATGAGCTAGACAGGGCTTCCAAATTCCTATTCCCTAAAGCATGGATGAAATGGTTTTAGCACAACCATGTTTTCCAAGGCAAGTAAAAACAGACACCCAAATCAGCCAAACAAAATTCCTGAAAGTTCCCCTACCCAAAGACTGCCCTGATTTTGAGCAATGCAACTTCTCAGCATATCCAAGTGCATCCCAAGGTAACTAAGTGAGGAAACGTTCATAGAATCGATATTCTTAAGCTAGCTAAGTAAGTCGAGAAATTTCTACTAAAATGATAACTTTAATTTTAGAACAGTGAATCTTTGGCAATACTTAACCAACAGGTTCATCTGGAACAGACATGACTGTATCTCATAGGAGTCAAGTCAGTGCATTTCAAAGTGAAGTAATATATTCTCCCCCCCCACTCAGGGAGATGTACCATTTAAGGAATGCTTACTATCTGTCTGGCATCATGTATGTGGCTTTAGACCAAAATACTACTCTTTAGCTTCCCCAGGTTCTTGGTGTTTATTGTCTTGCAACTATACTTGGACACCAACAAATGCCAATGCATACAACTCCAGCATTGCATCATTCACTACAAAGTGTTTGGAAACCACCAGTCCCAAAGGGCAGTGTTACAGAGCTGCCATCAGATCTCCCAAACAGCCCCCGCTGCTTGGCTCTAAAAAGGGCTCAAAGGAGGCCCCAGCTTACTGAAATGGATTTAATGGGGGTTTTTTCAGGACGGACCACGAGAATCACGTAATTTTTCAAAATTCTAAGCAGCATCACTCCTACTCAGAAGCCATGAAGCTACTGAACTCTTGAGAATTCCACCCACCATTCCAAGCATAGTGACCATACGATGTGAGAGTTCAGCTCTGGGCTCCTGGATCAATTTCAAGTCTGAGTCACAGCAAAAACGCACGCCCATGGCATTGTAAGAGAGAATGGAACAACTGATCTCAAAAGAAAATGGAAATGGAGCTGACTGCAATTAACTTCTGATGCTGAAGTCTGTTGTGGCTTAAGTTAACAGAGTTCCTAGTGAGACAACTAGGGTATCCAGGTGCCCACAGAGGACAGGGGGAGGGGATGGTACTCTGAGGCAGCTGCTTCCATAACTCCTGTGAAACACAAGAGAGTGTATAATCTTTCAACTGCACTTCAGAATAATCTTCTCGAAAATATAACAATGCCTTAGTTTAGAAGAGATTTCAAAACGTGATCACATTACCCAACAGCGTCTTTTCCAGACTCGAGTCGCCCAGGTGTCTTCCCTTCAGCAGACCTGCTTCCCATCCCCACATCAGCTGCAGGAGCCTCACTGGGCCCGGGAAGAGCCTCATTTCCTGAGACAACACACAGAGTGGAGGAGGGCAGCTCCTCTTTCACTGTCAAAGACTGAAGCTCAAGGAGAGGAATTGGGTTCTCATTTCCTCTGGCTATCCAAGGCTGAGGCTGAACCTGGAAGGCAGACAGGGGAGTCTCCATTCTAAAGGACACAGCCTTGGCCTTGTGTGAGCCCTGGAGAGGAAGGTATACCATAAAAGACGGGATGCTCAGACCCGGCAGCCGCTGCCTGCCTCTAAGACTTTCTCCGGGCTCGCCCATGTGACCCAAAAGTAGGAAACGGCAGCTTGCAATTTCCATGATGGTCTCCAGCCCCTGCAACCTGGTCTTTCCCTTCACCTGTTCTCTCATCCTGCAGCCAAGAAGGAAGTCCATCAGCCTAAAATACAGTCAGGTTGTCAAGGAGTCCTTTTCCCTCACCGGAAAGCAGAGCACGACTTGGTCATCCTGGCAATTTCATTCCTTTGCCGCCACCTGAGGCACAGCTCCCTGGCCCGGAGCTGCCTTTCCCACTCAGAAAGGGAGGGTCACTCTGTGAATCAAACAAGAGCTCCCTGGAGTGAGGCCATGCATGCAGGTGGCCGGTGTGGCAAGTCTGCCTGCCAGCAAGGAGGGCTGGGACTGCCTTTGTCATAGAGGACAGAGGAGATATCACAAGTCCCTCTGAGGGGCCACCAGGCGGGGGTGCACTGAATCCACGCTGTTGGTCCTTTATGCTCTGAGGCTAAAGGGCCCATCAGAAGGAATCACTCCCCCTGGGCACCTGGTACATCCTCCTTGGTTCTGTTCCCACCACTGTGGTACTTGTGTTGGTGGAAGGTGTGTACAAGATGGCAAACTTCTCTAGGAGAAAATGGTTTAAGAGAGAACTGGGTAATCCAGATACCAAGGATGAAGAGGAAGGAAGAAAAGCTAGAACTGTTGTTAAGAAATACAGGTGCATATACCAAAAATTTGAAAAGTTGACCATACATCCATTTGAAAACTTATTAAATATCCTCATTGTGTCAATTTAAATTAAATCTTAATCATGTCACAATACACATAAATCAAACCATCACGCTGTATGCCTTACACTTATACAGTGATGTTTGTCAATTATTTCTCAGTAAAACGGGAAAAAAATCTTAAATTGAAATAGTATGCTATATAGGAATGTATTAGATAGTGAAAAACAAAAGACCATTATTTTTTTAAAATATAGATTACTGAACCAATCATTAAGAAAAGCTAGAAATGTTAAGTTTCTACCTACATGTGAATATCTGATTAGCAAGTTGATTTAATAACCACAAGTCAATGAGCAAACATGACAGGTGGAAAACACAGCTGCCCAACCTAAAAAGTGAAGCTGTAATGGGGTCCCATGTAACACCATTGCTAGGGGGACATTAATCTTGATATGTGTTTAGGTGAGAAGATAGGATTTTAATCAAATTTCAGTGCAGCAAAGAACCTTCAAAGTCAAATAAAATAATTTTTACAAAAATTTTAAAGGAATTCCTTCCAAGGATTTTCAAAATAGCAGTGATTCTTTACCTGCAAGTCTTCATCTTTTCAAAGAAAAAGACTAAGGCTCAGTCATAAGACAGAGTGACAGAACACTATTTCCCAAGTCAATCCCTGGGTACTTAGCCTAAAATGCTCCTTTACTCTCTCCTCATTTTAAAATGGAAAAACCTTTTAAAATGACTTAAATTTCGTACTTGCAAATCAATTCAAATTGTTTCGCAGTTATATATTTAAGACTACAAGCTCTAACAGGTAAAAGACAATTCCTTATTTCACTGACTCTAAGAAACAGGTTTTTCATGTTGAAGGTCTCTGAAGTTGAATATACTATCTCACAATCACAATGGTGTGATAAAAATCGGCACCATTTTCTTTCTTGCTTGGTGGTACATAAAAGAGGGGTGTGTCTTACAATGGTTAGCATGTTATGAAAGAGGGGCTATAGGAATAGATTTTTAAATAGTTATGACTATCTAAAAACTGCTTGTGAATTATTTGGGTAAAGCAGAGTGTCTACATAAGAACTTTACTGATTGTTACCAATTCAGTTCAACTCAATCAATATTTATTGAGCACCTACATTATGTCTGCGACGAGGAAATAGACCGTTTCCTTACGGTGCCCGCAGCCTAAGAAAATGATGGACACTTATCCACTCTGAGACAGGGCTGTAAAGGCTAATCTGGCCTTATTAATAGTGAATGATGGGGGGACAAGGAGGGATAAACTGGGAATTTGGGATGAACAGATATACATTGCTATACATAAAATAAACAACAAGGATCTACTGTATAGTACAGGGAAATATATTCACTATCTTGTAATAACCAATAATGGGAAAGAATCTGAAAAAAATTATACATATATGTATAACTGACTCACTTCGCTATATACCTGAAACATTGTAAATCAACTATACTTCAATTAAAAACTTAAATAATTTTTTAAAAATAGTGGGTGATGGAAAAAAAACAAACTAATTCTGCCAGGGGAAACTATCAGTCAAATCTGTCGTGAAGGGTTCATCAGATTTGGCTTGGCTTGTGAGGATGGGAGGAAATGAACAGGGATAAGAGGGAGTTTGCAAGAAAGAAGGGCAGAGCATTCCAGGAAAAGAGCAAAGGCTCTGAGGAATGAAAGCATCAGTCCAACGTTGTAGAGAAGTAAGTGCATGGAAAAGAGCTGGAAGTGATGAGGCCTTTAAAAAGATGGGTTGGGGTTACGGATGCTACACAGAGAAATTAGACATGATTATGTTCAATGGAGTCTGTGATGGGATTTGATTAGGGGAGTTACATGATCGAACATTTTCTCTCCCCCATCCCTCCGCATCCCCTGGGGTAACGTGAAAGAGAAGGTGGAGGCCTGTTGCAACCAACCCAATCAGGCAGTGCCTGGAGGAGATACGGTGGCCTTCACCTGGACAGTGAGAGCCTTGGGGTAATAAGGCTGTCCTACGTCCCACTGTTCCGTCATTCTGTTCTATGAGTGAGCAGGTAGAGTCACCAGAACTTGGTGGCTACACATATACCTGTGAGAAATAAGGAGGAAACGAGAAAAAGAAGGGAGAGACACCTCTGGTATTTGCAGTTTGGTAACTGACAAAACAGAAGGTGATAATAACACCTTCCACTGTGATGGCAAATGAGGCATCCAATTCAAAAGTCTTATGCCTGAGAGGCCAAAATTCACGGGCAGCAGCGATCCTACTGGAAATTTGGTGTCCATTCCACTCAAGGCCTCAGCACAAAGGAAGGAAGGAAGGAAGGAAGGAAAGAAGTTAGGAAAGAAGGAAGGAAAGAAGGAAGGAAGGAAGGAAGGAAGGAAGGAAGGAAGGAAGGATACCCTCTCAAAATGCTTAGATCAGGAAGGATATCAAAATGGAGACACAAATATTGGCCAATTGTATAATCAAAGAACTTAACAACAACAACAAAACCCACACATCTGATAACCTGTGAGAGGCCACAAGTTAAAAACACTATCTCAACTACACTTTTATTGACTAAGTCAAGACCTATAATAATAAATGGATTAAATAGCATTGACAATTTAACACAAAAGGAAAAGCTTGATGCCTCAAGTTTGGTGCCACGAAGTTAAAATGTAAATCAGCTTTGAGTTCAGCTCCCCAAACTCCCTAGGGCCACAGGAACACCCACTATGACCCTTGCTCACACCTTGGGATGGGGGTAATAAATTAAATAAGATCACTGACTCCAAGGCTGATGTTCCAAAGCTGTACCAAGCACCACAGTGGAATGCACCTGCAATGTATAAATAAGCGTGCCTGAGCGTCACTTCAAAGAAAGGTAGCAGTTAAGGGCAATCACTTCACCTTTCTGTGAGCGGGTGAAATGAGAAGTTGACAGCTGTGCAACCCCAGGCAGATTTCAGGCAATGCTCTGAGTTAGTTATGGTCCGCTAGTGACCATGATAGGGACGGCAAGAGTGGGGCACATGGCAACGGGGACAGAGAGATGGCAGGAAAGACATGCACAAACTATGGGGCCACAAGGAACTCGATCCAACCTTCCTGACCATCCATTCCCTTTAAAATTAAGAGGATGGGGACTTCCCTCGTGGCGCAGTGGTTAAGAATCCACCTGCCAATGCAAGGGACACGGGTTTGATCCCTGGTCAGGGAAGATCCACATGCCATGGAGCAACTGGGCCCGTGCGTCACAACTACTGAAGCCCGTACACCTAGAGCCCGTGCTCCACAACAAGAGAAGCCACTGCAGTGAGAAGCCTGCACACCACAACGAAGAGTAGCCCCCACTCGCCGCAACTAGAGAAAGCCCGTGCGCAGCAACGAAGACCCAACGCAGCCAAAAATAAATAAATAAAATAAAATTATTAAAAATAAATAAATAAAATAAAATTAAGAGGATGGCCCAGAAGTCTCTATGGTCCCTATACTTGAAAAGAACTCCACATTTTTTTAACTTGCTTAAGTCAAAACCTGTAAGTATTATAATGGAAACCACCATGAGATTCTCTCTGCTGGGCATTCTCTTTACAGTAAACAGGTGATGCGATTAAGGCAAAAAGTGCCACTGAGATTAACCCCAGAAATACAAGATGGAAGATGAATTCTTACTTTAAAGACTGGTACAAGATCTTTTTGGCTAAATAACAACTAACGTTCATCCTAGACAAGTAACAAATTGGGAAAAAAATAAAAAGCAGCCAAAGTCATTGCACGCTGGATTTTTAAAAGCAGAAGGAAAAAACAAATCAAACAAAGCACACACGCACCTCCCTGACGTCATAAGAGGATAATCGACCTCTTCGACACAAAGACAGTTCCTGGGAGGTTACGGGAACATTTCTACAACAGTAGTACATCAAAGTCCCAGAGCAGAAAAACCGATACACGCAATCACAAAGCAAATCTGTTCCTTGCATGATAGCAACTAGCTTTAAAAGCTTGACGTTCATTGCCAAGTAATATCTATGAGGCCACGCACAAGGTGAGCGAAAGACACCAGGCCCTGCCTGCTAAGAATTAATGAGGACACTCCTGTCCAGGGCACTAGTGTGCAAATGGTTTTATGGGAATCCCCATTCAATAAAATCGTTCCAAGCATGCTCACCCAAAACAGAATGAGTGTGTGCTGTCCCTTAATCAATGTATAAATTACATATATGGGCTACTGTTCAAATAAATTATGTACATTTTCAATTTCTGTATCTGTTTATAATGTGCGTAATTTATTTGAACTGAACAGAAATACACAGAAATTTAAATGCATAACAGAGAGAGAAATACAAATTCTGAAATTTCCTTCCCACACCCTAATGAAATCATCTTGCACATATATCCAATACTGAAGACCACTGTTCTAGGACAGAGAAAACCAGTCTGGAAACTGAGAAAAAATAAGGAAAGACAGTTAATGGAAAACTCATAGCAATGCCTCTGTAACTTTACCTTCATTTCGGGCTTACTGTGAAGCAACGTAACAGCACTGTCAAAATCTCCCAGAACCTTCAAGAAGGGAATATCACCATTCAGAAGACCAGGTCGGTAGACACATGCTGAAAACCTTAGGCTGCTCTGAAATTATCTGCTGACAGCACTAGCTCTAGAGGGGCCATTAAATTGTGTTTTTGCAATCAAGGCAGCAATCAATACCCCTTCACAGTCGTTAATAAAACCATGCCATATGCAGAAAAAGAAAATGATACACAAAGGAAGGACTCTTTGCAACTTCCTCAGCCCCAACCACTGGAAGACAATACAATGACTGGCCAAGAAGCGGTAAGCAGGGCTTCCCTGGTGGCGCAGTGGTTGAGAGTCCGCCTGCCAACGGGTTCGTGCCCCGGTCCGGGAGGATCCCACGTGCCGTGGAGCGGCTGGGCCCGTGAGCCATGGCCGCTGAGCCTGCGCGTCCGGAGCCCGTGCTCCGCAACGGAAGAGGCCACAGCAGTGAGAGGCCCGCGAACCGAAAAAAA
>NW_020174642.1:379761-380084 GCF_003031525.2 Neophocaena asiaeorientalis asiaeorientalis
AGAGCGCCCCCAACCAAAAAAAAAAAAAAAAAAAAGAAGCAGTAAACAAAAACACGTTTCCAAACATCGCTGCACTGTTCAGTGTGGGTTATCTCAGACACAGCCAGGATAAGTAGTCAAGAAATTTCAGTTACATAATCTGGAAGAATAAAGGCTAACAGTAACACAGAGAGAAAAATCATTTAACAAAAGATTTTCGAACAAAATTTTGATCCTCATAGGTGGGAAAAAACGGTTTCCTCTTCTGGAAGTAATCCTCTCTCTCTCTTTCTCTCCCTCTCTCTCTCCACTTCCCCCCCCCCCCCCCCCCCCCGCCCTCCCCC
>NW_020174642.1:380596-391814 GCF_003031525.2 Neophocaena asiaeorientalis asiaeorientalis
CCCCCCCCCCCCCCCCCCCCCCCCCCACTCCCCTCTCTCTCCAGCTTCCAATCCAGGTGACAAAAGGACCTCTCACTGGGGGCCTCCCATCAGCATCTGACCCTGCTGATCTGCCCCCACTCCAAAAAAATGCTCCCTCCCCTTGGATTCCATCCATGCCCTTATACCTCTCAACTGCATCTCTCACCCCAACTGTAGTTTCTGCCACAGCCTTCTACCTAGCTCTCCAGATGGAGTACTTTTCTGTTTAACAAACTTATTTACTTCCTTCCACACTGTCATCTACCTAAATCTCAGTCTTCAGCACAAATCCCTCTTTCTAAGCCCCTCTGGACACCTACATATGGCTACCCCACTGATTGCTCAAATTTGACACACCATTCAGGCTCAGAACCTTCCACACTTACGATCCCTCCCAGAAGGCAGCCAGATTTATAAATGTAACAGGGAGTCTGGATGCAGTCAGAGCTAGTCTTCATCTGCCATTCAATGTCCCCGTGACCTTGAGTGAGTCACTTACCATCCCTAGGGACCACTTTCTCCAACTGCAAAATAGGAAATCCCCCTTGTAGATCTGTGCTGGAGATGAAGTGAGGCAGCATGTGTGAAGTATTTAGTTAGGGTTTCATCAATGTTCATTTCTTTCTTTCCAAATTTTCCTCTTCTTCCCCTTTTCTTTCTCCAAGGTCCCTAAAGTTATCTTCTATATCTACGCTGTCCCCCTATTCTTAATCCTTTTAATGCAAGTCTTTCTGCCTTTAATCCCCATCACTAATATCCATCTTTTCTGCCCAAACCACTCAATGTATACATCACTGCAAAACCAAACTAATGCACATTCAAGATGCATTCAGTGTCCTTCAAGAATGCCGCCACATCAACCCCTGCACTGCTAGATGATGTACAAACACCCCTGGCACACCCAGCAGAGACAAGAGCCACAGGACTAAAGAAAGGAACAACTTTCAGAAGAGTCAGTTTTACTCAAAGATTTACTCAGAAGGTTAAGGAGAGCAGGGGTGTTGGTGCAGATTGATAATGGAATAAAATTTTAAATGTATATGATTTTCTAAGATGAAATACCCATCTTCCCCCCAAAATAAAATGGCACATGGAGTGGTTAGAGATTAATTCCCTTTTTATGGAGTGTTTTATTGAAAAATTTTACAAAGCTCTGTCCTTCCAAGATATTCATCACTTTTCTCTTCTGAATCCCCGCAGTTATCAGTTATTTGAATACCTGTCTTAATCCATCTCCTCTTGTAGGATCACAAGTTCCATGAAAGAAGGGACCACAGCTCATTACTTTTTATCACATGGTTCCATGGCACATGGCCCCTGTATTAGTCAAGGTTCTCCAGAGAAACTAAACCAACAGGATATGGATGCATGGTTGGACGGATGGATGGATGATTAAGTATTTTAAGGCACTGGCTCCTGAGATTGCAAGGTCTGGCAAATCCATAATCTGCAGGGCAAACCAGCAGACTGGAGACGCAGGGAAGACTTGATGTTGCTGTCTTGAGTTCAAAGTCATTGGGAGTAGAATCACTTCATTCTAGAGGACCTTAATCTACTTTTAAGGCCTTCAAGTGATTGAATGAAGCCCATTCACATTATGGGGGGATGATCTGCTTTACTGAATGTCTGATTTAAATGCTAAATCACATCTAAAAACTATAGGGAGGGAGGGAGGGAGGGAGGAAGGAAGGACGGACAGACTACCGTATGATCCAGCAATCCCACTCCTGGGCATATATCCGAAGAAAACCATGATTCGAAAACATACCGTCACCCCAGTGTTCACTGCAGCACTATTTACAATAACCAAGACATGGAAGCAACCTAAGTGTCCATCGACAGAGGAGTGGATAAAGAAGATGCCGTACACATATATACAATGGAATATTACTCAGCCATAAAAAAGAGCAAAATAATGCCATTTGCAGCAACATGGATGCAACTAGAGACTGTCAGACTGAGTGACGTAAGTCAGAGAAAGACAACTAATCATATGCTATCACTTATATGCGGAATCTAAAAAAAAAAAGTACAAATGAACTTATTTACAAAACAGAAATAGAGTCACAGATGTAGAAAATAAAACTATGGTTACCGGGGCAAAGCAGGGGAGGGATAAATTGGGAGATTGGGATTGACATATACACATTACTATACCTAAAACAGATAACTAATAAGGACCTACTGTATAGCACAGGGAACTCAACTCTACTCAGTACTCTGTAATGGCTTATATGGGAAAAGAATCTAAAAAAGAGTGGATACATGTATAATTGATTCACTTTGCTGTACAGCAGAAAGTAAATCAACCACACTCCAATAAAAATTATAAAAAAAAAAGTACATGAAGAGTGCCTGACATACGAAAAACAAAACAAAACAGGAAAACCCCACAGCCACCTCTAGACTAGTATTTAACCAACTTACTGGGCACCACAGCCTAGTCAAGTTAACATATAATATTAACCATCCCATGTCCCAGTAGACTTTTTCTCCAGTACCTAGTAATGATGTCAATATCAGCCAAAGGAACAAAGAGAATAAAATGTATTCCCATACAGAGCTTCCCTGGTGGCGCAGTGGTTGAGAGTCCGCCTGCCGATGCAGGGGACACGGGTTCGTGCCCCGGTCCGGGAGGATCCCACATGCCACGGAGCGGCTGGGCCCGTGAGCCATGGCCGCTGAGCCTGCACGTCTGGAGCCTGTGCTCCGCAACGGGAGAGGCCACAACAGTGAGAGGCCCGCGTACTAAAAAAAAAAAATGTATTCCCATATAGAATGTTTACAACTGAATAGCCAGCAGGTGTTCTAGACTGAATACCAGCCCACAAGTCCACCTGACTTGAGCTCTGAAGAAAGGTCTACTTGGGGTGTCCCTGGTCACCCCAGGGTTCAGGTCGTAAAGGGGTCACTGAGAGAGTGGCCTGACTTTCATGATGTCATCTTTGCCATATATTTCTAGACAAAAGCATCCCTCCAAGCTTAAGTCTCCTAGTAGCCAACCTCATTCAGAGTTGTGGCTCTCTTTTACTTCAACATGGAGAACAGCATCAAAATATATTTGCAGGGCTTCCCTGGTGGCACAGTGGTTGAGAGTCCGCCTGCCGATGCAGGGGACACGGGTTCGTGCCCCGGTCTGGGAAGATCCCACATGCCATGGAGCGGCTGGGCCCATGAGCCATGGCCGCTGGGCCTGTGCAGCCGGATGCCACAACAGTGAGAGGCCCGCGTACAGCAAAAAAAAAAAAAAATATATATATATATACATATATATATATATGCAGATGGGAAAACACAGGTACGCCAACCCCCCGCACCGCTTAATCTGCTCCCACCCCTCACACACATGAACAAATTATGCATCCTAGGTACATAAGCTTCCCTGTGACGCCATTTCTGCTCTAGCCTTGGATCTGAAACCACCACCCTCTCCCACCTCTGAGCCAAGATTTCAAGCACACAGCAGGGTGTGGGTAGGGGTATCCCCAGCAAGTCCTCAATTCTGATGCAGCTGGGCTTAAAATTGACCTTAAAATTGACCCCCAGCGGGGGGGCGGGGTGTCAGGGTGTCTGTTCACCACCTCCTACACTCTGCTCGTGACTAATGCATCACACTGGGGAAGCAATTCCTCCCAGCTAGCTGGAACCAACAAGCCCACATTTAAACCAAACCACCCCTTGGGTATGAGCACAGCCCTCCCAAGCCCTAAGTGTACCCCTTTCTGAAAATATTCACCTTGACAGAAAACAAGCTGAGAGATTTGGCTTAGGAGTTCTAATTCTGCTTCTCTCCAGGGCAGGGAACTTGAATTTTCAAGGACCAAACCAAAGAACACGCCCAGTGGGGAGGCCATAGGTATTCCTCTTTGAGCACCAGGAAAACTTGTTAACTTGGGACAAATCATTTTATTTCTCTATGGCTTCGGATACTTCCTCGGTAAAATTCAGCACCTAGTAAGCACTTTCAAAATGTAGAATAAGAAGCCCAAAGCTGGGTGTGGTACGTGACAGGGAGAAAAAAGGTACTGTGTACATCACCAGTGTAGGGATTTGTTTCTCCAGTAGTGATTTTCCATTCAAAATAGCATCCAGAAGAAGAAGGAGGGGGACTAATCAAGCGTATTCACTAAATAAAGCTCGTGATCAAAATAACATCAGCCTTCTGGTTCTGCCGATGCCTCACTCACACAGCACAGGGAAGTGTGGCCCAAGCTAATGTTGGCACCAGGGTGCCAGCTCTAAAGCCACCTGTTTTGTTCTGTTTCTCTCACTCCATCCCCACACTCACAGGAACAGGCTGCCATCTGTGCTGTACCAGCTCGGCGTGGTTCTCCATAAAGGTAAATAAGATCTTGACGTTTTTCATCTAAAAAAAAAAAAAAATCCCTTCAATTTTTGCTTCCAGACCTAAATCTCGATTCAACTCAAGCCAATTCAATTTCAATGTGTGCTGAGAATCTTCTCTGTGGCTGGCGCAGTCCGAGATTCCCTGGGGATGCTAAGATAGGGAAGGCTCAAGGCACCTTAAAGCGTCTTAAGGATCTCGGGGGTGGGGAGGTAAGATGAGACAAGGACCCCCAAAATGCAGTAAAAGACCTAAGCGCAATCAGGTTGTCTATGAGGAGCTCAGAGTGCTATGAAAAATGAATACTAAAATTTAGCATTTTAGTATTTTAATGAAAATTTTCATGCTAAAGCACGCTGATGCCGCTAATACTATTTACAATGAAAAAATATGCTCTAAAGAGGGCAAAGGTAAAAACATACATTTGATTACAAGAATATGCACAATAGGACAAGATGTCAGTTAATTTGTGATTTTTTTAAGCGATGTGTTATGATTACTTAGGAAAAAAATATGATCATTTTGGCACCATTTCATCTATAATCAGAATATTGAAAATCCTTAGAAAAGGAAACATTTCTAATAATGGGGATTAATAATGGGTATTTGAAAATAATTTTGCTATAAAATCATGGTATAGAGGAGAATATTCTTTCTAAAACACACACACACACACACACACACACACACACACACACACACACACACTCCAAAGGCTTTAATAAATAAGTACAGGTCATTTCAAATTTTAGGCTATTTGATTTTGAAATGGATGATTTTTTTCATCCTAAAAGTTACAGAGGATTTCCCCAAAAGAGCCCCATATCAAGAGCCACCATTTTAAGACAGGTAAAAATGATGAAATATAAAATTTTAAAAATCTTGTGCATAAAGCATCTAGATAATAATGAATACTTAGGGGTTGAAACTCAGGTCTCTACTATTTCAAACACTGATTCAAGAAGAAACGAAGTATGTCTGCTTGTCAGGGAGAGCTCTGGGTCACTTTAGTTCTAATTTGAGGATGGACTAGATTCTTTTTTTTTTTTTTAATTTTTTAAAATGCATTTTTCTTCCAGTTTTATTAAGATATAATTGACATAGAGCACCGTGTAAGTTCCAGGTGTACAGCAAAATGATTTGACTTACATACATCATGAAACGATCACAGTAAGTTTAGTGACCATCCATCATCTCGTATAGGTACAAAATTAAAGAAATAGAAAAAATGTTTCCTTGTGATGAGAGCTCTGAGGATTTACCCTCTTAACAACTTTCCTGTATAATGTGCAGCAGAGATAAATATATACATCATGGAGTACATTATTTCCTTAGTACTTATAACTGGAAATTTGTACCTTTTGATTCCTTCAAGGATGGACTAGATTCTTGATCAGCTTTTCTCAAAGGCACATCCATAAAAGCTCCTCTCCTAAAATTGTGGGTACTGCCTATTCAGGGCTATTCTAGAAGAACACTAGGAATACGTGCGCTCTCTGTCACTGAGCTATGTGTTAAAAGAATGGCACCAGTGGAGGCTTCCCTGGTGCCGCAGTGGTTGAGAGTCCGCCTGCCAATGCAGGGGACCTGGGTTCGTGCCCCGGTCCGGGAAGATCCCACATGCCGCGGAGTGGCTGGGCCGGTGAGCCATGGCCGCTGAGCCTGCGCGTCCAGAGCCTGTGCTCTGCAACGGGAGAGGCCACAACAGTGAGAGGCCCGTGTATCGCAAAAAAAAAAAAGAATGGCACCAGGGGTGAGAGAATTAAGAAAATAAATTAAAATCCCACATCATAAAAAATCATAGGATATACTTGAAGATATTATTCCGAGTGAAATAGGACAAATACTGTACAATTCCACTTATATGAGGTACCTAGAATAGTCACTGAGAGAAACTAGCATGGTGGTTGCCAGCAGGTGGGGGAAAGGGGGAGTCAGTGTTTAACGGGTATAGAGTTTCAGGTTGGGAAGAAATAGAAGTTCTGGAGATGGATGGTGGCAATGGTTGCAAAACAATGTGAATATACTTAATGCCATTGAACTGTACACCTTAAAATGGTAAATTTTATGTTACGTATATAATACCACAATTTAAAAAGTAGAGGGTTTATTAATAACTAATGTTTTCAGAGTGCTTCAAAATTTGAAAAGCATTTCTATATACATTAGATCATTTAACGATCACAGCAGCTTGGAGGAAAGGCATATGTATAAACTCTCACACTTGTTTCTTTCTAAGTGACATGTCTATTGTTGAGTGGGTGGAAGAGTATACTCATACATGTACTCAATTCTCAACCCCACACTCTCTTCCAACATTTGTACACATTCTGGAGATATACAGGGAATGTTTATAGATACTTTAAGGAATATGCATTCTGTGATCAGAGTTGGGAATTCAAACTCTTGCAGTCAAGAACTGGATTTCACTTTATTTAACCCAGGGTTTTCCAAACTTTCTTAATTGTGTGACTTTATTTTGCAGAATATCTGTGAACAGCCTGTGAGAAAGTATTTGATGGGTTACTACTGTACGAACTCATCTAATGAAAGGTACTCATTTATATAGATTCAGCCTCTCCTTGCAGAAGAAAGAGCCAAGTAATCAGGCTGTTTAATTAATTGGCAATATCATGACCAGCACTACCCTCATCTAGTAATCTTCCCTCTCCAGTTTTCTAGATCTTCACTCATCCAGATCTTTCCAGCAACCACAAAAGTACAACAGAGACCATGAGAAAGATAATAATGACTAACCTGGCATCATCCTTGGCTCTTAGAATTCTTACTCACTGGACATGGATCAAATCTGATCCATTTAGGGCTCATGTATATGTGTGTGAGGGGTGGTGTGTATATGCATACATATCTATGTGTATATGTGACTACTGGAATACAAGCTTTCAAAAAAATAAAAAGCATAATGGTATACATGCCCCTGAAACCTTTTTTTATAAATTCTGGTATAAATGAATCAGAGAAAGAAACAAATATTTTTCTCTGTATTAAACAAATATATCAGAAGAAGGAAGTGCAGGGTGAAAAGGAATACGGGTTTTACAGGTGATTTTATACAGCAACAATACTTCGATTTGGAGTTTAATGTATCCCATTAATGCCTTCTTCCCACTCACTAAAACAAAAACATCAACAGCCATGAAATGAAATTTCTAATCATAGGTTTGTTGTTTTTATACTGTGTTTTTAATACAGTGTATCCCCAAACCTTTAAGACATAGAAATGAACTGTTCAAAATTAACTTGTAATATGTTATGCATATTTAATTCTCAGAAAGACCTCGATATCTCCCTCTGGGATGTAATCAAAACTAAATCTTCTCCATGACTTTCAGAATGAAGGAAAACACAGCTCTGGCTTTCCAGGAGTAAACCTGGCCATGTGACTACCCCACCACCCTCCCCTGCTTCCATGATATTTCTGAGAATGCAATTAGCTGCTGACATTGGCCCAGGCTTCAGTGGAGCAAACACTAAGCCTGCCAACTGTTAGTTCTTGTTGAGGCTTGTGCTGTTTGTTTGTTACATATGTTCAATTTCTAATGGGAGTTTGTCAGCTTCTTTTGTTTGAACTTGACACAATGGGAAAAGCCCTTAAGGGTTAATTAATTAATCTCAAAATGAAATCTGAAACAGATAATGAACAGGGCTTGAGCAACTGTGAAAGACACCAACAGCATCAGCCAAAATAACAGTCATCTCAAACTCAGCTGCATTTCATTATGTCACTAGCCATCAAGTGGTCAGGACTAAGAGATTAGTGCTCAGAAGATGGATGGTGGAGACAGACAGAATTGGGTGGAAATTTTGCTTCTGCTACTTACTACCCAAATCACCAGGACCGTTACTTCACATCATGAAGACTCAGTTTCCTCACTGGTAGAATGAGAATAATATGGGTAAACAGGACAATCCATTGGAAATCACCCAGGCCGCTGTCTGAGCCATGGAAGTAATCAATAAATGATATCCTGGAGGACAGGCTTCAGACTATACTACAAAGCTACAGTAATCAAAACAGCACGTATTTTTTTTTGTGGTATTGTCAGCACGTGTTTTTGTGGTATTGTCACAAAAACAGAAATATGGATCAACGGAATAGAGAGCCCAGAAATAAACCCACAATCTACAGTCAAATAATCTTCAACAAAGGAAGCAAGAATACACAATGGAGAAAAGACAGTCTCTTTGGCAAGTGGCATTGGGAAAGCTGGACAGCCACATGTAAATCAATGAAGTTAGAACACTCCCTCACACCATACACAAAAATACACTCAAAATGGCTTAAAGACTTAAACATAAGACATGACACCATAAATGATACCCTGGGGGGGGGGGATATGCAACCTTTCATTACATCTAAATATTGATTAGTAACCATAATCTCCAGGCTCTTGCACCACAATTAGAAGCTTTCCCAAAAAAGCAAGTAAGAAAAATAAAATTAGTGAAATCGGTGCCTGAACGCATGAAATCTTTTTCCTTACTGATTACAGTGAAAACAAAACACATGAAGCCTTCAAATGGAGTAGTAAGGCACGGCACATAACAATAGTCACTAGGGGTATCTGGTATCCCTCTTCAATGATGAAGCATAAAGATGAGAAATGACAACCCAAAAGACCACCGCCTTGTAAAATAATACACCCATCCTCTCGCTCTTATATGCCTTTGCAAGCTTTTTGAAAAGATTATTGCTACCCAAATTAAAGTCCCAGCACATGCATCTTCTAAATATAAGTAACCATGCTGATTGAAGATAACCAGAGACAAAAATTTCAGTGTCTTGGAAAGAATATTGCCAATGGCAAAACATTATTTATTTTTTGCCCCAGAACTTTTCAGGAATGCACAAAGCAAATCAGACTTACTAAATATAAATAAACTAAAAATAAAATATAGATATACTATTTAGGTTTAAAAGGTCACAGTTTTGAGGGATAAAAACCAAATACCTGCTATCTCATGGTAGGAGGTGCCAATAATAAAATGTGTTAGCTGTTAAATTGACTCAGAAAAGCCAGCACCAAAAATATGACTCATATGTTTGAGCAGAAACCCCCAGTTACGCATGGAAGAGACAGAAAGGTCAGATCTGATTGTGAATTTTAGAGCAGAGTTCCCCTACAGAGTGTGATTACATGACGTGATCACTTTTTGTTATCAAGCGTAAACAACAGCTATTACAGCTGAGACACAGTGCTTAGTGCTTAAGGTTGGGAAGAGGTCGAGGTGTCCCATCAACTCTGACCCCACAAGCCCAGGCCTGGAGATGAGTGGCCTGTTCCTACAGGGCCTCAAGAGCTAGATTAATAGAGTGGAATTTAAAACTATACAATAAAAACCCTGGGTTCCATTTCTTATTCTTCTCTAGACTCTTATTATACAACCCTTATAACTATGGAATACAGACAAGAGCATTAAATCAGGACACAGTCAGAACTGAGAGGCATAAAGAGGAAGCTCAGATAGGAATTATCCTCTAGGTAAGTTCACCAAAGTATGCCAGACATATGCAGTTGACGTGCCCCTGCTATCCAGGTGGGATACAAGACTCAGAGAATAAAAAGTGTTATTCAACATATAATTGAGATGTCAAATACCTTGCAAAACTCTCCCCCAATACTATCCACAGTCAATTTTAAGTAACTTCTGGATTATAGAGCGGCATGGTACTGCCTTCCCAGTTATTAGCATCAAAATGATTTATAATTGTTAAAACAAAAAAGACCTTTAAAAAAAAACACTCTTTGGGGAAGAATGACTAAGATAGAGCCAAAAGCAAATGATCTAGTGAATATGTATGAAACTCTATCCCAAGGTATGGCTCACCAAAAGCAATAAAATGTAAGACACTTGCTTGGTGGGGTTCCTGAGAGTTTTGGCCTCTATTTGGCTGTGAAAGCTACAGATACGTTCATATACTCTATTTATTCCTAAAGCAAAGAAAAGGTCCTTATTTTCAATTTCCTCAGAAACTCCAAGCCAACCTAAAGGTTTCCTAAGTCGGTACCAGAGGTATGAAAAATGATAAACAGCAACCACAGAAATAATAGCAGGCTGTGGAGTGAAGAAAAACAGAGAGGACGGGAAAAAAGAAAGGAAATCTTGGAAGCTTAGGGTCCAAAAGGAATCAGGTATATACCGATTAAATCCCAATCTTAAAAAATGTCATGAAGAACCTAGGGGTAAGACAGGAATAAAGACACAGACCTACTAGAGAATGGACTTGAGGATATGGGGAGGGGGAAGGGTAAGCTGTGACAAAGCTAGAGAGAGGCATGGACATATATACACTACCAAACGTAAGGTAGATAGCTAGTGGGAAACAGCCACATAGCACAGGGAGATCAGCTCCGTGCTTTGTGACCGCCTGGAGGGGTGGGATAGGGAGGGTGGGAGGGAGGGAGACGCAAGAGGGAAGAGATATGGGAACATATGCATATGTATAACTGATTCACTTTGTTATAAAGCAGAAACTAACACACCATTGTAAAGCAATTATACTCAAAAAAAAAAAATCCCCATCTTAAGTTTCAAAGGCTCTATGTTTCTGGGAAGCCATCAAGAGAATCTATTTTTAAGAAATAGCCTACCAGCCTCAAAATTCGGGGTCCAGTTCAATTCAGTCAAACAGTTACCATGTGTTAAAGGTAAG
The DNA here is from genome assembly GCF_003031525.2 of Neophocaena asiaeorientalis asiaeorientalis. Classification (NCBI taxonomy): domain Eukaryota; kingdom Metazoa; phylum Chordata; class Mammalia; order Artiodactyla; family Phocoenidae; genus Neophocaena; species Neophocaena asiaeorientalis. The sequence continues at coordinate 391,639 of NW_020174642.1, forward strand.
AGTGATGTGCTAAAATGAGAATATGGGAAAGATTTTTTTTAATGTGGGTGTGGTTACCGAAAATTCAAGACAACAGAAAGATCTTTCCAGCCCTAGTAAATGTTAATAACTGAAATATTATATCCTTGACATGTTCTGAATTTCAAAATTTACCCAACCTCTCTCTCTCATAACTA
>NW_020174642.1:391889-472393 GCF_003031525.2 Neophocaena asiaeorientalis asiaeorientalis
GAAGACATTTATAAAGTAAATAGTATAAATTTTATTTTTTTAATTATTTATTTTTAAACACAGTTTTCTTTTTCCCTCTTAATGTTTCTTCTAATAGACTGATCAGTTGTTGAGAAGGGTTTTCCTTTATTTATTTTTTTGGCCACGTGGCATGCCGGATCTCAGTTCCCAGACCAGGGATCCAACCCATGCCCCGTGCATTGGGAGCAGGGGGTCTTAACCACTGGACCGCCAGGGAAGTCCCAACAGTATACATTTTATATTTTTTTCTTAACAAGGATGTGCCACTGAACATGTTCTCTATGATCATTGTTGCACTAAAATCTTTCTTTTAAAAAAAATCTATCTATGAACAATTTTTAAAAATTAAATTTGGGGACAAGAATTGTAGTTGATGATTTTGAGAGCGGCAAATCTGAGCTAGTCATATAGAAATGTAAGTGGTGATGAACGAGCGTTTGGGGTACAAGATTGGGCAGCATGGATAAGGATGAGAAAGAAGAGGAAAGGGGAGGAAGGAGAGATGAGCACAGACAATTAAAAATAAATAAATAAAAGTGGTTCTCACCTTTTCCCCGCCCTTCCAGAACCACGGGGTACAGTTAAAAAGTAATCCTCGCAGGTTCCTCTGTGAGCCGCCCTTCCTCCCAACCCAACTCTCCTTGAGAAGATGCCCTTCTATCACCTTGCTAATCCTTTTTTTCTCCACAACCCAGTTGTGGTGGAGAAGAAAGTGATGACAGCAATTTCAATCCTTGGGTTTTTAACATGACTGAACTTCTCCTAAGTCTTTTAGTAATTTGTTTAACAATGTGCCTGGGAGCTTCCCTGGTGGCGCAGTGGTTGAGAGTCCGCCTGCCGATGCAGGGGACACGGGTTCGTGCCCTGGTCCGGGAGGATCCCACGTGGCGCGGAGCAGCTGGGCCCGTGAGCCATGGCCGCTGAGCCTGCGCGTCCGGAGCCTGTGCTCCGCAACGGGAGAGGCCACAACAGTGAGAGGCCTGCATACCGCAAAAACAAAAACAAAAACAAAAAAATGCCTGGAGCACAGAAGCTCCCCTCCAAACCAGCTACAAATTCTAAACAGGCTTCGTTGGGCTTTTTTTCAGGTGAGGAACAAAACCAATTCTTCCCTAAAACCTTCATTTTTTTTTAAACATCTTTATTGCAATATAATTGCTTTATAATGGTGTGTTAGTTTCTGCTGTATAACAAAGTGAATCAGCCATACATATAATTGGCAATCTTAAAACCTTCATTAATATGTCTATAGTATACTGACCCCAAGATAATGTGAAATATACTTTCTTTTAAATTTTATTGAAGTATAGTTGATTTACAATGTTGAGTTAATTTCTGCTGTAAAGCAGAGTGACTCAGTTATACATATATACATATACAGTCTTTTTCATATTCTTTTCCATTATGGTTTATCACAGAATATCGAATATAGTTCCCTGTGTTGTACAGCAGGACTTTGTTGTTTATCCATCCGCTACATAATAGTTTGCACTTGCTAACCCCAAACTCCCAATCCATCCCTAACCCCCACCCCCTTGGCAATCACAAGCCTATTCTCTATGTCTGTGAGTCTGTTTCTGTTTTGTAGATAAGTTCATTTGTACCCTTTTTATAGATTCCATATATAAGCAGTATCATATATGTCTTTCTCTTTCTGACTTACTACAATTAGTATGATAATCTCTAGGTCCATCCACGTTGCTGCAGATGGCATTATTTCATTCTTCTTAATGACTAATATTCCATTGTATATCTATGTATATGTATATTACCACATCTTCTTTATCCATTCATCTGCTGATGGGCATTTAGATCATTTCCATGTCTTGGCTATTGTGAATAGTGCTGTTATGAGCATAGGGGTGCATGTATCTTTTTGAATTAGAGTTTTGTCTGGGTATATGCCCAGGAGTGGGATTGCTGGATCATCTGGCAATTCTATTTTTAGGTTTTTGAGGAACCTCCATACTGTTCTCCACAGTGGCTGTACCAATTTACATTCCCACCAACAGTGTAGGAGGGTTCCCTTTTCTCCACACCCTCTCGAGAAGTATGCATTTTTGAAAAAAAAAAACATGAGTTTTTTAAAAACTACAGTGGGGAGGGTATCCACTCACGGGAGTGGCCTGGCACAGGCATGTCAGAGCCCAAGCAGGGTAGGGGTGGCACCCACAAAGGGGAGCATCCAGGGTTAATCAGAGTCCAGCCAGAGTGAGGAATGGTGGACAGACGAGCACAGAGGAGCCCTCCTGAAGGGACCCCCCCACAGGTCCTGAGTTATCAGAATAAATACTACCACTAACACAGTATAACCATTGACTAAAATAGGAAACCATGAGTCCATGTAGCTATAAATAAGTAAACTCAAAGTTTGTTGAGAAACAGGGGATCGACACCGTTTCAAAGTCTCTCTCTATAAAACGTTTACTAATTACAAAGGGGAAAAGAATAACTTCCTAGCAGGGAAGGCTGGCAGATGCCATCTTAACCAAGAGACTACGGTGAATGGCCATCATCCGAAATGGGGCGGGTCCACATTGGGAGTTCCCAGGGACGACACAGTGGGAAGGACGCACCATCACCATTTAGTGTGTCTGCCAACGGTGTGGAATGTGGATCTGCTCTCGAGAAAGCCTCAAGCAGAGCCAAACTGACGGACATGCAACAAAATAACTGGCCTGGGCTCTTCAACAGAGTCAAAGTCACGAGCACCAAGACGGGGGAGCTGTTCCCGACTGAAGGCATCTGAAGACACGTGACAACTCAAGGCGTCACATGCTGCTAACTGGAAACACCTGTTACTTGAAATGGCGCTGGGGACAAATGACAAGAGTGGTAGAGGGTGTGATGTGGAGCTGACGGTAATGTATCAGCTCATTTCATGATTTTGAGCCCTGTAGGGTGGTTGTGTAGTAGAGTGTCCTTGCTTATAGGAAAAAAACACTCATGCCTGGGGGTAATAGCAATTTACTCCCAAATGACTGAGAGAAAACAACATTCTTTATACGATAGTGCCAACTTTTTCCGAAGTTTGTGACAATCTCAAATTAAAAACAAAATTTGAAGCCTGATGGTTTATTTATTCTAAGTTGCATACACAGGTACAGAACGGTTATGGATCATTTGTACAAGGAGACATAATTTAGCAAGTGATTTGCTACATTAAATATGAGAAGGAATGAAAGGATGTATAAAATTCGCCAGTTTCATCTTAGGAGAAAATCAAACAAAATCCCTTTAGCCACACGTGTTCATGTGCCCTTCTGTCCTCACCAGAATATCTGAACCCTCAGTCAGCAGGCTGGTGTAAACTCAGGGCCCTGCTCTGTCTTTTCATGCCAAGCCACTCCTACAACTGTTGCTATCACTCCAAGTACATGTTAAGAGCATGGTACACTCAGGAACACCTCCCGCCAGCCAGAACACTGCCAGGAACTAAGGAACCAGACCAAAATAACTGCCGAGTGTTCTGCTTTCAAAGTCCACATTGCCACAGACTCGGAAAACAACGGTACTAGTCCCAGATCCTCCCAGACAGCTCTGTGATGCAACCACACCGAGCCTCAGTTTTGTCATCTGGAAAATGGGAAGGTGGCACGATAATCTCTCATGCTGATCAATTCCACCAGCATTTAACAAAGGCCTCCCCAGCCCCGGCCCTGTCCTCGAGGAGCTCAAGTCTAGCAGAGACGGGGGCTTGTGAATAGATGGAATGTGTAATGATCTCATTTCTGAGCACAGATTTGATTCTGTTCAGGAAGAGACAGCATGAGAAGAGGGGGAAGTTACAGGAAGATGTTGAGTCTCCACTGAATTTTGAGCATAGAAATAAGGGGCTCCCCCAAGTAGAATAAAGGGCTGGGGAGGAAAATTCACCCATGGGAGTCTAGCTACTTCAGACAGCCAGCACTACACAATGGGTTGCTCTGGCGCCCCCTAGCCGTGTGACCCTGGGTAAGTTATGTAACCTCTGCATTGCCTTTCCCCATTTGTAAAAGGGAGAGAATAACATTACCCAGCCCGTCCTTGATATGGTTAAACGCTTTAATGTATTCCACACGCACCTATATAGGTAACATTTAATCTATACTTAATTATTAAATTATAAGTATGTGATATGTAATAGTATATATTAATCACATAATATTTAACTATTTTAAATATTTGAGAATTTGATCTACATTTAATATATTCTAAATGCCTTGGTCTCTGGGAAGGTTTAATGCTTCAATATATTCTACAAAAGACCCTGGCACATAGTAAATACTCAATTAACATTCATTGATATTTATTACAATTATATGGTTTATGAGGATTATAACTTGGTGTGGCTCAGAAAGAGGGTGGTGCAGTGTGTGTGTCATGAGCGTGGGGTTGCTGTAATTTGTGCAACCAGCCAGGACCAGATTAGCCAGCTGCCAAAGGCTGTAGACCACGAGACGAGGAGCGTGAACTTGACTCTGTCAGTAGCGGGAGTCTCTCTGTTGTAAGTCCTCATTTAGAACCTATTGATTCTCGATTTAACACACTGAGTTATCTGGTGTGACAGCCGACAGTAAACCAAAGGCAGAGAGCTCAAGGGATCAGTGGCTGATGGGAAGGAGGAAGAAGGGACAGAATACCACACCAGATGTGACAGGAGGAAATGAAGCAACATGAGAAGAATAGTGTAATTAGCTTCATGGCCTCACCTTTCTGGGCCTTCCAACCTCAATAACTTCTACTTGACCAAATCTCAGCTGGAGAGAAAAAAAAAAAAGAAAGAAAAAACTGACCACAGATTAAATTATGCTCCACATACTCTGTTGAAGGTGACTGAGAAAGTATGAAATGTTTTAAATGCTTCCAAAATTATTATTAAAGATGAAAAGCTTTGGAATTTATAGGGGAAAACATCTCTTAGGTGGAAAAAAATCACACGGCTGGAATTCCACACTCCTGGATGGGAAAGTCTGGCTGAGATCCTCCTGAAAGTCAAGAGAGCTGCTGCTCAAACGAGGAAACTCGATGATGTGGCCTTCTAACCCTGAAACTCAGGGCAAGGTGAGGTACAAAGACAGACATCAGGGAATAATCTCTGAAGTTAGCACAGATCCACAGAGGAACCATCTGAAAAACCCAAATCTGATTATAACTAGAATGCATCATGCATGACCAGACATTAATTTTGGATCTTTACGCAGGTTATAAATACATCATCAGGCAAAAAAGCAAAGTCCCCAGTGCAGCACCTAAAAAAAAAAAAAAATTCCCTTCTTCCCCATTCGCGGGAAGCTCATGAACGCCTAAGGTAAAAATAAATCCGGAATTCAGATCAAATAACTAGCTACCAAGTCAATCCCCTGTCAAGGTCTTCCTAATAGACATACCTCACCTTCAGAAATGCTTAAGATTAAGTTTATAACATGAAATTGTGACGTTAAATTTATTCCTTTTTCACCTGGGAAGTGAGGAAATGTAGCTTCCCAGCCCAGACAAAAAACCTATGTGGGGGCCACGTGCCTGTGTCACGGCCAATGGGATACAAACTCATATAATGTTGGCCACTTCCAGAATCTAGCCCTGACACCTCCCCTGAGACCCCCCGGGTGGTGCCTCTTCTCTTCCCTACACATCAAATGCAGAGAAGCCAGAAGCCAAGCAGGTGGAGCAGCCTTGGGTCCCTGAATGACCTTGTGAAGAAAGAGAACCCGCAATAGATTGACGAGGGCAATCATAAACCTCCGAGTACACGAAGCCACTGAAATCTGGGGTTGTATATTAAAGGGGTCAGCCTATCTAGACGAAAAACTGCCTTGGGTTAAAGAACTTCAGTGAGAATCTTCTGGGTGGTCACAAAGCTACCAGCTCCAAAAAAATCCTTGGAAATTTACCATCATGGAAGTGAACTTAATTTCACAGACTTACAACTGAGACATACTGGATTCCTGAAAACCCAGCCTTACTAGCTACCTTTCAGGAGTAGAAGTTAACCACTCCCTCGTGGAAACTCCCAGCGACTGTGTTCTCTCCTAACAATTTACTGACACCAAAACGACAAAGCCAACTAAGATGATCTCATGATCACAGCCAGCAACCCTAAAGGAAGGGCTACCCAGCAACGTGGGATGTGAGAAGGAAGGAGGACGAAATTCATTGAAAGAAAACCTATTAAAGGCAGTACGGCAAAATGTTTACTTCTATAGCACAGTGTAATCTGTATTTTTATACACTGACGTGTAGCTCGGTGACTGGTACAGCATGATCCCTATGACAAAGGACCGCATCTCAACCTTTCTTTAGAGAAAGGAGAGTCAACATGTCTTCACAAGTCAGCAACACCTGCATCGGCTTGGCAGGACTCACAATATGTAAATAATGAACCGTCTTACGCTGGTGCTGGAACCAAGGAGGAAAACCTGGATTCCCTTGCCCAGTGTCTTCACTGTCACGAAATGTTTTCTGACACTGCTTTGTTGATGCACAGAGAGGAACAGGGTCAAAAATTGCTCACTCTGGGGAATTAATATCCTCCAAAGCGAGACAGGAGGCCCTGAACTGAGCTGCCAGTTTTCTAAAAAGGGGAAGGACCCCACCTAGGGAACAGCTGATATTACTAAGAAAGTGTTTTCTCTTTAATGACACCACCCAGTGAAAGATAGAAGCTTTAAACATTGACGTGAAATCACTCCAAAAATGTCCACCAAGGTTCCCGGTAACTTGGGATACAGATTTTGGCCCAAACAGCCATGGGAGGTGGTTTATCATTATGTTTGAGTCAACTTAGTAATTTCTTAAAAGACTCATCCTCCCACACCTGGGTCTATGGATCAATTTCAGAACAGGTCCATTTCCTCCGTGTTGGAGTGCAGCAGCGCACAAAGGGCAGTTCTTGGACTGGGGAGACGGGGGCGGGGGGTGGGGGCGGTGGATGGGACACCCTATTATTGACTCAGCCGTCTAATTATCTCTGTCTACCTCTTCAAAGGGAAAGAGAGGATTGAACAGTGACTGAGAAATTAGCCTCGAGGGCCAGGAAGACTATGGGGTGAGTCTCTCAACATCACTAAACTTCAATTTCTCATCTGTAAATGGCAAGAAGTCAGTTCTAGTGATTGTTCCTAGTAACACCGTACCACCACCATCCTACCCCCAAGTGACCAATGACGATTAAATGTAATAATATGCAAAAGCACATACTTGACTTGGAACGTGAAAGATGGATCAACAAATGTTATCATTAGCACCTATCACTCAGCATGTAATGTCAGAGCCCTTGCAAACAGTAGGAAAACAGAAATAAAGAGATTTCAGGGGTTCTAAGAAGACCCCCCTCGTTCACAAAATACATTCCCTATCCAGCTGAATAATAACCAAAAAATCCACTGTTAGATGTTGATTTTTAATTATTTCTCGAGAAACACATACCTTTCAGAGAAGTAAACTTGTGCCTTATCAGTATGAACCATTCACTGAATCCACAGATAATAAGAGGCCCCTTTTACAGACAACAAACTGAAGCTCAGAGAGGTCAATGACGTTGCCCAAATTCTTAGAAGTAGCTGAGTGGGAATTCCAACGTTGGTCCATTGGACGATAGATAGATGGCCTTTTCCTATAGAATTCTGCCAGATACTAGTAACTGCATTCCTTCCGAGGGGAAAGTTTTTATAGCTAGAGAGAGTGAAAGGAAGAAAAGAGAATATGAAAACATTATGCAGATGGAAGGAATGAACGGGGCAGGGGCATGGAACAGAAAGGAGTGTCAGGAAGCATTTTAATGAAGGTAGGGCTGCCCCACAAGAGAGAGCTCAGCAACCTTCTCAAACTCACATCACACACAACCTTTAAATTATAGCAGCTACTGGAGCAAAAAATAATATTTATATGCATAGAGTACATCCTATATATTATAAGCTACAACGAGCTTTAACTTAAATCTTCTGGCAATACACTGAGTGGTAGAGAAGCAAGATTTTCATGCATAAATTATCTCTTCTAAGAATTTGACGACTTCCCTGGTGGTGCAATGGTTAAGAATCCGCCTGCCAATGCAGGGGACACGGGTTCGAGCCCTGGTCCGGGAAGATTCCACATGTCACGGAGTAACTAAGCCCGTGCGCCACAACTACTGAGCCTGCACTCTAGAGCCTACGAGCCACAACTACTGAGCCTGCGTGCCACAACTACTGAAGCCCGCGCGCCTAGAGCCTGTGCTCCGCAACAAGAGAAGCCACCGCAATGAGAAGCCCGCACACGGCAACGAAGAGTAGCCCCTGCTCGCCACATCTAGAGAAAGCCCGTGCACAACGAAGACCCAACACAGCCAAAAATAAATAATAAATAAATAAATTTATAAGAATTTGAATACATTGATTTGAGGGAAATATTTGCTTTGAGTATTGTTGATAACTCTGGAAATTCAATAAACTCCTTTCCTTAAAGATTGACACAGTACCTACAAAAAGTACTTCTGAGGGGGAAAAACACCAGGAAAGTCACTTAACTCTGAGAATTTTTTTTTTTTTTTTTTAACCACATTTACTTTAATAACAGATCCTGGCACTTGAGTTTTAATGATATTCTGAGTCTTTGTGGAGACTCCCATATGGGTTCCAAAAATCAACATTTGCAACATTTGTAACATTTGTAAGTGAACAGAATGTCGGTTCACAATCCAAAGAGAGGAAAGAGAGACTGTTCTTTTAATGTCATTTATGACGTGCGGGGGCAAAATAATTTATACCAAAAAAATGAGGAGTTAAATAGAGTACATTTTTTAAAAATTGATTAGGCAGATGCTTTTAAAACAAGAACATCACCAGAGTGCTCATCTCCTTGGTAAATGCAGCCCAAATGGACGGATTCTGAGAAGTTCTAAAGGAAGTATAAAATGAGATTCCCCGGGCTTCCCTGGTGGCGCAGTGGTTAAGAATCTGCCTGCCAATGCAAGGCATATGGGTTCGAGCCCTGGTCCGGGAAGGTTCCACATGTCGCTGAGCAACTAAGCCCGTGCGCCACAACTACTGAGCCTGTGAGCCACAACTACTGAAGCTTGCACGCCTAGAGCCCACGCTCGGCAACAAGAGAAGCCACTGCAATAAGAAGCCCGCGTGCAGCAACAAGGACCCAATGCAGCCAAAAATAAATAAATTTATTTTTAAAAAATGCAATTCCCTTACGGTATACAAACAATTCAACCACTACTAGGAATACTGATTAATGCTTATTGAGGATTTATGCTATGCACTCTACATGTGTAAACTCATAATCTTCCCAATAATCCTGGGAGAAGGAAATTATCGTTATCAGGATCATTTTACAGATGAGGAAACTGAGTCTAGGAACATTAAGTCTCTTATCTAAAAGCGCTTAAGTGGTGGCCTGGTGGGGATCACACTGATCTTTACTTAGCTGGAGAGGAGGAAAAAAAGACTGAATATAAAGAAAAATCGGGAGACCCTTCAAGAGTAGGATTTAAGCTTATTTTCACAACTGTGGATAAGTGATGACTTGGGATAGGCTGTCAAGACATTAAAATGTTAGTGGAACCAGTGGACTCCTGGACCTTTTTTATAAGGAAGAAAAAGGGCCAACACAGTCAAAACAGATCATGAAAAGAAAGCACGACTTTCTTTAAATTGCTCCCACTGCCCTAAATATATATAGTAAAACAAGCAGAGCAGACATTAGGCTTCTCAAACTGGGGCCCATATTTTTCATCTCAACTCAATATATAGATGTATAGCCTGGTTTCTTTTCTATTATGTTCCATTACCTTGTTTTGGTAATGTTGGCCCCAAACCACTAACATTATTTAATAAACCCCAAAAGGGTCTCAACCCTCAGTTAAAAATCACTGCCTAGATGGAAATTACAAGTCTCCACGTGAAGCTATTTGTATTTCTTTTAAACATTCATGCTTTTAAAGGGCAGGGGTCACATAACCTTGCTCACTTTAGCAATTCTGCATAGGTCTTGGGAGTTGACACTAAAACAAAGGTTCTCAGAATAGGATCCCTGGAGAACTTTCAAAGGCCTTTGAACCTTCTGGAATTGGAGACAAAATTATGTGCATAGGCATATCTGCATTTGTAAAAAGAGCACTTCCATGGCTTTTACCAGCTTTTCAAATGAGTGGAACCCACAGAAGTTTTGTGTATGAATGTATTTATCTCATGAGGGTCACCAAACCTGGCAACCAAACCACATAAAGCTTCCACTATATATAAATAAAATTAACATGCCAGGAGAGCAGGTCATCCCAGCCAAGATGGCCATGAAATTATGTCACAAAAGAAAGAGTAGCAATAGAGCAGAATATATACAGCATTCATTCATTTATTCTACAAACCGAGTGCCTACCAAGGAAGATTGACCATATTAAGATTCTGGGTGTTAAATTAGGAAAGGAGGTTAAACTAGAGGGTCCCTGATGCCTTTGTGGTGTCCCAGTGCTATGACACTAGGATTCTGAAATCTGCAGAACGGAAGACTGTCACCTACCTACATTTCCTGTCCAACAGAGAACTGACAGAATGTTAAGCTAATTACTTTCAAAATCATTGCTTCATCACTGCTTATTCCTAAATAAACAGCCGAAATATTTCAAGAAAAGGTTTGCACTGATTTAGACAATCGTGAAGTGCAGCCACCCTCGGATGAAAAGGGGTGTCCGCATTTCACAAAGGGGAGCATTTTATGGGGAGTAAACACCTGAATGTCTATTAAGACAAAAACGTGGGACTTCCCTGGTGGCTCAGTGGTTAAGAATCCACCTGCCAATGCAGGGGACACGGGTTCGAGCCCTGGTCTGGGAAGATCCCACATGCCACGGAGCAAGTAAGCCCCTGCGCCACAACTAGTGAGCCTGCACTCTAGAGCCCGTGAGCCACAACTACTGAGCCCATGTGCCACAACTACTGAAGCCCGTGCACCTAGAGCCTGTGCTCCGCAACGAGAAGCCACCACAATGAGAAGCCCGTGCACCGCAACGAAGAGTAGCCCCCCTCACCGCAACTAGAGAAAGCCTGCATGCAGCAACGAAGACCCAATGCAGCCAAAAATAAATAAATTTATTTAAAAAAACACACACAAACGTGGCCTTCTCCTCACCCTACGGTTAGGGCAGAATCAGCCCTCTCACTGAAAATGAATCAAGACTCTAAGTGGTTCGCTTTTATCAGATCAAAGGTGATAAAATAATTGTGTTTTGGAACTATGATAGCATTCATCCTGATGGAACATGTGTACCATGTCCCCAGGCCTGAGGTTTCCTTCCCTGGGGAAGATCCATGTACAGTAAAGCACAGAAAACTCCCTGGCTTCACTGACCGCTTGGACTGCTGGGGGGATGGGTGGGCAGGGTCACTCACCTAGTTTGGGAAAATGACCCCCGCATGCCTAACTCAAGCCTCTCTCTTCCCTCTCTCTTTGGGGTCTCCCAGGCCCACGGAGAACCCAAGGTCTGACCCGCTCTGGATCATGTGGCAGGTGAGTTCAGAAGGTAATTTTAGTAGGGGGGCCACCTACTATTGTCCAGGGCTAGGTCTGCGTAGGTGGGCAAGTCCATCTAACTCTTCCAGGTTAAGGATTTCAAGAATCTTACTGTTGCCCTACTTCTAAGCCACAACCTCCAATCCCACATCTATCAATAACGAAGCTGACTTTTTGGTCTCCACCTGCTGACTCCTCTGTCTTTCCCAGTTGGTTCAGAACTTGGGCAGGGAGAAGAGCTTCTGAAATCCCACTGGCTTGATCCTCTCCACATTCTGGATTTCAAGTGGGTTGACAGCACTTGAAAGGCTGTGCTTGAACAACCCAGAGAATGGGAAAAAAATATCTGTAAATCATGTACCTAATAAGGGACAACCCAAATGTCCATCAATTGATGGATGGATAAACAAAATGTGGTATATCCATATACTGACATATTATTCATCAATAAAAAGGAATGAAAGTAGGCTACGTACTACAACATGGGCAAACATGCTAAATGAGAGAAGCCAGTTACAAAAGACCACATATGATTCCATTTGTATAAAAGAAAATCCAGGATAGGCAAATCCATAGAAAACAAAAGAGAGTAAATTAATGATTTCTTAGAGCTGGACGGGGGTAAGGGTGGGGAGAACAGAGAGTGACAATTGATGGGTACATGGGTTTTGGGGGGATGGGGGTAATTTAAACACTCTAAAAATTGACTGTGTTGATTATTGCCCAATTCTGTGAATATATTAAAAATCAATGAATTAAAAAGAAAAAAAAAAAGACTGTGCTTGATTCGGCTGTTACTTTGTAATTTTAGGACAGACTACCTGTGCCAACTTAATCAGACAACTATATTACATATACCCATTCTTAAGCAGCTCCCACCCAGCAGAGAAACTAAAACAAGTAACTACTGACCCAGCTCAAGAGAGGATTTCAGAAAAAAGGTATCTTTCTTTCTTTATTTTTTTTTAATAAATTTATTTATTTTTGGCTGTGTTGGGTCTTCGTTTCTGTGCGAGGGCTTTCTCTAGTTGTGGCGAGCGGGGGCCACTCTTCATCGCGGTGCACGGGCCTCTCACTGTCGCGGCCTCTCTTGTTGCGGAGCACAGGCTCCAGACGCGCAGGCTCAGTAGTCGTGGCTCACGGGCCTAGTTGCTCCGCGGCACGTGGGATCCTCCCAGACCAGGGCTCGAACCCGTGTTCCCTGCATTGGCAGGCAGATTCTCAACCACTGCGCCACCAGGGAAGCCCAAAAGGTATCTTTCCTTAGGTGAATGCCCAGTCACAGAACTAATGGCAGGGCTGCAGGGTGGAGTTAACAACACTTTGGGCAGTTACAGCTCCCAGATCTTTGCAGAGAGAGTATTTCATTCTATAATTCAAAGTGAATTTCCAGAATAACAAGTATTCAAGTGTGAATATTTTGATACACCCCCTAAGGCTTTAAGTTCAGGAGAAATTATCAATGGTTAATAGGTGGTCAAGAGACTCAACTCTGCAGATACGGAATAACTACCTAAGAACTCAAAACAAATGTTCTAAGTAGATTTTTCTATTCCCAACTCTGATTAGCAAGACCTGCCAATTTCATCATGGTACAACCAAGAAAATCTAATACTTGGGAAATAAATCTTTGGGGCTCTGAGACTAGAAGAAAAAAGTTCTATAGATAAATCTTCTTGACATTATTTTATCATTACCTTGACAATGTTATTTAACAGAAGAAATCTGATTCAGCCTGGATTCTCCTTCAAAACGTTCCCTTTGTGTCTTGACGTTACAAGCTGGCCTCCGTGGTAGAACCAAACTTTTTGTGTCTCTAGGGCTTCAGTTTCATTGTATTGTGTAGGTGGGTTTTTCTTCTGGAGCTCTAATTTCTGCTGCTCTACATGCTAAATGTCCAGATGGCAACATAAGTAAATCATCTTTAGGAAAGATGAATTGATAAACAATAATAATAATGCACATTCAAAATTAGCTCAATTGGTATACAAGTATCTGTTTGAGTCCCTGTTTACAATTCTTTGGGGCACATACCTAGGAGTGGAATCGCTGAGTCATACGGTAATTTTATGCTTAACGATTTGAGGAACCATCAAAATCTTTTCCACAGTAGCTGCACCATTTTGCATTCTCAACAGCAATGTACAAGGGTTCCGATTTCTCCACGTGTTCAGCAACACTTGATATTTTCCTTTTTTTTATTATAGCTATTCCAGTGGGTGGGCAGTGATCTCATTGTGGTTTTGACATGCATTTCCCTAATGACTAATGATGCTGAGCATCTTTTCATGTGCTTATTGGTCATATGTATATCTTCTTTGGAGAAATGTCTATTTGTCCATTTTTAAAATTGGGTTGATTTTCTGTTGCTGTTCTCATTGAGTTCTATGACGAATGTTCATAGCTACACAATTCACAATAGCCAAAAGGTGGAAACATAAATGTCCACTGGCAGATGAACGGATAAACAAAATGTAGTATGTATATGTAATGAAATACTGTTCAGTCAACGAAAAGAAATACAATTTCTGATACATGCTAGGACAGGAATGAACCTTGAAAGCATTATGCTAAGTAAAATAGGTCGACCAGTCACGAAAGAACAAGTATTCCACTTATGTGAAGAATTGCCTATCTGGAATAAGCAAATTTGTAGAGACAGAATGTAAAACAGAAGTTGGAGGTGGGGATGTTATTGCTTAGTGGGTCCAGAGTTTCTGTTTGGGATGAGGAAAAGCTCTGGGAAAAGACAGTGGTAAAGATTGCACAACGTCATGAATATACTTAAGTTGGCTGAATTGTTCATTTAAAGATGTTTAAAATGGTAAATCTTTTGTTATATATATTTTACCACAAAAAAATCAGCTCAATTTTGTTCACTGTATGCTTCCAAATATAATTTGTCAAAAAAAGATATTCACAACATAAAAGAAGGGCAAAGATGGTTGAGTCAGGGGGCCCTGAGGCAGCTGTGAAGAGGAAACAGCATTCAGGTTAGGTGGTATCAAGCTCACGACACTTCCAGCTCTACGCTGATTCACGTGCTAGGGTGGGAGAATCCTTCAACCTCTCAAAGCCTCCTTAATTACAGGATCAAAAAGGGGGTGGGGGGGCTGGGGATTAACCTCAGATGGTTACTGCAGGGATACAGGAAGTCACCCGCCGGAAAAGCCCAACACAGGGACAGACCTAAGGGGACACTCAGTAAGTTTAGTCGGCCTTCACCTCCCCCCTCCTAAGACTGCAGTCTTCTCCACATTTGAGCCCAATCTAGACACTGCCCCCTCCATGCTCTTCTGTGTTTTTTGAAATATTTCATGACAGAATTTTAAAAGCAAGTACAAATTGCTCCTTATATAACATATTGATGTAACCAAATTGATGGAATTAAGTGTAAGAAAACATTAACCCTCCCTGACATCCTTCAAAAATCCAACTCAGCAGGGAAGGAAGAAAGAAGTCTAGAAGGAAATACGCTACATGTTAATAGTGGGTACCTCTGGAGGCAGGCCAAGGGGTAGTTTTGATTCTTCTCTTTTTGCTTGTCTCTATATTCCGACTTTTCTGTAATGAAGGTGCACGATCATTTAAAAATATTATTTACAAAAGAGAAAGAAGAGGCTAGCTTGGAGTTCAACTTCTCTCAAATCTTCCTTGCCTCCTCTCCCCCTCCCCGACCAGAGTCCATCACTCACGCTCACGTATTCCATCTGCCTCATCACGATGTAGAGGACAGTTCTAGCTCACATTTACTGAAGGTGTGCCAGTGCTGGGCACTCCTCTAAGTCCTGACACATGCTAATCCATTGACTATTTGCAACAACTTGATGAGGTGAGTACCACTGTTCCCCATCTTCCGGGGGAATGAACAGCAGCCCCGAGAGGACTGTAATTTGCCCATAGTCACTCCAGTGATCTGTGACAGAGCTGGTCCCCCACCCAGGCAGTATAGCTCCTGAATCCACATTCTTAGCTTCAACACCCTGCCCTCTCCTAGATGTACTTCTTTTGCTGTCACTGCCTTTCTCTTTGTCACTATGCAATGACATTCCTGTCACCTCTGCCACACTGAGACAGGAGCTGCCCCCGACGAATCTCCACCTGCAATATCCATCCCATACTAGGTTCTCTAGTCCAGCTACTGAACTGGTCACTGTTCAATTGTATGTCCCAAACCAAATGAATTTTTTAAATTACTTGTATATAACACGTACGCCTCTATTTCTATTTCCATGACAGTGGTAAGCAGTCACTGATAATTAGAGCCAAGTATGGCTCATTGATCCTCCCACATAGCTCAGGCATGAGCCCCTCAGCCAGGAAGCAGTTAGCCAAATTTTTCTTCGGGAAACGGGATCGCTGGTGAAGTTCATGGGAAATTACTAGGTGCACTTCTGACCTTCACAGCCAAAGTTAAGAAACACAGACTAGTCATACAGAAGCCATGAAAAGTAGTGCTATAGACACATCAGGAGAAGAAACAGAAAACAGGGGCCGGATAACCATGTCAATCAATCACAATCATTTCACGATGTCCACCTACTGCAGTTAATGGAGCTCCACAGGCAGGAAATGGAGAGAACTGGCTTAGAACTGGTTAAATCCAACAAAGGTTTAGTAGGAGAAAAAAACAGAAATCTTTTAAAAACCCCAATACCACTCATTTGACTCCAGCCTAAGAGCAGAGAAATAGTGACAACAACAATAAAGTTGACAGTTTGGGGGAGGGGACCGACCATACCTCAGACACTGGAGAAATATATTAATCTTCTTAACAGTTCTAGAAGGAAAATACTTACCCACAATTTATAAATGAAGAATCCAACACACAGAGACTTTAAGTGACTTATCCAAGGTCACACAGCTAGTAAGTGGTAGAACTGATTTTTATTCTGTCTGCTGCTCTTAGCCTTTTTTTCTGTCTCTACATTTTGGAGAGCTACCTCAGAATTCTAGGATTCCATCTACCAGGCTCTTGACACGGCCATGAGCAAACATTAGCTACCCAACTTGAAAGTCTGACGTTTATGCTGAAGGCAAAGATGTTTGCATGTTTTGGCTTCCAAACAACCAAGTGGATTTCTAGGTCATTTCTTTGCAGAAATTATTTATGTATTTAAGGAACATTCCAGTAATGTCCTCACCAACTAGAGCTCCCGGAGCCCAAGGAAATCCCACCACATAAGAACAGATGATCTTTCCATTACTGTTCCACCAAGGTAAACAAACACACCAACACTACAACAATTAAGGATTTTTGACAGTTCAACAGTGCTCACGGACAGTCAAGGAAACACACGTTCTGAGGGTGTGCTTTTGGAATTGACTCAGAGGGCCTTCATCTAAAATAATACACACGTTTATCTTTTACCTGTGGAAATATGGATATCTTTCTACCTCTTAGGTCATAAAGATGGAAAGAAACCAGGAATCAATGGGTTGGAGGTGCCACATGGAGGAGACATTCAAAGAACCCATATTTCTCAACATTTTTCCATTATACTGTTTATTTCCACATGCAACTCTAAATAAGGCAATATTACATTGTAAAATCAGTAACATACTTTATAGTGGCATTTGGGAATTTCTAAAAATAGAGCTGAAGACTCTATTTAAAATAAAGAAGTCCAATATATCCAGACAAAACTCTAATCCAAAAAGATACATGCACCCCAATGTTCATAGCAGCACTATTTACAGTAGCCAAGACATGGAAACAACCTAAATGTCCACTGACAGAGGAATGGATAAAGAAGATGTGGTACATATACACAACGGAATATCACTCAGCCATAAAAAGAACGAAATAATGCCATTTGCAGCAACATAGATGGAACTAGAGTTTATCATACTAAATGAAGTCAGAAAGAGAAAGACAAATACCATATGATATCACTTATATGTGGGATGTAAAATATGCCACAAATGAACCTATCTACAAAACAGAAACAGACTCACAGACATAGGGAAGAGACTGGTGGTTGCCAAGGGAGAGGGGGTTGGGAGGCTGGGGTGAGCAGATGTAAGCTATTATATATGGAATGGAGAAACAACAAGGTCCTACTGTGCAGCACAGAGAACTATATTCAGTATCCTATGAAAAACCATAATGGAAAAGAATATTTTTATAAAACGAATGCATATATATTTATATATATATATATATATATATATATAAACTGAATGACTTTGCTGTACAACAGAAATTAATACAACATTGTAAATTGACTATAATTCAATATTTTAAAAATCAAAAAAAATAAAATAAAGAAGCCCACCTCTCTGCAAACTGCGTATTTCACACCATTCCCATGTGCTGCCAACGTTTGCCTTTCCCAACTGCCATGCAGCGTCCCCTTGTGGAATGACCCCTGGCTCTGGCTCCAGAAGGACTGTGGCTGTGCATATAAACACGCTGGCAAGAGCCAGATCCTTCACTTCCCTCCCACAGGTTAGCAGGTGAATTCTCCATCCATCAATGACTATGACCATAACATCTTCCCGTTTGTATTTTTTGGTTCTGTTCCATTTTTTAAACCAATGCCCTCATTTATCAGGAATGAACTCAAGCAGCTTCTTCTGGAGAAAGACATGGCTCTCTCCTGCCTTTCTTTTGACCCAATTCACTTGGGAAACTTTCTGGAGAAACAGGGTTAAGGTGAGGGAGACGTCTCAGGCCCCTACATGAGAATTATCCATTACCAATTTGGAACGCAGCTGACATTGAAAAAGGAACTCCTTACCTATTGGAATACCAAACCAAAAAGACGGAAAGAAGATCAAGCAACCTTATCAGTCAACTCTACCATGCTTCAGTCCACACTATGAGATCCCAGACAATCCATAATAAGCCATAAGGACCCATGAACTAGGAAAAAAAAGAAGTCCTCTGAAATGATAGTACTGAAAAACTAGGGCAAGTCCCTATAGCCCTCTCCCTGTAGATGTGCATGATAACACATTACCCACCAGGTAATACTTGCCAAGGACTTAAGATGCTAGACGAAATGCATTCGTGAAATGCAAAATCCCTCTTATTGTGTTGGGCCCAGAGGCTGTCCCTCTAAGTTCTCTGCAGTGGTGATTAAAGCCATCCCCTTCCATCCCCTCCCTACCTTCCATTGATGTGAGGTTTCATTAATGTGCACTTGGGGTTTAAGATCCCTAGATGCAAAGGGGACCAGGTGTGAAAGTTATTATTATTCTGTTCAAACTACACTGGTAAACTAACATCTGTGGATAAGTTTACCACATGCCACTTAAAATGGGCTAAGGAGGGTCAAATACCAAAATATTTAGGAAGGGATTTTTGAAAGGCTCAGGTACCCTCCAGCTATGTTCAGGCCATCATGAGAGGGTAACACATATGACAAATGGTTCATTTTTCTAAGAACCAAAACATGATCAGACTGAACCAAAATGAGGTGTGTGAAGTGGAAAAGAGAGTCGAACCTGATTACAGGCAAGAAAGGGGCTCTCAGAGCAAAAGAAGAAGACTTTTCTGTTTTGAAGGTAAATGAAGCATCTGACTACAGAGAACGCTGAATGATCTTGGAGCACTTCTCGAGCACTCTTTTTCCGTTTGTTTGTTTGCTTGTTTTGTTTTGTTTTTGCGGTACGCGGGCCTCTCACTGTTGTGGCCTCTCCCGTTGCGGAGTGGACGCGCAGGCTCAGCGGCCATGGCTCACGGGCCCAACCGCTCCACGGCATGTGGGATCTTCCCGGACCGGGGCACGAAACCGTGTCCCCTGAATCGGCAGGCGGACTCTCAACCACTGCGCCACCAGGGAAGCCCTCTCAAGCACTCTTGAACTCCGTATGGAACTCAGCAGCTACCTATCCTGGCATGGTGAAAGACCTTTTCCTCATCAGCTATAAAGAAAGAGATTTGCACCTAGAGAAGTCAAAAACAAACAAAAAACTTACTAATAGAGACCCAATAACACCAGTGGGATCAGGGCTGTGTGAGCCATAACAAAGTCAAATCACTGCTCAGACATGAGGATTACTGGCCACGAGGGTGAGAAGCAGAAGGCTGTCTGGCTTACTCTCAACACTGCAGGCAGAAGGATCCTATTAAAACCTCAGTCAGGGGGCTTCCCTGGTGGCGCAGTGGTTGAGAATCTGCCTGCCAATGCAGGGGACACGGGTTCGAGCCCTGGTCTGGGAAGATCCCACATGCCGCAGAGCAACTGGGCCCGTGAGCCACAAGTACCGAGCCTGCGCGTCTGGAGCCTGTGCTCCGCAACAAGAGAGGCCGCGATAGTGAGAGGCCCGCGCACCGCGATGAAGAGTGGCCCCAGCTTGCCACAACTAGAGAAAGCCCTTGCGCAGAAACGAAGACCCAACACAGCAAAAATAAAAAATAAATAAATGAGGCAGAAGGAAATAACTGCCCTTTAAAACAGATTTTTTAAAAAAAATTAAAAAAAAAAAAAAACTCAGATCATGTCTCCCACCCACCATCGTCCAAAGGCCTCCCTCCTACTGCCCCCTCCCCTGACCACACTCACCTCCTGGAGTCTCCCCCTTGCTCTCTCCAGCCAGGTCCCTGTGGCCTCCAACATGCCAGGCCCAACCTCAGCCCCTCTACCTGGATCACTCCCCATCTGTTAACAAAAGATCTCACTCCCTTAACCCCTTGCCACCTTTGTTTCAAAGTCACCCATGCAATCCCCTAACCCCCTTGTTTAAAAGTTCAAACTCCCAGCACTTCCTAGCTCCCTTCCTAGCTCCCTGGTTCTCCACCACAATGATCACCTTCCAACACACTCCACGTTTTAACTACTTCATCACTGCCTATCTTCCGCCCCCAGAATGTCTACACACGCGTGTAGAGATTCTTCTGGGTCTCGCTCACTCCTATACCCTCACAACCTGGAAGTGTGCATGGCCCTAAGTGAGGGGCTCAATAAATATTTGTTGAAGACATGAATGATGACTTCAAAAAAGTAAAAGGCAACCTTCAAGGAGAAACGCTGATGTAAACTTCTGGAAAAATCTTTGAACTCACTCAGTTCCATGTTAATGTGCCCTGTGCCCATAGCGACCCCTGGCAGAAAGGTAACAGGATCAAGGCAGGATTGGGCCATTTCCGGTCCCCAGACTACAGCACTTTCAAATACTATCAAGCCCAGCTCCTCCCTCACCATGCCCCACGCAGGGAAGACTGGCTCACATGGAATCTACCCAAGGAATCAGTTCGTCAAAAACTGCATCCTTAAGGACTTCCCTGGTGGCGCAGTGGTTAAGAATCCGCCTGCCAATGCAGGGGACGTGGGTTCAAGCCCTGGTCCGGGAAGGTCCCAAATGCCACGGAACAACTAAGCCCATGAGCCACAACTACAGAACTTGCACTCTAGAGCCCATGAGCCACAACTACTGAGCCCCTGTGCCACAACTACTGAGCCCGCGCTCCACAACCAGAGGAGCCACCGCAATGAGCCCACGCACCGCAACAAACAGTAGCCCCCACTTGCCGCAACTAGAGAAAGCCCACGCGCAGCAACGGAAGACCCAACGCAGCCATAAATAAATTAATTAATTAGATTAAAAAGAAAAAATCCTGTGTTCTGCCTATTCATCCTTGGCCCCCACCCCCCATAGTTTTGCCTTTTCCAGCACGTCATATGGTTGGAGTCATGCGGTACGTAACTTTCTTAGATTAGCTTCTTTCACTTGGTAACATGCATTTAAGTTTCCTCCATGTCTTTCCATGGCTTGAAAGATAGTTTTTAGCCTTGAATAATATTCCATTGTCTGGATGTTCCACAGTTTATTTATCCATTCACCTACTGAAGGACATCTTGGTTGCTTCCAAGTTCTAGCAACTATGAATAAAGCTGCTACAGACATCCGTGTGCAGGGTTTTTGTGTCGATGCTTGTACGTTTTTAATAGCATCTTAGGGAGAGAGAGAGAAATGCAAAGCACAACCTTAGTGAGTTGAAGACAAAATAGGCTTCACACTCTCGAAGAAAGTCCCTCTTTCTAAGAATATTTTTGAGAAGTTAAATTTGTCAAAGAAGTCTGGTTTTAGATTTATACACACATGAATTCATTTCCAACACTATGGTTTTTTCAAGCACTTCAAATGGATTATAAACTCTGAAACGTCATACAGGTTTTGAATATTTTCTTTTGTCCCTATTAATAACGTCTCTCTGTGGGACTTCCTTGTCAATTCCGTCACACTTAGTCCATTTTCCCCAACTGGTACCACCAGCTCCTGAGTTCTGTTGCGGGATCTACCATACCTGACATATCTATCCGTGCCTGAATTCCATGAGCCTCTCACTAAGTAAGGCACACAGTAGGTGCTAAAAACTGCTAACTGGTAAATGCATCTGAACATTCCACCAAGTATTCAACCAAGATTATGACAAATTTCCAGACAAAGATTCATAAAAGTCCCTGGACACAGGTATAGAAACAAATTAGAAAAGTAAGCATGCATTCAATCAACTATGTCAACATCCACATACTAACTATTAAACAAAAACCAGAGAAAGGTGGGCGTCTCAAGTCAGAGAGATCCATCTCTTTAGAAAAGAGCAGCTTACCACCTCCAAACACAGACTGCAGGCCCTAAGGCCCTCACGGCTCAAAGGACTACCCGCCACAGCACCTCTCAGGGGAAACGTGAGCAAAGATGGTATCCAAGAGCCCAAATGTGTAGGACATGAAATACCAGTAGAAATCTCTTCTCAATGATTTCTGAAGTCAAAATTCATTCTCAATTTCTAAAATCAAAATGAATTCCCACACAACCATACTACTCAGGACCGAAATCCTCGACCGTACCACACCAGCTTTAAAAACTCAGATCGAATCACGAGGCAGTTCAGAAGGCCTTCCATTTTATATTTGTAAATGTAGACATTTACAAAATGTCTACTCATGGCTGACATTTTGCAGACAAATTTCCCACATCCTGTATCTACCACATTCAAAGTATTCCTGGGCTTTCACACCCACTCCCACTTGTGAGTTAAAAAAAAGACCAGAGAGGAGGCCAGGTGGATAAACTGACAGGGGTCACCTGAACTAATGCCCCCACTTGCAGGATTTCAACCTGATTTCAAATTGTAGAAATAAAAGGCAGGCAATCCGAGTTTAAATGCCAACTTGATGTGTTCTTGAAAAGACGGAAATATTTAATATTCAGATCTGCTTTTTGCTTTCTTTTAAACCATAAAGTCCCAATTAAAAAGTAATCCATGTATAATGTATCTGATTACTCGGAGAAAGCAAGTATACACTCCTATGTTCCCTTTATCTAGCAGCAAAATGGTGTGTTTCCCCATTTTGGTTAATTTCTCCACTGCTGAAAATTACTTCCAGATCCAATCTCTTCTTTAGTTTCCATTTCCATCCTATATGAAACCCCCTACTCCTGGAATAAAAAAGAAAGAAGGAAAGAAGGAAAGAAAGAAAGAAAGAAAAGAAAGAAAGAAAGAAAAGAAAGAAAGAAAGAAAGAAAGAAAGAAAGAAAGAAAGAAAGAAAGGAAAGAAAGAAAGAAAGAAAGAAAGAAAGAAAGAAAACAAAATATTTTAAATACAACACCAAAAACAAAATCCAGCTGCAGCATCCGGGTCTAAAACAACATGTTTAAATAAACAACACAGCAATATCAAGCTAAAAGTTGAGTCTTGATACATAATACCCCTATTACAGGCTTACCGTATAGAGAGAAACTTCTGTACGTCACAAGGACCCCAAGGATATAATTTCCTAACCCAAGCAACTGGCTCACCAAATGTCCAAGGCTTAGGAAGAGCTCAAGTCAAGAAAACTTGGGTCTCTTCACTTTGTCTTTGTCTTCACAATGTCTCTTCACATTGTAGCCCAGTGTTCTTTTCATATTTTACTGAATAAACACTAGCAAATAATGATAATCATTTTGTTTCAACACAAATGACTGAGTTTATTTACCTCCCTCACCTCATTTTTTAAAAAAATAAAAATGACCATTCGCCAAAAGAGAAAACTCACTGTGCCCTAGCAGGAGATAATTTCTAGCAGTATCGACACTGACAATGGAACCACCACCAAGGAACTGAGTAATACAACTCCCATGTTCATAGTCATGCTATTTATATGATAATTGAAATCACTCTCCAAGGATCTAAAAAGTCAGTAGGTTAGATCTTTTCATGACTGAATGGCCCATCAGACATCCACACAAACTAGATTCCTCTAAATACTGAAAAGAGTGGAGCAGAAACTAAGCGCCCATATTGGTGGTTTGCTGCTGACTCTTAGACAGAAAGAAACACTGAAGATGTACAGACTGTCCCAGCAACACAGGAAAATCAGAATTGGGAAGAACCACAGAGGCCTGGGGGAGTTGGGCGTGCAAACTGCCCACGTGTCTACCTGGACTTAACTGTGCACAGCTGTGTCACGCTTATGTCTCTCTCTCTCTCTCTCTCTGTCTCTCTCTCTCTCTCTCTCTCTCTCTCTCTGCCTCACTTTCCTCACCTGTAAAGCTGGAATGATAATAGTTCATTGGGTCATGGGGAAGATTAAATGTGTTAGTCCATGAGCAAATGGACTAGTCCAGAGAGCAAATACTTAATAAACAAGAGAAAATAGTAATAATATTATTATTAATGATTTTCCCAATCATTTCACCATTGAACGACAAATGTCCTGACCCCTCAAATGCACCAAAATTCTAGATGATATCTCTCCTATTTGGCCCCCTACTAACTTTCCCATGGAATTATCTTTTCTCCCCTTCTACACTATAAGCTCCTTGAGGGCATGTGAGCTGTGCTCACACCTCACTGAATCACCCGAGGACACCTCCAAGGACAATACCCATAGCTACCCAATGAGTGACTCATGGAATGAATGAATAAATAAACTAACCCCCCTCCCCCCTCCCAATCAGTATGAAGCCTCGTAACTAGATGTCAATCTGTTAACTTGAATACATCATCTCAATTTGGTTTGTAAATGCTTTAGAGAAATAAATAGCAACAGTTATTACCCAGAGGCTGGACTAGGAAAAGCTTTCAATCAACCCTCGTGGCTTTTGCCTTTTCCACTTGGATGGAACTCCATGCGTGGAGTTTGCATGCAGGCAATTGCAATTACCTCCAGTGTTCCTTCTAAAGCTAAAACCACAAACTATTTGATTGTCACAGACTGTCAGCCCTTGATTTTTCTTCCAGGCGTGATCCTGTTGCCTCATGCCCACCCTGTCTGGGGGTTCTTCATTACCACGCTTGCCATTTCCATCAAAGCCTTCGGTCCCCATTATACAGATTGATGCTGTTGGACCAGCAAAGGGGCCCACTGATAACAGGGTCCCCACCGCTCTATCTCAACTCTCCTGGGATTTCAGACACTTTCGCCTGCACCTCCAGCAAAGATAACCCAGGCCTCTGGAATGAATTCTTTTTTCTAGCTCTGAAAGTAATTATCTGCAGTCCCATCTCTCTCTTCCCCACCCCAGTCCATTCACATTCTCAAAATAAAACAGAACTCCACGGAGCATCATTTAGGAGCAGAGGGAAAAGCCTGTGCTTTGCGCTAACTGGCTTCTTCCCAAGCTAAACACACTTATGTAAACCTGACTCCGTTGCAGCCCAGCCCGCACACGTATCAGGGCACCCAGCTCCTCTCGAGTTAAGCTTTTGTTTACCCACTGTCAAGTGGGTATTTCCCAGTCAGCCTCTCCTCCCACGGAGACTGGCGGCAACCACCCCTACCCCCTACCCAGGCAACCAAATGTGACATCAAAGGAGCCCCCGGAGTGGCCATCTGTCCCTGCCATGCCAATGTTTATGCAATGTGGGCAGGAGAGGGACAGGACGACCGAAGAATCCTGGGCATCCTGCTGCATCATACCCAAGGCAAGGACACCCCAGGCTGCATGTGCTACAGAGTAAGTGACAAGAAAGTCCTCAGTCTGCCTGGAGAGGTTCCTTCTTCTTAGAAAGAAGGCTGAAACTATTTAACTTTCCTGAGGGTGTGCAAGGAACGGGCTTGATACATTTCACCTGTGGGTACGCATCTAAAAATAAAATCAGCTCCCTAATTCTGCAGTAATTTTGTAATATTTTTCAAATATTACACAACTCACCCCCAAAAAGTCCTACCTAAACATGGTACTTCGGGCAATACCGACTTTACCAAATTCATGAACGATGAAGTGCTAAGAGGAATTGGCTAAGATAGAAAAGGTAGAGATCAGAAACAAACCCAGGAGTCTCAGAATTCTAAAATCCTCACCAAAACACCTCTGTCTATATCTAGAATGGCAGGTCAAGATGCATGAGAGTGGTCATGGATATAAAAGTCAGATAAACCACAGTTCAAATCCAGGAGCACCGCATCGGTGTGAGTTTGGTGAAGTCATGTGGGTTCCATAAGCTGGACTTGGGAAGGACAGTACATCCAAGGTGGTGGTGAGGTTCCATCACGGACTCTGTTGACAGCACTGAGCAGAATCCCAGGCACACAGTAGGTGCTCAGTGTACGTGGTCTCTTCTCCTCTGCATCTTCAGTTCTAGCGCAGCCCTCCTTCCAGGACCTCACGATGGGGGCACACCCAGTTGGCCAAAGAGGAGAGGCCTCTGTGGATGGTGAGGCTGACCACCAGCTCAAATTCAACACACAAACTCTACTAAGGGACATCATGGTCATTTTTCAAATGGGGGGAAAGAAAGACACTTGACATCCTTCACCTACCACTTGCATAAAGTTTGTCAAACCACATGCCAAGAAGTGGAAGAGAATCTACATTATTCATCACATAGGTCTGCTTAAATTCCCTCAGGGGGAAGACGGCTAGCCACCGTGCTTGAAGCCAAGAGATGATCCATCCACCCTGTGATTCAGCTTGAACAGCTGCAGCGTGAAGCCGCGCACACGGGCTTACCCAAAAATGGTCTAACAATTTTTAGATTTGCCGCCTCACTTATTTCATTTTTTCAATTTTCTCCCTTGACCTCATGATTTCCCTTCATTCATAGAACCCGGAAACAACCGTGGCATTTCTTTGGACAGCTTGGACCAGGTTTTGATTAATCCCCAATAGAATTAATCCCCAAAGAATCAAATCACCAAACGCTTACTGTGTGGTTCTGGGCACCATCGCAGCACTCAAGGATTTACAGTCGGGTTGGGAGGAGAGAAGATAGAAGAGGCAACATCTGACAAATAATACTGGTTCGAGGGGAAAAGAATAACTCTGGGCTGCAACAGGCTGGAAAGGCAGCAAGGAGGAGGTGGGCTTGTGCTGACTCTGAAAGACAGCTGGGGAAAAGTCACTCCAGGAGGAGAGCCAGTGGACACCTGCCCAGTGACAGGACTCAGTAAGGCTGTTTGGGGACAGTGCAAAGGTCAGCCGGGTCGTTCGGCCACTCATCAAGCAAGCATTTACAAAATACGCCATGGCAGTCTTTATAATCCACGATGAGGCAAATATACAGAATAGAATGAGTAGTCCTGCCTTGGGGAGACACAGAAAAGGATGAGTAGTCCTGCCCTGGAGAGACACACGGAAGCGCTCTGGTTGAGAGCCCAGCCCCTGGAGTCAGGCGACCGGGGTTCAAACCCTAGCTCCCCCCACCACCACCCCCCGCTTCTAATGCTGTTACTTGGAACAAGTTACTTAAGCCACAGATGAGAACTCGTGTTTAAGTTACTTGTTAGAAGCATTTCCAGAGAAAACCAGTTTGGAGAGTAAGAAAAGGAAGCCACAGGGGCTCTTTGGAGACAGGACAGGGGAAACCTCAGAGCTGTCCTGAAATACCTGTGCCCTCCTGACGGTCAGCCCTAGCTAAGGACTGCCCCAGGGGTACAAGGATTCCAGTCAAAGGGGAATCAAACCGTGAGGCCAGCTGGCCAACAAAGAGAAGGGGGTGCTGGCTGGTGGGGTGAAAGCACATGTGGGAAGCTTATATGCACGAAAGATAACATGGATCTGAAAGGATGGGGACAGAGCACAGACGGCATGTGCTCAAGGGGTTAATCGTTTTTATCATTATTGTATTATCCTTTATATTATTTTTGCCCCTTAAAAAAAAGCCAATAACCCAATTATGACAATACAATGGGATGTAAAGTAGAGCGAGAGGTCTCCAGGCTGCCATGTGCAGACAGAGAAAGGCGTGGCTAAAGCTGCCAGTCTGGATTCAGGCGGCCAGGAGAACAGGTAAGACAGGAAGAACAGGTCACCAAGACCCACAAAGCAGGCCTGCGATGCTGGTGGGAAACTACAGACTACAGGGATTAGAATGCAAAAGCGCTGCAGCCGTCACAGAAGAAAGTTAAAAATAGAACTACCATATGATCCAGCAATCCCACATCTGGGTATTGACCCAAAAGAAATAAACGCAGGATCTCAGAAAGACATCAGCACTGTTCAGTGCAGCATTATTCACAGGAGTCAAAATGGGGAAACCACCTAAATGTCCATCGATGGAGGAATGAGGGGGAAAAAAGGCGGTGCACACGAGCACGCACACTCCAGAATATTATTCAGCCTTCAAAAAGAAGGATATCCTGCCATATGTGACAGCACAGATGAACCCTAAGAACAGAATGCTGTGTGAAATAAGCCAGTCTCAGAAAGACAAATGTTGCGTGACTCCACTTAGATGAGGTATCTAAAATAGTCAAACTCATGAAAGCGAAGGACAGAATGGTGGTTGCCAGGGGGCTGGAGGGAGGGGGAATGGGGAGGTGCTAATCAACAGGTATTAAATTTCAGTTACACCAGATGGGTAGTTTCTAGAGACTCGCTGTAAGATACTGTACCTATTGCTAATACTGTATTGTACATTTAAAAATCTGATCAGACGATAGATCGCATGTTGGGTTCTTAATACAGTTTAAAAAAACAATTTTTTTTTTAATTGCAGGGCTCCTGCCTCAGGAAGCATCTGTGATTCACCGTCTCCATCAGAACGGTAGTCACATCTTTTGTTCAAATCCTGGATCAACGAGCACAGGACCAAAATCTGATACATGTGAAGTAATACAGCATTACGCACCTACTAACAAGGCTTGAGTGGCTTTGTTCTTGGGAGGAAGGCAAACTTGAAAAGAATAAGTACAACTCTGTGTAGTTATAAAGCCCCTTTTGGTCTAAATCATTCTCTCCCAGTGAAGTAGAGGGGGGTTGCTCAGGGCACACGTCCCGGTCCCCACGTGGCAGAAGGAACTGAAGAGCACGAGTCCCTTTTTGCTGGACTTCCCTAGAAGAGCCTCATGCCACACACAGGAAGTAGGAAAGGGGGTCTCTGGCGCAGGTTTCTTTTCTCCGAGTGCCTGCACATCGTGCTCCTTTACCATTGGATCCTTCCAGCGGGAAGCCCCTTGCCTCTCATGCAATGATGACATCCCATCTGAGCACAGCAGTGACGCCCACGTGAAATATTCCACTGTAACCACACCCACTTCCCAGGGTAGATGAAGTTTAGATGGAGGCTCACCCTCTCTGTTAAAAGTAACATGATCTCATGTCCAACAGCCCAGAAAAAGCCCGTTCCGATACCAAGCTTCCCCTGCTGCTGTCCAAATGGATCCCTTGTTCCCCTTTTCATGAGGTGTCATGAGGGCAGGCAAAGGAGAAGCCAGGAAAACAAAGGTAGGAAGGTTACCCTGGAAAGTCTCTAAAGTAATAGAATCTGAGAATCCACGGAAGTCTTCTTCCTCATGACTCAAGGCGTAAGGAATCAGTGCACAGGGGTGAAGGGTCACAAGGGGCACCCAGCTCACGGTGGCCCTGACTTGGGGTGCACCCCTACCCCGGCCTCATCAAGCCCGAAAGACTGGCCTGTCCATGCAAATGACCCAAGAAGAAAGGGACCCCGCATCAGAAGGTTCCCAGGAAATCAATTTCAAAGCCTCAGATTCTGACTGGGTAGAGTCAGAACCCCTCTTCCCACCAAAACAACAGTCACAAATAAGGAACCTCCTATTGTCCTGAACAGGAGGATTTGGGCAGGATCATAAGACAAGAAGGTCTTTAAAAGCTTGACTCTTCATGTCCCAGCCTTCAGCAAATACCCGACTTACTCCATCCCAAACAGAAGAGGCTTCGCAAGATCTCCAGACGCGCCATCCACAGGGGCAGCTCACACATTCTAGGTGAGAGGCCAGGATTCAGAGCATCACACCCCATGGTACCAACCCTCCTCCCCTCCTCCCGGCCTTCGGGTCTAGAAAGGTGGGCCTCAGTCCACTGTGGTTCTACCTACAAGAGCAGACACAGGTAAAGAATGGGTTTTGTGCTCATTTTTTATATTCCTCTAGGGGTTGCAAGCTCCTCCTCTGAAACCTCAATGAGATAATACAGGAAAAGTACCTCATATGTTGTAGACACTAAATAAATCAGTATTTAGTACTCATATTTTAATAGTCAAAGAAGCATTTACCAGACCCTTATTCCACAAAGGCTTTGTAGAAAGCACTTTGGCCATGCTTATTTTTGCCCACCCAAATCTCATAATTTATGAAAGTCAGAATTCTCAAACACTAAAGCGTATGATTCCAAGGTATCACATGAGGCTCTATGATCTAGTTCAAGATCTCACAAATCCATCCCGAACCATTAAAAAATACAGCTTTCCAAAAGTGATGACCTCTCTCCCAAAAGTTTTACCAATGAACACCATGCTCATACTTTGTGTTCAAGCAAGAGAATCAAAATCAACTGCGGAAGCGGTGCTGTAAAACGCTAAGGAAGACTATAGGGGCTCTCTTGTTCTCCATCCTCATAAAAACACCAGCTAAAACAAACAGCAGCTCCGGTGCTGTTAGTCAGTACTCGGGGTCACAGCGGACAGGACAGACCAAGGGTAGTTAGTTAATCAATCTTCTGTCTTGGAAAGTAACTCCATGGCAGAGGCCAATTCACTCCACAAAATGTAAACCAAGACTCACTCCTTGGGCAGAACAGCAAATGATGTTGGCACCGCACCATAAAGCCTTTTCCCAGTTCACAATCCCTTCCTGTGCCCTGTTCAGCACTTTGCAATACTGGATGCCTAAATAAATATTAACTAATTATGCCGCATATTCCCCAGGATCTTTTCAGTGGAGAAACCCCACGGAGCCAACAGCTAGTTTGGTGACTTCAATAACACTACAATCCTTTGTGCAGGAATATTAACCAGCCAACCTCCTCCGCCCCGTGTTCTTCCTTTCCCTTCTTGGTTATGAGATCAGCCGTAGCATCCAACAATCCACACTTCCCCCCAAAGCACAGAGGAACTGCAAGCTCAGGAAAAATATTCTAGGAAAATGCAGCGGCAATGCAAACTCGATGTGGTGATCACCGGCCCCGTCTACGTCTCCCAGTTCAATTCTGGAGTAACTAAACAAACTTTGCCTTTAAAGAAGCAACCCCACTAACCTACAAACCAGTTTCTGCCAAGTTTTGAGCTTTGTACCCATTTCATTTGTACCCTAAAGACAGAAAAAAAAAAAAGGGAGGAAGGAAGGAAGAAAGGAAGGGAGGGAGGAAATAAGAACAGAGAAGTGAGACCCTCAAGGAGGTGAGATGAACTGAAGGGAAAAATAACAATGATCCCAGGAAGATAAGATTAAAAGTGGAGGGGAAAAAATATACAGCCAGTTTACCACCCATCAACTAGGATAAGATGAAAATACTGAAAATGTGCAAAGGGCCCCTGGTAATTCCATCTCCCCATAATGAAGAAAAAACAAATGATAGAAGTGGTATTGTTTTATTCTGTTGCAATAACCTTGAAGGAAGGCACTGAGAGAACTACAGTATTGGAAAAGGGTAGGAGAGGAAGATACTCAGTGTACTACAATTTAATAAGTGTCTACTTCGTGCCAAACCACGAGACAGGTACCTTACACGATAACTCATATAGAAATCTCACAGCAGCCCCCCCACCACCACCAAAGCAGTTTTCATTATTTCCATCTCACAGTAGGGGAAATGCAGGCTCAGAGAGGTTAGGTAATTTTCCCGGGGCCACTCAGCTAAAAGTGACAGAGCAGGAATTCAAACCCAGCTCCTTCTGACTCCGAAGTTCTTGTTCTTATACTGCCACATACTCAGAAAGATTTTCTGAGAAAACCAAAATGCCAAGGCTCATGCATTAAATATGAACCAAAATGAAACATTCTTCCTCAGTCATTACAGCAAATTTGCAAAGTTAACCTGTATTGTTAAGCGGGTGGAAAGCACCTCCAATCCACACTAAATTACCAGTAAGCCTTGTGGAAGTTCTAGTCAGATGTTTCTAAAACAATTTCGCAGGGTGTGTCCCAGTGAATATACAAAACCCACCTTACAACAACTTGATCCAACGTGTGTAATACTCAAGAATACAAGGTATGTTTTCATAAAACTAAAAAACATTTTGTCAAAGACACATAAAGATAAATACATAATGTCTTGATACAACTAGTAGACTCAGTTACTCAGTTTTACAGGATCTTAAAATCTTTTTTGACAGAGTTCCACAGGGCAGAATTTTTTAAATGCATGTAAATTTAAAAGAAGTAGTCTTTGTTTATGCTTCATTTAAAATACAAACAAAACCAAAGTTGGGTCTTTCAAAAGACCCGGTAAAACTGATGACACTTTAGCAAGGCTGATCAAGAAGAAAAGAGAAAAGGCACAAATAAGCAATGCCAGAAATGAAAAAGGAAACATTTCTACAGATGCTATAGTCTTTAAAAATATTATGAAAGGATATTATGTGTAACTTTATACCAATAAATTTTTAAATGAAATGGGAAATTTTCCATTTAAAAAAACAAAACTAGCTACTAAACCAAGATCGTCTTAATGGTCCTATTTCTATTGAACAAATTGAACCTGCAATACATTTTTTTAAAAAAATTCAAATAGGCAGAGCCATACCAGGTTATTTATGGGAGAGGTAAAGGAACCGTAAGAAAAAAAATGATACAGAAGTTACAACACCTGCAAGGTTATAGAGTAGAATTAACCGAATTTCAAATGTCTGTGTGATGCTCCCCAGCAGTCCCACGTGACAGTGTCTAGAAACCTTTATGAATAATAAATTCCCCTTTCCCCAGCGGAGGATTCCTGTTCCATAAAACTCCACCAACAAGGGTCTATTAGTCAGTTTCACCAGAACTGTCACCAGATCCAGTCTGGTTGTCTTTCCTGTTGGGTGAGTTGCTAAAGGTTCCTTGGGAGGTAGGAGGAAGCGGCAGCAAGTTTAGATCTACCTGCGTGTTCTTTTTGAGCCCATAGCAAGCTAGAAAGCAGGGCTCCAGCAGCGGTGCCAGCCTGGACCATATAACCTGTTGTTCCTCCCTGGGACATGTCTAGAGTGCTTGAAAAGTAATTTCATTTTACTTCGGTATCATAAACTTCAGGGAAGCTGGAGGATGAAAGCAAACTTTGTAAAACTGTGGCCACAGCAACCTGTCCCCGAGCCCCGAAGTTCAAGTGGAAGGTGGGCTGGGAAAGCCAGGTTCTTCCGTTCTGGTATTAGAAGAATTACAGAATCAGCTACTAACATCCCCCTAATCACACTCACCCCAGAACTGAGAGAAACATTTGTAAAATACAATTTGGTTTTCTACAAATATAGTGAGATCCACACATTTATTAACTTTCTTTTCTGGCCCTAAGACAATTCTCTAAAAATTCTTACAAAGCATTAGCTTACCAAACACACACACACACACACACACACACACACACACACCCCTCACGCTGCTCTGTACTGACCTGCTGATCAGATATGAAATAGATGACACAGATAACAGTTAACCCTAAAGCCTCCACCTAACTCCCTCTGCAGTGAGTAAACACCACACGTGTCAAATGAAAGCTCCTGAGGGCCTCAAAATAAAACCTAAAGAATGTTTGCATTTGGCCAAGTTCATCGTTTGTTGAGACATAGGAAGTGTCTCCTGCAATCATCCCAACCCCAGTACCACACTCCACCCAAACTTCCTCTCCCCTTCCCAACTGAAATTGACTTAGGCAATCAATCTAAAGATAAACCAGCTGCCACAGAAAAACTAACATTTTTCAAAAAAAAAAAAGATCCACATAAACATATAACACCTCAAGAGCCAGGAAGCCTTGAGCTGAACTCACTTAAATCGGACACAAAATTAACGAGAAGCCGAGACTTCCGATGGATGCCTCACTCCAGAACTCCCATCCAGGAGCCTGCTGGGTGCCACAGCTTCAGGTATTACTTTGGAAGTTTTTGTCACTTAAATCCCAAGACTTTCACGGGGTTCATTTTCAAAGACACTGAGCTGTAATTACTGAACGCGCAGCAGGACCTTTGGGGACAGGGCGCATCTTTGGTGGGTAACATGATCCCACAGCCTCCTTCCCAATCCCGGATTCTGTGCGCGGTCCCTGGTTACAGAAGGCAAGTGAAGCGCTTTCGAAGCCCGAACCCCTTTTCCCTGAAGCTAAAACTTACATGGGTGGCGTCGCTGGGCAGCCCCAGGGCAGCGTGGAGTCGCGGCTCACCGGCCCCGGGAGTGGGGCTCGGGGCGCACAGGTCCCCGCGCGGCAGCTGCAGAACCCGGGGCTCTCATCCCGCCTCCCCTAGCCCAGAGCCACCCTCCGAGGCTGGCCCACACCACCCAATACAAAGAAATTTGCCGGTGAAAAGAAAGGGTTTTTAAATTCAAGCTCACCACTGCTCAGCAAGGCGCACATGCTTCTCGCGTCTTGCTTCCCATCTCTCAAACTTCCAGTAACACAAATGAGGAAGCAGCAGCTTTCCCCCGGCTTCTGGCAGTGGGAGTGGGCGTAACTTGTGAAGTTTCGTGCTATGATGAATCTGGTCACTTGGGTGTGTTGGAGAGGGTTTGTGGCTCCTCCCCGCCCACCGTCACCTCCCTGCTCTCCGCCTCCTCCAGTTTAATTCTCCCTTTTGGAGCTGGCAACGCCGCAATCTTCCCTGCGCTCAGCTCCTCCCATCCTTAGGGGAAATTAATTCCTAACAGGTTTTAACCATTTTACAGATGAACCTGGTCGCCCTGCAGAAAGCCTAAGTTCTTTTCAAATTATTTTTCGATAGCACATGGCAAGAAAGCAGTGCCCCTTACCGGATTTAAGAGGCTATAAATCTTCAATAACTGCTCAGCACCCCCTCTTCCCCGGCAGGAATGTGGGCGCTTCAGCAAGTGGAGACCTAATTCCTGAACATCTAGTTTAAAATAGTGGAGGACAGGGGGAAAAAGGAAAACAAACAAACAAAAAAACACCTTTCAGGGCTTCCCTGGTGGCGCAGTGGTTGAGAATCCACCTGCCAGTGAAGGGGACACAGGTTCGCGCCCTGGTCCGGGAAGATCCCACATGCCGCGGAGCAACTAAGCCGGTGCGCCACAACTACTGAGCCTGCGGTCTAGAGCCCACACACCACAACTACTGAGCCCAAGAGCCACAACTACTGAGCCCACGTGCCACAACTTCTGAAGCTCACATGCCTAGATCCCGTGCTCCACAACAAGAGAAGCGACCACAATGAGAAGGCTGCGCACCTCAAAGAAGGGTAGCCCCCGCTCACCGCAAGTAGAGAAAGCCTGCATGCAGCAACGATGACCCAATGCAGCCAGAAACAATAAATAAATAAAATAAAATTAATAAATTTATTTTTTAAAAACACCTTTCAGCTGGCTATCTCTCCTTTAAAGCTTATTACAAAATATTTCAGATATACAGAAATATATTTGAAAATAATATAATGAACCATGCAACATAAAAAATTAAAATTACCAATCTTGTTGAAGCCATCTGTCAACACCTCCCTGAAATGCATCCCCGTTTTCCTCCTCTTTGAAATCTAACTGCTATAAATTTGATTTCCCATGAGCAATTTTTATATCAGTTTCTAAAAACTCTAAAGGACACATGCCAACAAAGTTCACCCAAAAGCAATCCAATGAGTATCTTTCACCTGGGCTTGCTTTTATTTCCCAAACAGAAATTAAATTAAGTAAAACTTAAAAAGACTACACATTAAATCAAGCCTCAGGTGGCTGGTTCAAGAGAATGAAAGAAATCACAGTAGAAGACAATAGGATATCTGGAATGACGAGCAAGGGGCCGTATCTGAAAGAGTTGAAGCATTCATGGCCGAAACTGATAGATTAATACAGCATTATGGTTTTACAAGGTTAATTAATAGCTGTGTCAAAAGCCAAGGAGACTGACCCGCATTGCAAGGGGCTTTTTTTTCAAACAAACAGCCTACAGAAATAGAAACACAGCATTCATCATGAAAGAAGTCCTATTTGCTCAAGTGCCTGCCGGAGTTATGATAGGCTGGGAGCAATACTCAGAAAAGGGAACCTTCAAGATAATCATGATAAACGTCAAAATGGTAAAAACCATGATCCGTTCAAAACTGATTCAAAATCGAATAAGAAGTAGATGCCTAGTTCATCATTATATTCCCACTACCTTGCAGAGAAGCTAGCATAAGTAGAAATTTAATAACTATTTGATAAATGAATGAAGCAAACAAACAAGAGAATGCCCATGAAGACTTCTGAAGGAGCAGAATGAAAAGACAGTGGATAGAATAGTGGTCCTTAACAGGAGGTGACTTTGCCCCCAGGGAATATGTAGCAATATCTGGAAACATTCTTGGTTGTCACGACTTGGGGGTGCTATTAGCATCTAATCGGTGAAAGTCAGGGATGCTGCCAACCATCTTAAAAAGCACAGGAAAGCCTCCTACAGCAAAGCGCTACCTAGCCTAAGATGCCAATGCTGCTAGTGAGAAACTCTCACATAGAGGTTTCACTATCAACTGTCGATTAATTGACTTATTCCATCTATGACCATCAACATTATACAGAGACTCTCCTGGGACTTACGAAAATATAGCATAGCATTTCTCCTTCATTTCCACTGTGCAGCATTTGATGGCTGAGGACCATCTATGTGGGCTCAGAAGAAACTGGGCACTGGGGTCAGAATCAGTAAAGCAGTTTACTGGCTTGGGGCACAGCCTCAGGTCCATGCAGCTCACTAAGCCAACAACTTGTGTTGAATTTGGAGGATGATAATCAAGAAGGGGTGGGAGGAAGAGGATGGAAAGCCAGAGTATCAGCTTTAGAATCACTGCATGGTTGGGGAAGGAGGCACGGTGTGCAAAGTGAAAGAGATGTGAAAGATACACGGGGTCAGGCTTATCCCGGACACATCAGTCATTTCTCTATTGATGGTCACTAGCAGGAGACACTCCATTGAGAACAGGAAGGACATTTAATCTCATTACAGCTTATCGAAAAGCAAGTTACAAATCACTTACAGGAAAAAGAATGAAAACATCACAAAGTTTACCGGTCAGGGTGAAGGACTTACAAAGTGGAGACATCTTTTCTACAGGTTTTTCTGGTCTTATCATTACCTGATAAGTATTTCTTTTAACTGGAATGCCATATTTTTTTTTTTTTCTTTCTTGAATAAGAAAGAGTTTTGCTGTTGCTGCGGGGTGGGGGTAGGCGTGGCCAGGCAGGGGGCAGTGGGTTTGTTCATCTTGAATCGCCCTTGAAACCTAGCAGATGGTAGGTTCTCAATAAATGCATGTGGGATTAAACTGAAGGAGTACCCCACTTTATTGCTCACCTCTCAGGCCAGGAAATAAAGAGTCCCCTATACTTGCTTCTGCGGGAATCCGCAGGGCACCCTGAGTTCAAGAGTCTGAGTGACCTGTGAGCGCATAGAAAACCTGTTGGTTTCGTTCAGTGGCTGACAGATTGCCAAAGACCTGACACAGGTGAAAGCCCGTCAAGATCAGAACCCAAGAGGTCCCCAAGCAGTGGCCACCAGCCTCACAGTGGGACGTCTCTGTGCACCAAAGCGCTTACTCCTATAACAGAAGGAAGAGTGCCAAGCTGTGGGTCTCCTCCAAACACCACTTGACAAATTGGCGTTAAGGAAGACACTTGAGCCCTCCTTAAGTTACCAGCTTCTTAACCTGAGGTTTCTGATGCCACTCATTTTGCTTTTAAAAAGCCATATGAATTTAGGAAAAGAAAAAGCGACCACAGTTATGAGCCGGACCAAAAGAAATGAACTTAAGCGTGAAAGTACTGTATTTCTGTTCCAGAGAAATGCAACCAGTAGAGGGCGCACAACTGACTTTTGTTTTTAACAATTATCCACCATCAGGATAAACCTGGGGACGATGTTAAATGAAACAAGTTACAAAAATAATCACGCACTACCACACATGGGGGGAAAAAAAAGATTAAAAGCTAGGCTCCTCATTTTATAGGTTTGATTTCAGGTCTGCAAAATATATACTGTTTTCCAAACTTAAATGGCATCATAATAGCATAATTCAACATATCAGTAGATAAGATAGGCACTGAACACAGCATGTTTAATTTAAAACTAAAATGTTTTTCTTTTTTTCCTAGGAATGAGCAAAATTAAACTTGCTCCATAATTTATAATGCTCTATTTTATTTTTATTATTTTTAGTTTCATGTTGGGTAAGAAGTTTTTCATACGCTAATGTCTACTGTAAATGTTTTCGAAAGCCTTTACTAAGTGATGGTGCTAGACCAACACCACCATGTCACTAATCCAAAAATTTGGAATATTTTTCCAAAATGTTTATTTTCACTTATATTAAAAGTCATCCAGCATTATTCTTCCTATTTCTGTAGGCTCTCAAATTTCCACAATCTGATTCAATAAGCTTAGTATTTCGCTATCAAAAGGCTTAGAATTATTTGCAGATATAAAGTTTGTCTCCTTCCTTTTGAAAAATATAAATTAAAATGTTTAAAAAGCAAAAAAACCACACATTTTGAAAAAAACTACAAGCCATGACACCCTTATATGGTATTTATACTGTAAATGGATATTTACACAAGAGCTAGCTCAACAGACATCATTAATTATAATTAATTAATCACTCAATTAATACCTGTTGGGAAACACCATTTGGTACGTGGGGAAGAAAGCCACAAAGAATTAAACTTCTCTCCTTCCCTTTGTCAGTTGAATTTACACTAAGAAACCAAAAAATTCCAGAGAGTTTATCCTCCCCAAAGATTTTTACTCAGTCTTTAACTTGCTTAGATCTACAATTGCACCTTCGATCTCACTGCATACAGCTATTGCATTAGATCAACAATAACTGGCTTTTAAAATTCCTTTTAAATTGTGCTCTCAACAACACAAATGCCTTCCTTAAACAAGAAGCTTCTGGATTATCTGTTCAAGGGTCTTCAAAACCAACTTGCTCAGGAATCGAGGAAGCTTAACCCAAAAGCATTACAATCAGCTGAACTGACAAGGTCTGCAAAGTTGTTACCAGTGCCTGCAATGGAGCTTCCCACCACCATCCCCAGCTTGCATACGGAGCTAGGAAGGAGGGTTCCCAGGAACAAGGTAAGCAGTGCTCACACCAACCTGCCATCACCTGTGTCACCTTGTATCAGCAACAAAGCTGGGGAGAAAGTGTGTTCTCCTCATCAAGTTAGGTGACGCCCAGAAGGGGTGTTAATTAACACAGTCAAATGAGCTGAATCCAAATAAAAAGACATTCCCCAGCATAATTACAGATCCAAGCACAGATCCCGTTAATCCTATGATGTCACTATGGAAATTCAGAAGCTTATTCATGAATACATTTTGCAGCTGGCTGACAACTGATTGCCAAAATCAATTTTTTATATTTGAAGCTGATTGAAAGTCTAAATATGGATCCATCCCACCCACTCCCGGGCTTGGTGATCTGAGGATCCGCTCAGGAAACTGACATGTTTGAGAACCCTTGATTCAGCCCTGGACGAGGCCTTCCTTCTCTCTGAGAGAAAACCAAGGTTCGTCCTTTCAGGCGATGTCTCGATATGCAAAGCCCTCATTAAATTTGATTTGATACAAGAACGTTTTACAACTTGAAACTCTGTACCCACCAAACTTAGAGACTCTTAACATAGTTTTCTCTGTCTGAAAACCGAATGCCTAACCAATAAGCAGAAATATTCCTGAGAAATACAATGTCTGCCAAAAAGAGGCCAAGCAAACTCTAATAGTTTGCTTTTAGAGGCCACCTCCAGGATACACTGCAGTGACTTGAGTGTGTGGCAAGTTCCCTAAAATCTGGAGGCTTCACTTTCCTCAACAATTTAAATGATGGTGTTCAAATTAATTTTCTCTGGCTTCCTAGCCAGAGGGGTATCGCTGCCACAAATTACATTTCTTTACAGAACAACTTTTATCTCACATGCCAAGGTCGAGAGTTTCAGGACTCAGTGGTGGCCCACATACGTATAACTGAACCCACGCTTGTAACTGGAAGGGTGAAGGGGAGAGGGGAGGAAGTGCAACCAGAGGATAAAGGTAACAAAGAAGACAGAGGAAAAGTCCGTGAACCCTTAGCCCCTACTAGCAATCGCCCATATGGGGCCAGATGCTGTCCTACCCACACACACAGTGAAGCTGTTGCTTCCAAGGGCCCTGTGTGCCTTGCACAAGAGGTACATGTGGTTGCTGGGGGTGAGAGCGTCTGGGTTCTCACGGGTGTGGGATCTTTCAGGCACCTCTCTGCTTGGCCACAGTAAACAATAATGATTACCACTGGCACTGAAAGTCGGATCACGCTGAATAACGAAAGGACAAAGATAAGAAGTCAAGTTCTAATTTTCAGACCCGCCTTCTTTCCAAAGAACATGTAGCCAGGATAACCTTACCATTCAGTACTGTAGAGCCTCCTGGAAAAGCCGGGTCAGGGAGCATTCCCACTGGGGAGGCCTCATCTGGTCCTGGGAGAAGCAAGGACAGGAAGTAAGACGACCTTGTTCAAGTCCAGGCTCCACCAACAGCCAGGTGAGAAACTTAAAGCAAGCCATCCAGCTTCCCCTTCAGTGAAATGGGAAGTTGAAATCGATGCCTCTGACAATGGGCTGCATAGGTTAACAGGCTTTGTACGGGCACATGCCTAATATTTTCCCTAAACAGTAAAGGGCACTACACAGGCAAAGTCAGTTTCCAATCAGGAAAGAAGCAAAGCCTGTATCTCAAGCTATGGTAGTGTTTAGAATGATGTTTTTATGTTGATATTACTACAATATTTTGGTAATGGATGAAGTACAGTTGAGACACTAGTTACATGTCAGATAAGAGAGCGGGGGCCCTTCCAAGACCCCAGAGCCACAGAGAGACCCCTTGAGTGCTCCCTATCGAGTCCCTATTGTGGAGAAGCATCAAGTCCCCTCAAGAGTGTCACTAACAGTGAGCCACATCATCCCTTGGCACTCACCAGGGACAGCTAATAAAACAGTATTTGGTTTTGTTTTTCATGAGTGAGAATACTTTTATTTTATATTAAAATACATCAGTAATTGTCATTTCACATTTTCTGGACCAGAACATATCCAGATGAAGCTGGGTGGGAAGGACACACCAAGCACTTGGGTACAACGGTGAAGTGAAAAGGACCACACCCACAGATGCATTTCTAACACCTGACAGAGCTCTCTGCTAGTGACAGGGACATCATCAATTAAAATTAGGGGACTTCTAATGTTGGGAACATGCTAATGGGAATCCACTTGTCTTGCATTCCCTTCCAAGCACCCAGGCATGAGATTTTATGGTCTCTAGGAGCACATGGTGCCATTTTCCCTGAACAAAGATCCAGCTGCAAAGGTTATTTTCAATCAGGAAATACAACAAGCCTATATCTCAAAATATTAAATGGCCTGAGGTAAGGCAATAGACACATGGAGGGTCATAGACCCATATACATAAGAGCAGAAAGGGGGGAGGGGATCTTACAAATCACTCATTCATCTGAGGTCAGAGGGTTAAGTGACCCCCCTCAGGCTCACAGAAAAAAATGATGGCAGATTCAGCCCAGAAGCCAGATCTACTGAAACAAACCTGCTGTACATTCCACCAACTCAATTAGTACCTGCTTTTAAAAAAAATTCCATCAAATAGACATTAAAGACAGTATATGCAAATATAATTCTGTACCCCAACACAGTACAAAAGGCATATATAAATAAAAAGTGATATACGTTGATCCCATCTGAAACTAA
The DNA here is from genome assembly GCF_003031525.2 of Neophocaena asiaeorientalis asiaeorientalis. NCBI lineage: Eukaryota > Metazoa > Chordata > Mammalia > Artiodactyla > Phocoenidae > Neophocaena > Neophocaena asiaeorientalis. Next base: position 433,410 of record NW_020174642.1, read on the forward strand.
GAGCAAACCATAATAACTGGATGCATGAGAAATTTCTTGGCTCAATCCCAAGCAAGGACACAAGAGGATCAGAGACCTGGGATGGAAGGATACAGTCAATCTAGGATGGCTGAAGGCAGGCTGATTCACCAGCAGACCGCATCCTCCCAAATTACAGGGGTGAGCTTGGCAAGACTGTGGGGGAAGCCTGGTAGAGACATGGGACACATTCAGGTACGCCCAAGGGGTCATGGGGGTGCCATGGTCAAAGACAAGGACTCCCCCAGTTAGGGAAGTCCTACTCCTAGAGTCCCGAGAAGTTAAAATATATCTCTACAGATGCTGAAAAACAGCATCATTTCTGACGTGCACATGAATGTTCACTGCAGAATTATTCACAACAGGTAGAAAGTGAAAACAAACCAGGTGTCCATCAGCAGGTGAATGGATAAACAGAACGTGGTCTGGTCCACGTAGTGGAATATTACTCAGTCATTAAAAGGATGGAGTTTTCATTCATGTTACAATACAGACGAACCTTGAAAATATTATGCTAAGCGACAAGGTCACACACAAAAGGACAACTAGTGCATGATCCCACTTATATGAAATATCTAGAATAGGCAAATTCACGGAGAGAAAGAGGAGCTTAGAGGTTACCAGACGCTGGGGGGCAGGGGAAATGGAGAGTTATTGCTTAATGGTTACAGTGTTTCTTGGGGTGATGAAAAAGTTTGGGACGTAAATAGTGGTGATTGCTGTAAGACATTGTGAATGTAATTACTGTCACTAAATTATACACATAAAAATGGTTAAAATGGCAAATTTTATGCTCTATATTTTTTAACACAATTCTTTTTAATGATTCAAAAAAGACATATCATTTTCAGCCTACTGGCTCAGGTACAGGTAGCTTTTCAAAATACTGCTGTTAAAAACAAAAGTAATCGAAACTTTAAGCACATTAACCAAGCTTTAAAAGGTGCCTTTCTCCTTGTCACATCACCAAGATCTTAATCCTACACCTGAAAGAGCAAATTTTTCTCTGATTGTACGTGATAAAATGGGATTGTCTAATCTACAAAATTCAATCTCTTATAAGCATGAAGACAAAACGAGGCACACCTTTGCACATCAAGAGCTTTCCCAGGTGCCAGGTGTCACACCTGTACGGAATGTCATGGATCCACTTCCAGCAACCCATCCCAATCCCAAATGGCAAAGCAGAACATGAAGACAGAGAGGGTGGGATCTAAGTCTAGAACCGAAAGAGGAGGAAATAAATCAAATCCAAATTACCAACTGAAAGTACTAAACGGCACACATTTTAACACACCACATTTTACGCATTTATCCCATTCAACAGACCTAGACTGGCCAGGAATTCCTTTTCTGGTCACAAGCCTATCACCTAAATTTTTGTAAAGCCTCAGTCCCTCATCTGTAAAATGGGTTATAATAGTATGTCGCTCATGAGGCTATGCAAGGCTGTCACTGACATTTCCTGAGTACTTTGTGAAAACCATAGGGCTGGGGTCTGCTCATCTATTTTTGTACCTGGTCCTCATGCCAACTCAACAAAGTACTATGACTGGACCCATTCTACAGAAAAAGAGACTGAGACACAGAGGTTAAGTGAGCTGCCCTGCCCGAAGCTGCTCAACAAGTAGGAGGCAGGTCTGAAATTCTAACTTGGTCTCACTTAGGCTGGAACCCCAGCTCTCCCAGATCTTATTGCTACAGTTGGCCTGTAGGCTTGTCATCATCACTGACCTGGGCAGCCTCACATGCATTGCATTTGTCTGTATTATTCTTATCACCTTTAGTATTCAGATTCTGGGCTCACAAAGTCACAGAGCTGAGTCTGATTCCTGAAGGCTGCACTTACTCACGGGGCACCTCATCTCCCTCCCAAGGCCAAATGTAGTGGGAAAACAACATATTTCAGGGTTTGTCACGAAGCTCCTCGAAGGTAATCATCACCCTGTCTGAGAAAGATGACTGAACAAAGTATCTAAGATGAGCAGGTTAAACTGGACAATAGTCAAGGAATATGCCTCATACACATGTAGAAAATTTCTAAATACGTTCAAAGGGGCCTTTCCCATAAGCAAGATCTCCTGCAAGAGGCAAGTTCAAGGTCTGGGTTGAGATCATGAACCATCGGGTAGGTATTTTATACTAAGCTATGTGCAATGTTGGTTCACAGCCAAAAGAAATACACGATGAGCAGAATCTTGCTTGAGCTCAACCAGTTCGCACCCTCCCAGACTTCCTGGTGACGTACAGCAGGTGTTTCACAGGATGACACACTGCTCTTGACGTAGGTACCAAGAGTTACGCATGCCTGCTGCTTGGTATAGAGGAGGCTCATGCAAGCAGGCTGACCACTGCTTCACTAGATCACCTGAAACACCACAGCTCGGTCTTCCACTCCCAGCTTCGTGGCTTCTGAGAAAAGGAATTTCTCAGCATTGGGTCACAGGGATGCCAATCCGCCAAGCTTGAGAATCCTTGCAGAGGGCTGGCTCGGCTTCAACGCGTTCACACAACTTGCTCAGGCTTGGGCTTATGACTCAGACCCGTCACTCCTCCCAAAGCCCTGTATCCTGAGAGCCTTTGTTGGTTTTTCTGGCCACAGATGAACTCAGCCCATTGAAGAACAGCTGTAATCCCGTCCACACATAACTTTCCACTGGCGAAAATTAATCAGGGCGGCTGGGTCTGAGGTCAGCAGCTTCCTGAAGGAAGACCCCCTACCCCCACACACACAAAAAAAAATATCAAATATAGCTGTTAATGAACTGCCCATCTCCAGTCTCATAGACACTACTAGCACATACATGGAGCCTACTGACTCAGTGGACTTCAATAACCAAAAACAATATTCTTGGCCTTTGGCATCAGCACGGGATTTCGTTTTCATAAGGCTGTGGTGCCAGCTCGTGCTATTTGCTCCCACGGGGCCCAGCATTTGTTCTAAATATACATGGACCACAGATCTCAGCTCTTTATTCAAGGTACCTTCTCTGTGGGGTCCTCCCAGCCACTCCCCCAACTGCCTTCCCCCACCTCTCTCCCCCGACACATCTCCTTTCCCACTTCCCTGCTTTATTTTCTCCTCCTTCATACACACACTAAATTTTCTTATTTTCCTATTTTCTTATTTATTGTTTCTCTCCCCACCCACTAGAATGTAAGTTCCACAAGAGCAGGGGCTTTTATCTATTTTGCTCTCAACTCTATCTCAAGTACCTAGAAGAGTGCTTGGTACATGGTGGGCCCTCAACACATATCTGTGGACTGAAACTGAATAGACCCTCGTGATGATAACCAAGATCAGAAGCATGATCAAGACCACCCAGGCCTGCGATCGCTCCTTAAACCACAGAGCAAAGTTCTCTGCCACTTTCCTTTAGAATCCCACATAGCAAGAAGGGAAATAGTGAACAAGGGGAGAAGTATACATTTATTCCACCAATACACAAATAGTTGGGCTTTGCAACTTGTAACCCTCACTAAGAATTTTCAAGACACTGCATGCTGAATCTCCAAAACACATAGGATTGAGGGAGACAGGAGAAGATGGCGGAAGAGTAGGACGCAGAGATCACCTTCCTCCCCACAGATGCATCAGAAATACATCTACACGTGGAACTCCTCCTACAGAGAACCCAAAATACATAGGGGTTGTTAACAGAAAGGGGAAAAGATGTGAATAACGCCTCCATAAATTCAACCTCAAGGATCCCACCCTCAGTTCACTGGCTCCCATCCTCCCGGACCACTCCCTCTCAGGCCCTAACCCAAATACCCCTCCACCTTCTGCTGGCCCTCCCAGCCTGGCTTCCTCACAGCCCTCCATGGCCCATCATTAAATTCTCTTTCTTACTTCCTTGTCCCTCTATTACTTGGTCCCATCTGTTTGGCAAATATGCTAACGTGGTCAAATCCAACAAAGTGCCTGGTTTGTACCTGCACCCAGACAGTTGACTCTGGCTGAGGGGGAAAAAAAACAAAAAAACAACCCACTTGTCTTACTCTAAACCCATGACCACTAATATCAAGTGCCTTTAAATGAAATCAGCAATCTCCCACCAAAGTTCCCAGTCCATTCACACCCACTCATGAATGCACCCTAGTGTTCACTGCAGCACTATTTACAATAGCCAGGACATGGAAGTAACCTAAATGTCCATTGACAGAGGAGTGGATAAAGAAGATGTGGTACATATATACGACGGAATATTACTCAGCCATAAAAAAGAATGAAATAACACCATTTGCAGCAATACGGATGGACCTAGAGACAGCCATACTGAGTGAAGTCAGGCAGAGAAAGACAAATATCATATGATATCATTTACGTGTGGAATCTAAAAAAAAAATGGTACAAATGAACTTATATACAAAGCAGAAATAGACTCACAGACATAGAAAACAAATGTATGGTTACCAAAGGGGAAAGGTGGGAGGAGGGATAAATTGGGAGATTGGGATTGACATATACACACTACCATATATAAAATAGATAACCAACAAGGACCTACTGCATAGTACAGGGAACGCTACTCAATACTCTGTAATGGCCTATATGGGAAAAGAATCTAAAGAAAGAGTGGATATATGTATATGTATAACTGATTCACTTTGCTGTACAGCAGAAACTAACACAACATTGTAAATCAACTATACTCCAATAAAAATTTTAAAAATTAAAAAAAAAACAAAGTTCCCAGTCCATTCACACCCACTCATGAAGTTCCCATCTACTCTTCTCTTCCCAGATGCCCAATAATTTCTCTCCATCTTGCTTCTCAGCTGATGATTTTTCATCCTACTTCTCCGACAAAATTGAAGCAATCACATAGGACCACCACCACTTCCTAGACTATCTATCTATATTTACCAACAAGCATCTATCTGCACCCACTCTACCCTGCTGCCTGGGATCTTAGATAACCATCCACATCCTACCTCAAACCAATCCCTCCACCTGTGACTAGACCCTCTGCATCCCCCTCCCTCCACTCAAGGACAATGCTCTAGCCATTTCCCTCTCTCTCCTCTACACCATCCAATTCCCTCACTCTACTGGAGCATTTTCATAGGTATGAAAATATGATTTTTTTGCCTCTAAATCTAAATCACTTCTCAACACCTCCACTGCTGCCACTACACTCTGAGCCTCATCCTCTCCCTGCTGGACCACAGCACAGCCTCCTACAAGTCCCCTTGTTTCTACACATGCCCATCTACAGTCCATTCTCATCCCAGGAGCCAGAGGGACCCTTTTAATGTGAAAATGAGACCACATCCCTCATCTGCTCAACCCAGGGGTAAAACCCAAACTCCTAGGAGGGGCCTACAAAGCCTGTCACCTCTTGCTTGGGCCTCATCATTACCTCTCTGACCTCGTCTTCTGCTCCTTCTACCTTTGCTCACGCCCCTTTAGCCTCCTTGATGCCCCTTGAACTTTCCAGACATGATCCATCTTTCTGGAACATTCCAGATATACAGTTAGCTAATTCCTTCACATTCTTTAAGTCTTCATTCAAGTGGTACCTTATTATTATTGTACCCTAACTGGGCGCACTTCCCCACCACAGACTGCCCTTCTTCCCAAAGCAGATCTGCTTTCCTTAACACATTATATCATTTAAGTTTAATTAATTAAAATGAAGAAGTATTAATGATAGCTAACACAATTAACAAACTACTGTTTACTACTTAATGATAATTCCCAAAGACAGAGATCTTTGTCTCTTTTGTTCACTGAAGTATTTCAACTACCCCAGACAGTGCCTGGAACACAGTAGGACCAAAAAGACCATTTGTTGAGTGAATAAATAGTATTTCTTTTTTACAACACTAGTTGGTAGAAGGGAGGGACAAAAATATGAAAAATAAAGAAAGAGAAGTTAAGAGACACAGAGAATACGGCAAAAAGGTGCAACATGCCAGAGAAAAGAGAAAAGGGCAAAAGAGATACAGGCTGGAAATTTCCCAAGAAAACACAAATTCAAGATTCATAAAGGCAAAGATCCAAGTCCTACAAACCCCAAACAGAAGAAACAAAAAGATATGTACACCTTGACATGTCACAGAACTGGAAAAGCCAAAGATAGAAAAATGGTACAAGTAGTAAGAAGAAGACTGATGCCTGCAAACCATCCACTGGGTGGCCAGCTGACTTCTCCACAGAACAACAGAAGTCAAAGGATGATGAATGGGTTCTTCTAAGTGTTCAAAGAGAAGAACTGCCAACTGAGAATTCCATATTGTAGAAATAAAGGCCGTTTAAGACAGTAATAAAATCATAATGTCTTAGGACGTTTAAAATAATAATATAAAAGAAAAATGACATACTATAACAGTATCCTATAAACCAGCTGGGGGCAAAGAGAGTTAAATCACTCTAATATCCCAGTATTATCTGGGAAGGATAAAAATACCATTTATGTAAGATTTTGTAATCTCAGGTACCTATGGGTAATCTTGGGTCAAAAAGAGGTTTTATTTAAATAGGTCAGACATAAAAGGCAAATTACTAATAATTCTGATTACATTCAGGATAAAAACTTATTTATTTAATTAAAAAATAAATAAGAGAATGAAAGACAAGCTACACTGGGAGACAATCTTTACAATTCATACAGTCAACAAAAGGATATTATCCAAGGCTTCCCTGGTGGTGCAGTGGTTGAGAGTCCGCCTGCCGATGCAGGGGACACGGGTTCGTGCCCCGGTCCGGGAAGATCCCACATGCTGCGGCGCGGCTAGGCCCGTGAGCCATGGCTGTAGAGCCTGCGCGTCCAGAGTCTGTGCTCCGCAACGGGAGAGGCCACAACAGTGAGAGGCCCGCGTACCGCAAAAAAAAAAAAAAAAAAAAAAAAAAGAATATTATCCAGAATATGTTAACACACACACACACACACACACACACACACACAATATATCAATAAGCAAAAGACCAACTACCAATTAGAAAAATGACAAGTGATTTGAAGAGGCAGGCCATAAAAGAGGATATTCCAAATGGCCTATAAACCTATAAGCAGGAGCTTAGCCTTATTGATTATCAGGAAAATGTAAATTAAACCCAGGAAATCCACTTATTACTAAAACAGCTAGAATTAAAATGAGTGATAATGCCAGGTGTCCCTGAGGACCTGAAACACCAGGAACTCCTTTACACCCTTTGGGGAGCATGGAACTGGGTCAACCACCTTCTCTCTATTAAAGATGAAGAATCAGCAATTCCATTCCTAGTGATAAACCCCAAGAAATGCATGCACGTGTGCACTGGGAAAGATGTCCCCAAAAGTTCTTTGCAGCGTTATTCACAGTAGCCAAATGCTAGAACTAACCCAAATTTCACTGGCACTAGAATGGCTACATCAGTTACAGTCTATTCATACAGTGAAACTGTGTACTAATGAAAATAGACAATTAGACCTACACATAACAGAAATGAATCTCATTTTTAAAAAGTGAGGAAATGAAGCGAGACCTAAAATAGTAAGTGAAGAATGACCCCACTCATATAAGGTTCAAAAACAAGCAAAACTAAACTACAGTGCTCAGAGAGGCAGGCTTGAGTAATAAAACTGTGAAGAAAAGAAAAAACATGATTCCATAGAAGTCTAGCCCAGTTGTTATCTTTAGGAGGTGGGAGGAGATTGTGATTGAGGATGGAGGGGAGGTCTTCTGGAGGGCTGACAAGGTTCCATTTCTTGAGCTGGTGATGACCACACCCCCATTAGGCTGTACATTCAACTGTACTATTCTGGATGTGTGGCAGATTTCACAATTTAAAAAGAGTTTAATAAAATCCACATGAAAACTAACTATCAGGCTTCCCTGGTGGCGCAGTGGTTGAGAGTCCGCCTGCCGATGCAGGGGACGCGGGTTCGTGCCCCGATCCGGGAAGATCCCACACGCCGCGGAGCGGCTGAGCCCGTGCGCCATGGCCGCTGAGCCTGCGCATCCGGAGCCTGTGCTCCACAACGGGAGAGGCCACAACAGTGAGAGGCCCGCGTACAGCGAAAAAAAAAAAAAAAAAGTTTAATGAGTAAGACAGTTAATGACACATAAGATGACATACTTGTTCTAAAGGGGAAACAGTGCATCAAGGCATTCTCCTCCAACCATTAAACTAATAGGAGGTCATATGGTTATAGATTCTGGTGAGCCTTCTTTAAGGAATATTGTCATAAAAATAATTGCTTAGATGATTGATAGATATGGCATATATATTTATGTATGTATATACCCCACACACACATATACATAGATGTTTATGTATATGGCCAGCATAAGAATATACCTCTTGCAGGTAAGAGTGGACTCAGCACCCTCACCCTCTTCCCCACTTCTTCTCTGGAGTCCCTGGACAGCATGAGCTATGGGCCCGAGGCTTACAACCCAGGGGCACCAGAAAGGAAGTGAGAAAGGGGCGGTGGTCACCCCCACACTGAGCCCAAAGCTTCAAGCCATCCACCCAACAGTGTTTGCCTTTGTCCTCATGATGAATCATGGATCCACTACCCACGAAGATGCTATATTTTTATTTTTAAAGAAAGGCCCGTCTATCACCTCTTGGGGCAATGAGCACTCTGTCTTTCCTACCTGCACGGTGAGGCAGTTAATTTCTTTAATTTCTGATTAGTATCCAGCCTAGAAACAGGAACATCAAGTTCTCTGATGCCTGTTTTGCCTAGGTGTGGTGATGGGAACCATTCCTTTCCTCCTTTGTTTGTCACTATTTTTCTCTGCACACTTCACACCTCCACACTTTCTCCTTCCACCATCCCCAGACACAAAGATGAGCACATGATCCAGGCTGGGATAATCATTAAACCTCAAGCCCCTGGACACAGTGATTGGTCCAAAGGTGGGTTAACTATATACATTAGCCAATCAGAGAACTTCTTTGGGAATATATATATATATATATATATATTTTTTTTTTTTTTTTTTTTTTGTGGGGAGAGGACTCTCAACCACTGCGCCACCAGGGAAGCCCGGGAATAATTTTTTAAACTGCGGAAGTCAGCCTAGAGCTGCTGGCAGCCATGTCTCTGCTGCATTCAAACTAGACTGAGAAAAATCTAATCTGACTCGGAAAAACTGGGATGAAAGACACAAAGAGAGGCCTGATGTGCTGACTTCCCTAGATCCAACCGTTCCTCGAGTCCAGCTTTATCCTGCTCCTCACAGGGTCCAATCTATTCCCATTTTGACGTTAAATCAACTTGGGTTTCTGAACCTTGCAACACAAAGTTCTAACTAATAGCGTTGGGATTTCATTTTTCTTTTTCTTTTTTTTATGGTTTTGTTGTTGATGTTGCTATTCTACTGGAGTAAGAAGCAAAGATCTGTCCCTGCGATCCCCAGCACACCTCTACACAACATGTTTATGAAAAAATATCTTGTGAGTACCTAAGCTTTCTCTTTTTTCTTTTTTAACTTCTTATTTTATATTGGAGTATAGTTGACTAACAATGTAGTGATAGTTTCAGGTGTACAGCAAAGTGATTCAGTTAGACATATACATGTATCTATTCTTTTCCAAATTCTTTTCCCATTTAGGTTGTGATATAACTGAGCAGAGTTCCCTGTGCTGTACAGTAGGTCCTTGTTGGTTATCCATTCTAAATGTAGCCGTGCGTACCTACAATCTCAAACTCCCTAACTATCCCTCCCCTCAACGCTTCCCCCTGGTAACCGTGAGTTCATTCTCTAAGTCTGTGAATCTGTTCCCGTTTTGTAAATAAGTTCGCTTATAAGCGGAATCTAAGCTTTCTCTTTTTATTTCTTTTAAAACTGTACCCTATGTGTGCATTTTCTCCCTAATTTTGTATTTATTTCTTTATTTAATCTTTGTTTTTTCTTTTCCAAATGTTGAATGACTACATGGCTGATATCTCAGATTTTCCTCTCTTCTGTGAGAATGGTGATCAGCCCCAAATTAGGAAGTGAAAATGGAGCAGTGGCGAAAGATGCTTCTGCAATATCCAGATTATGATCGTAAAGCTCTTCCAAAAGAAACGTCTCTAGTTTTGAGGAAACTCCATGCTTGGGGCAACCAAAGGAAGTGCCTCTGCAACCACATGTAATGGAACGACAGAAAGAAAAAAAAAAAAAGCCTCTTCCGGTATATTTTCTGAAGCATTTTGCTTAAAAAGAGATCAGTGGTCTTCAATTTCAAGGAAGAAACACTGTGAGGAAAAGCACAGAGCAAAATTGCTCCTTGACAACAGGGGAGAACATTCAGGGCCGCAGGAGTCATTTGCATTGACTTCATACGTCTCTCCATTATCTTGATAATAAAGCACATAATTTCAGCATTTTATAAGAAGGTAAAAATGCATTCCTCGTTGCACCAGCCAATTGCTTTCTTAAGTAATTCCATGGTGAGCTTCACAGAATGCCCAGTTCCTAGAGTCGATTAGAGGCCCCCCCAACCCCGGTACTGCATTGTTTTACATTTCTATGGGCCACAAAAAATTTAAAAGTATCCCAGGTGGAGTAAATTTGTTAAGCAAAGAGCCATGTAAAAATGAAACTGCTTGGGCTTCCCTGGTGGCGCAGTGGTTGAGAGTCCGCCTGCCGATGCAGGGGACGCGGGTTCGTGCCCCGGTCCGGGAGGATCCCACATGCCGCGGAGCGGTTGGTCCCGTGAGCCATGGCCGCTGAGCCTGCGCGTCCAGAGCCTGTGCTCCTCAACGGGAGAGGCCACACAGTGAGAGGCCCCCGTACAGCAAAAAAAAATAAAATAAAATAAAAAATGAAACTGCTTGTAGAGACCTCTCTCAGAGCTTAATGAACGGGACTCCATTTGTCAACCTAAAATTATGATCAAATGAGAAGCCCTTCAGAGTTTTCTGCTGAATACCCACTCTGTGGGCCTTGCAACCAGCAACTGGAGTTGAGTTATTGGGGAGCAGAGGAATCTACGTTTGAGAGTGGAATAGTGGAACTGGGAAAATACTAGAACATCAGCCACAGATGGAGAGTAAAACACAGCTCAACCTACAGGAATGGTTGGTAAGAGTTCTGTATTCTCTGTAAACAAATCTTGGAGCAGCTGATGCCATGGTGGCCAAAAACCATGGATGGATGGATCATGGATGGATGGATGGATAAACTAAGAAGAGAATGGTGACAGTTACAACCAAATGGGTGTGTGCTGATGGAGGGGAGAATAGGGAGGGCAAGCAGGCCACACCAAAACTGTGCAATGGCATAGGCCAGAGTGGGCAGAGTTTTTCTGTGAAGAACAGAGAGTAGGGAATTCCCTGGAAGTCCAGCGCTTAGGACTCCAAGCTTTCACTGCCGAGGGCGCAGGTTCGATCCCTGGTCGGGGAACTAAGATCCCACAAGCTGTGTGGCATGGCCAATAAATAAATAAATAAATAAGAGGGCTTCCCTGGTGGCACAGTGGTTGAGAGTCCGCCTGCCGATGCAGGGGACACAGGTTCGTGCCCCAGTCCGGGAAGATCCCACATGCCGCGGAGCGGCTGGGCCCGTGAGCCGTGGCCGCTGAGCCTGCGTTCCGCAACGGGAGAGGCCACAACAGTGAGAGGGCCGCGTACCGCAAAAAATAAAAATAAAAATGAAATAAAATAAAATAAAATAAATAAAAAAGAGCGGATAGAAAATGTTTTAGGCTTTAGGCTTTATGTGTATTATGGGCTTAATTGGGTCTCCCAAAATTCGTATGTTCTAACCCCTAGTACCTCAGAATATGACGGAATACGACTGTATTTGCAGATAGGGTCTTTAAAGAAGTAATTAAGTTAAAATTAGTTCATATGGGTGGGCCCTAATCCAATAGGATTGGTGTCATTATAAGGAGAGGAGATTAGGACACAGTTACAAAGGGAAAACCATGTGAAGACATGGGGAGAAAACAGGCACCTGCAAGCCAAGCAGAGAGGCCTCAGAAAGAATCAACCCTACCAACAACTTGACCTCACACTTCTAACCTCCAGAATTGTGAGAAAATAAATTTATATTGTTTAAGCCACCCCGTGGGCAGTACTCTCTTATGGCAGCCACGTGGGCAATACAGTCTCTACGGTGACTACTTAATTTGGCCACTGTAATGTAAACGCAACCATAGACAATACGGTAACAGTACAGCTTTGTTCCAATAGAGCTTTCTTTCATTTTGGACACTGAAATTTGAATTTCATATAATTTTCATGTTACGATTTATTCTTCTTCTTTTGATTTGTTTCCCCCAACCATTTAAAAATGTAAAATGTAAGGGGCTTATAAAAACAGGAAACAAGCAGAATTTTGTCTTCAGACTCTAGTTTGAGGATTTGGGATCCAATCTCCAAACACTCAGGACAGTGACCAGGAGAGAAGATCTCTCCAGTAGATCCCACCCAGTGGGCATGTCTATACTCTGTCCTCTGCTATACTTCTCCTTCTGCCTTTATCACACACGGTTCTCCATGGATGTGATTACGTGTCTGTTTCACGCACTGGCTGTAAGTACCTTATGGGCAAGGTCTATGCCTCACATAATCCTTTATCTCAAGCATGTCTCATAGCACCTGGAACATAACAGGTGCTTGATACATATCCCCTGAATCGAATCATACTCCTCGGCACCACAGGTTCCCACTGTCCAAGTGTGATGTGGGGGGCAATCCAGGAATCGCAACCCCAGCTACCAGGCCTCCCACTGTCTGATATCACAGCCATAAATACTATTCCCTTGGGACGCTTGACAAAGGACATAGAAAGTAAACTGCGCACGTCCTGAAGCTGGATTTTGCCCTTTGTCAAAAGCAACTCTGGTTTGTCACACTACATAAGACAGGAAGCCAGTTACCTTATTCTTGCCATGGCCCCATAGATGTTACTTAACATATGCAGGTCCCAAATGAATGGAAATATGTCCCTCCATTAGCAGAGGATGAAAAACATGTTGCCCTTGACTCCTGAGTTTGGGGATCAATGTGCAATGGACCCGCTGCAGCACCTTCCCTTCCTCTCTCATCCGTCGATCCAGACCATCCCCAGGAGAAAGTTCAATGTCATCTTCACCATGAGCACTTTGAAGCTGGACCCTATGCACAGGCTTCCTCTACAGTATCTGTATATTTCCCCGGAAGACAGAAGCTATTAAAAAGATGATGCTTAGAGGCTATTTTAAATACTTCATTGTATTGGTGTTGGCAGATGCAAACTATTACATTTAGAATGGATAAACAACGAGGTCCTACTGTATAGCACAGGGAACTATATTCAATATCCTGTGATAAATTCTAACAGAAAAGAATATAAAAAAAGAATGTCTACATGTGTATAACTGAGTCACTTCACTGTACAGCAGAGATTGGCACAGCACCGTAAATCAACTATACTTCAATAAAAAATTTTAAATTTTTTAAAAATTAAATACTTCATTGGAGATTTTTAGAAGAAGTGTGCTAGGGATCAAACCTGTGTACAAAAAGAATACAAGGAACCACAGGAGAATCTGTGTGGAAATGACTCATGACTATTCAGATTTGAATAGATCCTAAAGTCTGGCTCCAGAGCCAGAACTGTAAAGCAAGGCAGGAAGGCAGGTAGACAGGTAAACCAGAAAGAAGAAAAGAGGAGACGGAGGGAGAAAAGAGACTCAACAGTATTGGGGGTTATAAATAGCATGAACAGCCAAGAGGGTACACAGAGCTTAAAGAGTGTGACATCACTTTTCTATTTCTAGGTCTGTCAGTAACTGCTAGTTTTAAAATCAAGTTGCACTAAGACTTAGTTTCCTAGTCAACAGAATGGAACTAGATGTACCGGGCAGACAGATGAGAATAACATAATACATTTTTTTAAATTCACTAGCTACCCATTTTAAATGGTTTTCTATTCTTTTTCTTTGTGGAGAAATCTCCATAGCAACGAAACCTGAATACCTTAGTATTCAACCCAAGCTTACCCGCCCAGTGAATTTGGCAAGAATGGTTTCTTCTTACTAAAGGCACAATGCAATTAAGGGTATCTAGAAAATCTGACAGACCTCGCGCATCCTTCCTGGAGTTAGGAATAGACAACCAAGAGACATCGTCTTGTTTCTCAACCAAGGTGGCAACATTTCATTTCTTCACGGTTTAGTAACGAAATCATTCATCATGATTGCTGCCGTAGGTCAGCTCACTGTTCACATTATTTACACACCTGTCCTTGTGTGTTAGTATATTCTGCATCCTCATGGGCCACTATATGATAATATTTTACTTTAAATGACATCTTACTTCGAATCATATTATCAGTACAACTTTATCGGTCATTTGTCTTCTCTGAACTGCTTCATGGACCACAAATGAAGGCCTAAAAAACAAAATCGGACGCTAAGTTCCAAGGATTCAATGTGCTGAACCCCCAAAATAGGCCACCTATAAATAAGGCCACAGGAAGCTTATCTCAGTAATACTAGACACTTCATGCAAAGATCCATATGAAAAGAATTAATTTTGAAATGCTTTCTCTGAATTCAAACTTAGTTATATGCATTATGTCCAAGGAACTTGAACCAACCTGCTGGTAAGTTGACAAAAGAAATCCACCAATTATTTTAACTTCATGAAAGATTTTAAGGGAAAGCACTTAAGACATATTAATAACTCCCTACTTTGTATCTTCGGCTCCATTTTTAAAAGGCCTTTAATATTTCAGAATAATTGGTTTTAAGCTTTCCAAATAACCTTTCCTAAAACTCCAAGTGAATCGTTTCTGCAACTTATTACTGTTTGTAGCTCAACAAAGTATTCACTTGAGCTGAGCCATACACATACCATTTTTAATTAGAGTGCCACAGTGTGCCTTGATTTCAAATCCAAAATATTCTAATCCAAAATGATTCTGTAGGCTTCCTATATGCGGCCAGGAGTTTGAAAAAGTAAAAATAGGAACCAAGTTTTCACATCGTGTGGTAGCACGGAGCATTTCAGGAAAGCCTACAGGCTTCAAATAGATCCATGAAAACCAGCTATAGGCTGATAAGATCTTAGATCTGATCATCCCCACTACACTCTTACTTGTAAAGAAAAAAGGACATTAGGCAGACATCGGATAGTATCCTATTACCAGGAGAAAAACCCTGTAAAGCATGCACTTATAGTCCAAACTCTCCAGTAGCCGGAGAAAAATAAGGCAAAACTGCTAAAATACAAGTATCTCAACTCCTCTGTACCATCAAACTGAAGATACTGAATTCACAAGCAAATTCTGAACAAAGCCACAGGGATTCAATCAGCAAAATCCAGAAAATAGGAAACCTGATAGGTCAAAGACTTAAGTCATTTTAATAAAGTAAAGAGAAAAAAAGAGAAAGAGAATAGCAGGGAGCTTATTGATTATATGACACTTAAGACATGTATCCATCAGTGGCAATATATGGGTATAATTTGCATCATGACTCAAAAAGCCATTAAAAAATTATCAGACAGGGGGATAAATTTGAAAACTGACTAGATATTTGATATTATTAACCAGTTACGGTCAGTATGGTTTTTTATGTGTCTTTTTTGCAACATATATTCACAGATGAGATGATACAGTGTCTGGGATTTGCATCAAAATAATCCAGGATGGGTGTGTGTGTGTGTGTGTGTGTGTGTGTGTGTGTGTGTTTGTGTGTGGGGATTTTAGATGAAAGCAGATTGGCTATAAATTGCTAATCCTTGAAGCTGGGCAACAGAAGAGTTTGTATAGAGTTCAATATACTATTCTCTTGTGAATGTTCGAAATTGTCAATAAAGAATTGTATGTACAAGAAATACTGTGGTCTGAACGCCCAGAAAATGCCTCTGGGTGGCCTGAGGGTGTGTGTGGCCTACAGACATATTTTGTTTGGATTGTGGGACTGTTTTTAAAAAATGTTTTTTCCTTTTTGATCCAACATTTAAAAATGAGAAGAAGACTTCAGGATTTCCAACTTCTCTTAAAAAACAGAAAGGTCTGGCAACACTGGACCACAGCAACAAGCCCTGGGGTATAGCCTGCCTGCCGTCCCCCCTGTCTCCCTGGCACTCACTGACTGACACAGCCTCCCTGGTCTGCGATCATTTGAGTTTGGCCCCCAGGTACAGGGCTCTTCAGAGCACTAACACAGCGCCAACACGAGGGCCAGAGTCTCACAGCCCAAACCACTAGAGCTTTGTTTTCTGACCAGTAACCAAAAGTCCCTGACAATAACTTCAAGACAAGTACTTGGAGAGTTTTAGTTTATATTACACAAAGCAGTGATTGGAAACATATGGACAGTCAAGACGGGGCAAAAGAAAACTCTGGAGTTCTTTCGTTGATTTGGCTTGGGAGTCCTGGCCAGCTCTGCCAACTTGCCTTATCATTCAGGACACAGGACTGGCTGCTGTCTTGCTCCCCAGGCCCCCAGAATGCAGTGGCAGAAAGGAGATGAAAGCTCATTTAGCTCCTTACCTTTCCCCTCATTTTACAGCTGAGGGTCCAGCCAACGGAGGTTGAGTCATTCACCCAACCATCTTCCAAAGGGTCGTCAGAGGGAAAGGACAGGGGATGAAAATGTAATGTGAGACACACTCCAGAGTTACTGGATGACAATCTGTTCCTGCATGTTTTTAGTCGCTTCAAAATGTTTTTCCAGTGTGATACAGAATGGATAAACAACAAAGTCCTACTGTATCGCACAGGGAACTGTGTTCAATATCCTGCGATAAACCACAATGGAAAAGAATAGGAAGAAGAATGTGTACATAGGTATAACTGAGTCACTTTGCTGTACAGCAGAAATTAACACAACATTGTGAATCAACTATCCTTCAATAAAAATTTAAAAAGTAAAAGATAAAATATTTTTCCAATGTGACAATGACACAAGTGCAATGTTTCCCTAGGGAAAAAAATAGACTTTGAAGCTTGAATAGAACCAAAGGTTGAACCACTTGGGCTCTGGCATGGCTGCTTAACCAACCTACATGGAATAACTGGTAACAAGATCTCCTAGCACCTGACCAACATTCCTCACTTGTAGGGTTAGTTGCCTTCTCATCAGGCAACAAAACAAATAAGGTACGTCCTTCTAACTCTTCAGGTTCTGTGAAGACTCAGATCCTAGGTTTTCTGTAACAGGCTCTCAGATTCATTCACCCTTTGGCCCAGCTTCACCAAGCTGAGCCAAAGGCAGTTCCCAGGGTCATAGGGTGACTGTCATATTTTCAGATCCAGCCCTCTGTGACCTTGGGTTCTCCCCAAAGTGAGCTTCCCAGTTAACAATAGACTATTCTTGAAATGTGATTAATGCAACTGCAGACACCAAAAGAAAAAAAATCAAAACAACCCGGGGCGTTAACGTACATGAGGTATGACTGTGGTGGACAAATAATCCGCCCGGCTGTCCAACGGGTAGCCCTCATCATCCTCTAGTGATACCTCGTGTGCTGGCATACTTTGTTCACTTTCTCATAACCTCCAGCATACCTGAAGGTAACAACTCTTTTCTCCCACTGAAAATGTAGGAAAACATCGCCTGGTTATGCCATCCAAAGGTCTAAAGGCACCAAAGCAATCACTGGCTGGGGAATCTTAGCATCTCAGCACCTGGACTTGAGGAAATCCTTCAGGGCCAACTGTCAATGGTTCTATTACATTAGTCTGATAAATGCACAGCTTGTAACTCATCCTTTGCTCACCACCGCTGTAAGAGGAAAAAAAGGTTTTAACTGAATCCCTATATGAAACATGGAGGCTTTGGGGATTTCAGGGAGCATCTATGGCCAACCTCTGCTTGGCCAGAACCTGAGAACCACTGAGAGCTGTGGGAGAACAGCCATGACTGGCAAGAGAGGGCAAAAGTCTAAACTGGGACAGTAGCCACAGAGATGAAGGGAAGGGATGGAGGGAAGAAGGAAAGAGAAGGGGAGGAGAAGGGCTTGAGAAACTAGGTAGCTAGAGACACCACAAACCAAGACGACATAAAGATAGAGCCAACCTTTACTTTATTCATATAATAAATATTTCTTGAGCATCTAATGTGTGACATGCACCATGCAAAACACTGAGGATACAATAGGGAGCGGAATAGAATAAGGAGAGAACAGAGCAAGAGAAACAAGACGGTGTCAGGATTTTTTTTTCTTTTTTTGAAAGGGAGGAATAGAGATGAGAACGTCAGCTCATTTGGAGAGACGTTACATTGAGGTGAAGTCTAACGGGCACAGATAACTTGGGCTAATGCACGGAAATGGTCAGCTTTAGACGTTCACTACATAAATATACTTACTACTCCCCTACCTTCTAAAGTAAAAACCCCTCCTTTGGTCCTACAATCCCCTCTGATTATTGCCCACCCCTTGCCCCCTGAAAACTACAGTCACAGAAGCAAAAGCTCCCCAGATGCTTTTTCTCTTCTCATTCATGCTTAATCCTGGCCAAGGTCACCAGACCCCACCCCATAACAGTGGTCACTCTGAAAGCTCTTCACCCTCCTTGACAGCTGTAGAGCACCTGAAACCAAGAGCCATGCCCTTCTTCAGGAAAGCCTCTTCATGTTAATGCTGTAGCAATTACAGAAAATTCTGTGTGAGCTTCAGGCCCAATCTGATCAGTGCTCGGCACTGCGAAGAATACCAACACTGGGGAGAATCAATTCTTCCCAAATTACACAGCTAGTGCTCAATGGGCACAAATCATACACCAGGCGCTGGTAAGAAGATGGGGATGAATGCCGAGTAGACTGTCAGAAATGTCCACTACTGTGTCTTAAGTTTTCTCTCCAAAGCTGTGACAATTTCTTCTCAAACTTCTCTTAGCTTCCTCTGTACACCGAGGCATAAAGAATATTCTCTAAGCATACATCCAGATGCCCGTTGGAGCCCTCTCCTCCACCCACATTGATGGCATCTGGGGAATTTTTATAACCTCACACATACACTCCATTCCACACCCCAAAAGCAAAGAATCTGATACAGCCTCTCAGTTGAGGAAGGAAGAGATGGACAAGAAAGGGGGTTGGGGAGGGATGCTCTGTATCTTGAGACTCCCTAGGTCATCCTGATACAGGTTCTTCACGTCCCACCATCACACTACCTCTGGTAAGAAGCCCATCCTGTCAAAGCACTGCTGAGCAAGAAGGAAAACACCAAGTCCTCCACAAGGAGAAAAATTTTCCGAAGTAACAGGGGACAATATTTGATTCCTAGAAAGTATTTATTCAACTTCTAAGAGCAAAACCAGAATTGAACAACTGATAATTTTGGAATATATTTGTAAAAGAAAAACAAATACTCATTATTCCTCTGACCATTGAATTATTTTAAATATATGTATGCTCCCCTCCCTCCCAAAAAAAGACTAAAACTCTATTTCCAAACCTTAAAAACTGCAGTTTGGTCTAGGTTTAAGTGGTAAGGAGAAGCAGGAAGCAATTTAGCAAGAAATGCCAGAGAAGGGGCGTAATTTCTGCTCTTTAGAAAAGCATGACCTATACTTTATAACCAAGCGTGATAGATGTTTTAGTTTTACACCTTGAACCAGAATTCTCTCTGTTTTCAACACAAGCAATGTGCCCACTTCTGAACACTTAATTTGGGCTCTTTATTCTTTATATTCTTTACTATTAAATAACATCCTCAGAAGCATCCAGTTTGGGGTTGAATTTAGCCAGCATTTCAGATAAACGAAATATCAAAAAATCAATGTTTAATAGAAAAAGTGACTTCAAATAACCACCAACATACTAAAAGTCACTAAAATAGTACAATCATCTATATCCAGGTAACTGAAGTGACTGTGTGAAAAAAATGTATAACATTTGTGTATGTATAGGCACGTATCTCCATATATTATACACGTGTATATTCAAATAATAAGGGAAAAGAAGAATAGAAAAAAATATCACAGTATGAGCATGATTTATACTGATGTGTAAATAGGCAATTATATCCGCTTCCTCACATTTTTCTGCATTTTCAAACTTTCCACCATAATCACTCATATATATAAAAGGAAAAATAAATAACTTTATCACATACATGAAGATTTATGTTTTTACAAAGTGCATTTATCTCCTTGTCTCAAAAAAGCCAGATACTAAATATCTCAAGTTTCACACACCCTTTGGCTCCATATTAACCCATACAATAAAAACAAAGAAAAGAAAAACTCAGCTTCATTTCTAAAGTAAATCTGTTTCCTAAGACTAAAAAAGAAATGAGGGCCCTTTTGTATTAATATTGCTATCTATATCCTTCAAGTGTCTTTTAGTTTTATAGCTGAATGTTAAGTACCTGTCTCATAAATTAGAATGCTATATCTTTCCCTTTGTTTTTTTTTTAATATAAATTTATTTATTTATTTTTGGCTGCATTGGGTCTTCGTTGCTGCGCCCGGGCTTTCTCTGGTTGCAGTGAGTAGGGGCTACTCTTCATTGCAGTGCACAGGCTTCTCATTGCAGTGGCTTCTCTTGTTGAGGAGCACGGGCTCGAGGCCTGCGGGCTCTGTAGTTGTGCCGCACGGGCTCAGTAGTTACGCCGCATGGGCTAGTTGCTCCGCGGCATGCGGTATCTTCCTGGACCAGGACTTGAACCCATGTCTCCTGCATTGGCAGGCGGATTCTTAACCACTACGCCACCAGGGAAGTCCCCTCTTTCTTTTTTAAGCTGTCTTGTTCTCTATTTCCTTAACTGTGCTTCCCCCGTAGAACTAAAACACGCAGCATGCAGGGGTGTGCACACTCACGTGTGCCTGCAGACACACGCACACGTGCTCACGCACCAGTCCTCATATATGCCTCTAGGTCTCTGACCATAAGAGCGATCACCAAGAAAATGATTCTCCTTAAACCACCAATGCTCCCTCAAAGTGTCAGGCTTCCTTTCCAGTAGCCCGTGGTATGCAGGGGAACCAAGCCTCCTGCGGCACCCTCTCTATTTCACTTTTCCACGGGAAAGGCTGTACAGTGTTGAAAGCAAACTCCTGATTACGCACAATGATGAAGGCAAACACTGGAGCAGATGCGTGTTTGGCACAAGATCTCCCTAATTGCATTTTACTTAGGCTACCATCAAAATTAGTTAGTGTTCCCCCAAACACACGCAGCAGGAGGAGGACACGATGACTGGAGGGATTTCTGGGTGATGGAGAGGCTGGCTGAAATGTAAAACAGGCCTCAAATAATGCAGAAAGAACATTTTCCATATCCACAACCCTGAGAGTCGTTCACATAAAACACAACATAGGTCCAAGTATGTGTCTCACACAGCTACCATCTACGTATTACATTTCCATATGGCCCAATTATACTGCCTAAATGCTGACTAATACCATGATCAAATGGCATTAAAGGGCTTCCCTGGTGGTGCAATGGTTGAGAGTCTGCCTGCCGATGCAGGGGACACGGGTTCGTGTCCCGGTCCGGGAGGATCCCACGTGCTGCAGAGCAACTAGGCCCGTGAGCCACAACTACTGAGCCTGTGCTCCGCAAAAAGAGAAGCCGCGATAGTGAGAGGCCCGCGCACCACGATGAAGAGTGGCCCCCACTTGCCACAACTAGAGAAAGCCCTTGCACAGAAACGAAGACCCAACACAACAAAAATAAATAAATTAATTAATAAACTCCTACCTCCAACATCTTCTTTAAGGAAAAAAAAAAAAAGTACAGAGGAAATCTAGAACACCACCTATAGCTATAATATCCTGGATGCATGGTAATACAGCCCCATCTAGAAAGCACAAAATTATAGGCCACTCCTTACTCTGTTTCTAAGAGTTAGAAAATCTGCAATACCCCTCTGCTGGAGAAGCCAGACTAAATCTCTATCTTTTCTGTATGCTAACCTTTCAAATAGCAGAAGGAAGTGGTCTTGTCTCTTTTTACTGTTTCCACCGCCAAGGTTTCCTATTACTAATTTTGGTTCTGCTCCTCTGACTACTCCACTTTCTCAACGTTCTCCTTCTAATGCCGGTCAAGGAGCTAGACACAGTCCTCAAGCACTGGGCAGACCTGATGAACAACCAGTGGGACCAGGACATGTTTCCCTTAGCCCAAGATGGGTTCATTCATTTCTAGTAACCACATCACGTTTTCCGACACGCACTGCTACAAGGCCTACCTTCCCTGTCCCGTAAGTGTACAACAGTCTCTTCTATTTTCTTCTCTTCCACAAACTCTGTGTAGGGCATTACATGGTGCTTTTTAAATGATATGTCACAGGTTCTGCCTGCCATCCTGGGCTGCTGAATTTATTCAGAGTTTGTACTGAACGCCCTAAAGGTCTTCTATCCAGATGTAGTACTCAGGTTCAGAAACTATTGGCAGCCACATTTTTAGGCATGTCAATTCAGGAACAAGAGAAAAATACTGAAAGGCTACAGGAGAGAAAAAAATGACACAGATTAGCAAAGACAAGAGGAACCAAGCGGACCAGGGAGTCCAGAATCTTGATGGCCTTCCCAATGGGTATAATCCCTAGACAGATATACTAGGAGGTATTCTGTATCTTTATAACACTTTGACACCAACCTCCTTAAGAAAGCAACAAAAAACAAACTTATGTGATCCTGAGTTGATTCCTGTTACTTACAAACATGAGTCCTAGCTAAACAAAAAAGCTGTATTCTCGTGTAACAAGTGAGTGTCCCATGTAAGTTACCATGCAAGGTATTCTTCAGGTATTGAGCAGTTTGTGGAATAAACTACAGATATCCCCCCAGTTTGGTGCTGATTCATTAATGAACATTTTTTTTAGTGTGTTCCAACCAGCTTCAAATCCAGCCCACATATATCTCATTCTTTCCCCAGGACAACTGAACTTTTAACACTCACGACTTTTCAACTGTTTTACCCTCATCTTCAGTTCACTTTCACTAGTCCATGAAGCTTATCCTTCTCCCATGCATGTTTTCAGCCATACAATTTATCCCACAGATTGACGTCAATGAAGTAATGAATAATTTCTGCTTCCAAAACACCAGGCCATGCCCTTGGTCAAAGAATCACCCAAGGTTGGACTTCAGACAAGTTAGATGCAACTCTACCTGCGATTTTAAATTGATAATACTTAAGGAGACAAGAAAAATGTCAACACAAGCACAGGTGTTACTTACTTCAAAGGAATACACACACAAAATCTATAATTAAAAGTCAGTTTCACACCAGAGGGTAGACAGCAGAAGCAAGAAGAACTACAGTCCTGCAGCCTGTGGAATCAATCATAGGGGAAAAAAATGTAAGAAACACAAACACGTGGAGGCTAAGCAATATGTAACTAAATAACCAAGGGATCACTGAAGAAATCAAAGAGGAAATCAAAAAATACCTAGAAACAAATGACAAAGAAAACACAATGACCCAAAACCTATGGGATGCAGCAAAAGCAGTTCGAAGAGGGAAGTTTATAGCAACACAATCCTACCTTAAGAAACAAGAAAAATCTCAAATAAACTATCTAACCTTACACCTAAAGGAACTAGAGAAAGAAGAACAAACAAAACCCAAAGTTAGTAGAAGGAAGGAAATCATAAAGATCAGAGCAGAAATAAATGAAATAGGAACAAAGAAAACAATAGCAAAGATCAGTAAAACTAAAAGATAGTTCTTTGAGAAGATAAACAAAACTGATAAACCTTTAGCCCGACTCACCAAGAAATAAGAGAAAGAGGACTCAAATCAATAGAATTAGAAAAGAAAAAAGGAGAAGTTACAACGGACACCACAGAAATATAAACCATCATAAGGGACTACTACAAGCAACTCTATGCCAATAAAATGGAAAACCTGGAAGAAATGGGCAAATGCTTAGAAAGGTATAACCTTCTAATACTGAACCAGGAAGAAATAGAAACCATGAACAGAGCAATCATAAGCAATGAAATTGAAACTGTGATTTAAAATCTTCCAACAAACACAAGTCCAGGACTAGATGGCTTCACAGGTTATCAAACATTTAGAGAAGAGCTAACACCCATCCTTCTCAAACTCTTCCAAAAAATTGCAGAGGAAGGAACACTCCCAAACTCATTCTAGGAGGCCACCATCACCCTGATACCAAAACCAGACAAAGATACTACAAAAAAAGAAAATTACAGACCAATATCATTGAAGAATATAGATGCAAAAGTCCTCAGCAAAATACTAACAAACAGAATCCAACAACACATTGAAAGGATCACACACCATGATCAAGTGGAATTTATCCCAGGAAGGTGAGGATTCCTCAATATACGCAAATCAATCAA
This sequence comes from Neophocaena asiaeorientalis asiaeorientalis, assembly GCF_003031525.2. Classification (NCBI taxonomy): domain Eukaryota; kingdom Metazoa; phylum Chordata; class Mammalia; order Artiodactyla; family Phocoenidae; genus Neophocaena; species Neophocaena asiaeorientalis. The sequence goes on from NW_020174642.1 coordinate 457,620, forward strand.
TGTGACACACCATGTTAACAAACTGAAGAATAAAAACCATATGATCATCTCAATAGATGCAGAAAAAGCTTTTGGCAAAATTCAACACCAGTTTATGATAAAAGCTCTCCAGAAAGTGAGTACAGAGGGAACCTACCTCAACATAATAAAGGCCATACACAACAAACCCACAGTGAACATCATCCTCAGTGGTGAAAAGCTGAAAGCATTTCCTCTAAGATCAGGAACAAGACAAGGATGTCCACTTTCACCACTTTTATTCAACATAGTTCTGCAAGTCCTAGCAATAGCAATTAGAGAAGAAAGAGAAATAAAAGGAATCCAAATTGGAAAAGAAGTAAAACTGTCACTGCTTGCAGATGACATGATACTATATGTAGAAAATCCCAAAGATGCTACCAGAAAACTACTAGAGCTCAGCAACGAATTCAGTAAAGTTGCAGGATAAAACAAGACAAGGATGTCCACTTTCACCACTTTTATTCAACATAGTTCTGCAAGTCCTAGCAATAGCAATTAGAGAAGAAAGAGAAATAAAAGGAATCCAAATTGGAAAAGAAGTAAAACTGTCACTGCTTGCAGATGACATGATACTATATGTAGAAAATCCCAAAGATGCTACCAGAAAACTACTAGAGCTCAGCAACGAATTCAGTAAAGTTGCAGGATACAAAATTAATACACAGAAATCTCTTACAATTCTATAACTAACAAAAAGATCAGAAAGTGAAATTAAGAAAACAATCCCACTTACCAACCCATCAAAAAGAATAAAATACCTAAGAAGAAACCTACCTAGGGAAACAAAAGACCTGTACTCTGAAAACTATAAGATGTTGATGAAAGAAACTGAAGATGACACAAATAGACGGAAAGATATTACACATTCTTGGATTGGAAGAATCAGTATTGTCACAATGACTATATTACCCAAAGCAATCTACAGATTCAATCCTATCAAATTACCAATGGCATGTTTTACAGGACTAGAACAAAAAATCTTAAAATTTGTATGGAGACACAAAAGACCCCAAATAGCCACAGCAATCTTGAGGGGAAAAGATGGAACTGGAGGAATCAGGCTCCCTGACTTCAGACTATACTACAAAGCTACAGTAATCAAGACAATATGGTACCGGCACAAAAACAGAAATATAGACCAATGGAACAATATAGAAAGCTCAGACATAAACCCATGCACCGATGGTCAACTAATCTATGACAAAGGAGGCAAGGATATAAAATGGAGAAAAGACAATGTCTCCAGTAAGTGGTGCTGGGAAAACTGGACAGCTACATGTAAAAGAATGAAATCAGAACACTCCCTTACACCATACACAAAAATAAACTAAAAATGGATTAAAGTCCTAAATATAAGACAGGACACTATAAAACTCTTAGAGGAAACCATAGGAAGAACACTCTTTGACATAAATCACAGCAAGATCTTTTTTGACCCACCTTCTAGAGTAATGGAAATAAAAACAAAAATAAACAAATGGGACCTAATGAAACTTAAAAACTTTTCCACAGCAAAGGAAACTATAAACAAGACGAAAAGACAACCCTCCGAATGGGAGAAAATATTTGCAAATGAATCAATGAACAAAGGATTAATCTCCAAAATATATAAACAGCTCATGCAGCTCAATATTAAAGAAACAAACAACCCAATCAAAAAATGGGCAGAAGATCTAAACAGACATTTCTCCAAAGAAGATATACAGATGGCCAAGAGGCACATGAAAAGAAGCTCAACATCACTAATTATTGGAGAAATGCAAATCAAAACTACAATGAGATATCACCTCACACCAGTTAGAATGGGCATCATCAGAAAATCTACAAACAACAAATGCTGGAGAGGGTGTAGATGAAAGAGAACCCTCTTGCACTGTTGGTGGGAATGTAAATTGACACAGCCACTATGGAGAACAGTATGGAGGTTCCTTACAAAACTATAAATAGAATTATCACATGACCCATCAATCCCACTACTGGGCATATACCCAGAGAAAACCATAATTCAAAAAGACACATGCACCCCGACGTTCATTGCAGTACTATTTACAATAGCCAGGTCATGGAAGCAACCTAAATGCCCACTGACAGACAAATGGATAAAGAAGATGTGGTACATATATACAATGGAATATTACTCAGCCATAAAAAGGAACGAAAAGGGGTCATTTGCAGAGACTGTCATACAGAATGAAGTAAGTCAGAAAGAAAAACAAATATCGTATACTAATGCATACATGTGGAATCTAGGAAAATAGTACAGATGAACCGGTTTGCAAGGCAGAAACAGAGACACAGAGGTAAAGAACAAATGTATGGACACCAAGGGGGGAAAGCACGGGGCAGGAGGTGGGAGGGTGGTGGTGGTGGTGTGATGAATTGGGAGATTGGGATTGACATATATACACTAATATGTATAAAATAGGTAACTAATAAGAACCTGCAGTATAAAAAAATAAAATAAAATTCAAAAAAAGTAAATAAAAATAAAAACAATAATATAAAGTGACATTTTTTCATTCAATAACTTAAAAAAAAAGTCAGTTTCACATGAAAAGATGCACACTCAGCATTAGCCATTAAGGGAGGAAAAATCAAAACCACAGTAAGATACCACTTCATACTCATGAGAATGCCTATCGTCAAAAAGATAGATAATCACAAGTATTAGCAAGTATGTAAAGAAGCCTCATATGTCACTGATGGAAATGGAAAATGGTGCAACTCCTTCGGAAAATAGTCTGCTAGTCCCTAAAATAGTAAACCTAGAGTTACTGTATGACCCAGCAATTTCATTCCTAGGTAAATGATAACATATGTCCACAAAAAGTCTTGTACGTGAATGTGCCACACCAGCATTACTTGCAATAGCCAAAGAGTGGAAATAACCCAAGTGTCCATCAACGGATGAATGGATAAATAAAATATATAAATCCATACAATGTGATATTACTTGGCAATAAAAAGAAATGAAGTGCTGATACGTGCCACAACACGGATGAAACTTGAAAACATTATGCTAAGTGAAAGAAGCTAGACACAAAAGACCATACATTGTATGATTCCACTTATACGAGATATCCAGAACAGGCAAATCTGGAGACAAATTAGGTTAATGGTTGCCTGGGGCTGGAGATGGGTGGAGAGGTTTGGGGGCGAATGAGGAGTGACTGGTAATGGTACAGAGCTTCTTTCGTTCTAAAAATGATTGTGGGGATGGTTGTCAAACTCTGTGAATATACTAAACACTACTGAAGTGTACACTTTAAATGGATGAATTGTGTGATATGTAAATTATAGCTCACTAAAGTTGTTTAAAAGAAAAAGTCCATTAGAAGTTAATCAATCCCATTACCAGTCACGATATAAAGAAAAGGAATGTACTTGGTACCACAGTTTTTCTAGTACATTAAAATGGTCAAAATTCTAAAGTTAACATATACAACTTTCATAAAGCAGCCTATACATTTAATTTAATACAACTTGCATTATACCAGATTGGGTAGGAACAGGGGCTTTGGAATCAGAACTAGTTTGAATCCCATCTCCACCACTCAAAAGCTGAATGACCTCTGATGCTCACTTAACTTCTCCAAGACACAGTTTACCTATATGTAAAGTAAGGAAAGAAATAGTGCCTCTCTCATTGGATTATTGTGAAAAATAAATGAAATAACTCATATAAACTGCTAAGCAAGGACCTGGCATAAAGCAGCACTCCAATGCTAGCTTTATAAATCCACAAATACATACATACATAAAACTAACAACAAAACCAACAAGTTCTTCTTTTTTTTAATTTTTATTTATTTATTTGTTTGGGGCTGTGTTGGGTCTTCGTTTCTGTGCGAGGGCTTTCTTTAGTTGCAGCGAGCAGGGGCCACTCTTCATCGTGGTGCACAGGCCTCTCACTGTTGCGGCCTCTCTTGCTGTGGAGCACAAGCTCCAGACGCGTAGGCTCAGTAGTTGTGGCTCACGGGCCGAGTTGCTCTGCGGCATGTAGGATCTTCCCAGGCCAGGGCTCGAACCCGTGTCCCCTGCATTGGCAGGCAGATTCCCAACCACTGCGCCACCAAGGAAGCCCCAACAAGTTCTTATATGCAATGTACCAAGCCTTTCACGAGGACACAGATAACGCAGACCAATGAAACACTGAGAAGAGATTTGTGCAGGAGACATTTAAACTGGGTCAAGTGGAAATTCCTGAATCAGAGATTAAAACGGAGGAAGGAATGGAACAAAATGGTAAGCATCTCTCACATGCAATGCTTTTGTGAGCTCATATGCAAACACCAAAGACCCACATGGCTAGAAGTCTCAGCATTCATCAGTCAATTATGTACCTGTATGCAGAGCCACAAGGAAACATGAAAACCACTGCCTAAAAGCACAGGTGACACAAAGCATGACTATGCAGGCTCACACCCATTTAGTACCAACCTAAGGGTAGGAGGAAATGAACAGCAAAGAGATTAGTTATATATTCTGACAAAGTCACAATAGCAAATCAAATACATAAAATCTCCAATCTCAACATTTCTGACCACTAGCTATCAGGCTGCTCTGTATCTTATTAAAGACATAAAAGAAATAAATTATCACAAAGTCTAACAACCTCCTGACAGCTCTTTGGTCTCTTTTTTCCCCAAACACAGAATAACTCCAATGACCCTGTTCTCCAAAAAAAGTAGCCAGTGAGAGGAATGTAGTATACAGAATGATACAGACTTGAAGTATCTGTGCTCTTTCTTTTTATACTGTATAAAACAAAATCTTTAAAAATTGGCAATCAGTTGAGGATATTTAAAATGAGATAATAAAAGTCAAGGTCTTTCCCTATCGCTTCACTGGTGAATTCTGCCAAACATTTAAAGAATTAATGCCAACCCATCCCAAACCTTTCCAAAAACTTAAAGAGGAGGAAACACTTCCAAACTCATGAGGTCAAAATTATCCTACCAAAGCCAGACAAGGGCACTACAAGAAAAGAAAATTACAGGCCAATATCCCTGATGAAACAGATGTAAAAGTCATCAACAAAATACTAGCAAACCAAATTCAATAGTGCATTAAAAGGATCATAAAACATAATCAAGTAGGATTTATCCCTGGATATAAGGACAGTTCAACATAAGCATACATGTGATACACCACATTAACAGAATGAAGGGGAAAAAGCATACAATCTTCTCAATAGATGCAGGAAAAGCAGTTGACAAAATTCCAGCATCTTTTCATGATAAAAAAACTTTCAACAATTTAGGTATAGAAGGATATCTGACAAGCCCACAACTAACATCATTCTCAATGGTGAAAAACTGAAAGCTTTTCCTCTAAGATCAGGAACAAGACAAAGATGCCCACTCTCAACACTTCTATTCAACATATTACTGGAAATTGCACCCAAAGCAATTAGGTAAGAAAAAGAAATAAAAAGTATCCAAATCAGAAGGGAAGAAGTTAAATTGTCTCTGCAGATGAAATGATCTTGTACCAGAAAACCCTAAAGACTCCACAAAAAAAAACTGTTAGAACTACACATACAAAAATTGTGCATTTTATACACAAACAATACCTATGCAAAAAAGAAATTAAGAAAACAATCCCATTTATAATAGCATCAAAAAGAATAAAATACTTAGGAATAAATTTAACCAGGGAGGTAAAAGATGTACACACCAAAAACTATAAAGCATTGATGAAAGAAACTGAAGAAACAAATAAATGGAAAGATATCCCATGTTCAAAGATTGGTAGAATTAATATTGTTAAAATGTCCATAACTACTTAAAGTGACCTACAGATTCAGGGCAATCCCTTTCAAAATTCCAGAATTCCAGGCATTTTTTCACAGAAATAGGAAAAGAAAACTAAAATGCATATGGAACCACAAAGGATCCCAAATAACCAAAGCAATCTTGAGCAAGAAAGAACAAAACTGGAGACATCACACTTCCTGATTTTAAAATATTTTACAAAGCCACAGTAATCAAAACAGTATGATATTTGTGTTAAAAGCAGACATATAGGCCATTGGAACAAAATAGAGGGCCTAGAAATAAACCAATGCATATGTGGCCAATTAACTTATGACAAGGGAACCAAGAATATACAATGTCTCTTCAATAAATGCTTTGGGGAAAACTGGATATCCACATTCAGAAGAATGATACTGAACCCTATCTCACACTATATATAAAAATCAACTCAAAACTGATTAACAACTTAAACATAAGACATGAAACTATAAAACTCATAAAAGAAAACATAGGGGAAAAAACTGCTATACCTTGGTCTGGGCAATGATTGTTTTGGATCTGACACAGCTAAGATAAGAAAAAATAAATAAGTGGGACTACATCAAACTAAGAAGCTTCTGCATAGCAAAGGAAACCATCACCAGAGTGAAAAGATGACCTATGAAGTTTGAGAAAATATTTGCAAATCATTACCAGAGGTTCATATCCAAAATATATAAAAGAATATATATATCAAACAACTGAATACCAAAAAAGAAGATAACTGAATTTCAAAATGAGCAAAGGCCCTGAATAGATATTTCTCAAAAGAAGACATACATAGGGCCAACATGCATATGAAAAGGGGCTCAACGTCACTCATTGTCAGAGAAATGGAAATCAAAACCACCATGAGATATCACTTCACACCTGTTAGAATGGCTATTATCCAAAAAGACAAAAGATAACAAGAGTCAGCAAGGATGTAGGGAAAAGGGAACCCTTGCACACCAAGTGGGAATTTGTACAGCCATTAAGGAAAACATTGTGGAGACTGCTCAACAAATTAAAAATACAACTACCAGACCTCCCTGGTGGCGCAGTGGTTAAGAATCCACCTGCTAATGCAGCGGACACAGGTTCGAGCCCTGGTCTAGGAAGATCCCCCATGCCGCGGAGCAACCAAGCCCGTGGGCCACAACTACTGAGCCTGCACTCTAGAGCCCGTGAGCCACAACTACCAAGCCCTCGTGCCACAACTATTGAAGCCCACGCACTGCAACTACTGAAGCCTGCGTGCCGCAACTACTGAAGCCTGTGCACCTAGAGCCTGTGCTCCACAACAAGAGAAGCCACCACAATGAGAAGCCCACATACTGCAACGAAGAGCAGCCCCTGCTCGCCACAACTAGAGAAAGCCTGCACGCAGCAACAAAGACCCAATGCAGCCAAAAATAAAAAATAAATTAAAAAAAAAAATAGAACTACCATATGATTCAGCAATCCCACTTCCGGGTATACATCCAAAAGAAATGAAATCTGGATCTTGAATAGATATGTACACTCCCATGCTCACTGCAGCATTATTCAAAATAGCCAAGATATGGAAATATGGAACAACCTAAGTGTCCATCAGCAGATGAATGGATAAAGGAAATGAGGCTTTATATATATGTCAATATTATTCAGCCTTGAAAAAGAAGGCAATTTGTCCTTGAAAAGAAAGCAATCCTGCTATTTGCAACAAATGGAAGAACCTGGAGGACATTATATGCTAAGTTAAATACACCAGACACAGAAAGACAAATACTGCACGAGCTCACTTATGTGGAATGTACACAAGTCAAACTCATAAAAGAAGAGAGTAGAATGATGGTTGCCAGGTGCAGAGGGTGGGGAAAATGAGCAGGTGTTGGTCAAAGAGTACAAAGTTTCTGGATATCTAATATACAACATGGTGACCATAGTTAATAATACTGTACTGTATTTCAATACTGTATTGAAATTTGCTAAGAGAGCAGATCTTAAGTATTCATACCACAAAAAAAGGTAACTATGTTACATGATGTGTGGTCATCATTCCACAATGTATATGTACATCATGTTGTATACCTTAAATATAAACAAACAATGCTTATTGGTCAATTATACCTCAATAAATCTGGGGGAAAATAAAAAGTCAAGGTCTTTGCTATAAAAAGTACAGCAAATAAACTTAAAAATGAATAAAGGTGTACGATTCAAAATAGTGCAAAATAGCGACCCATGTAACATTTTTAGTTTAAGAATTACACTTCTATGTCTTCAATATGGACAATTAATCATTTTCACCTTTGTGAACTATTATAGTGTACTGTAATGTCTGAACCATATTTCTCAGTATCATAAATATCTTTAAGAAGTATAAAACACAATCACCTACATTATAAACTTAGAACACTCAGAATAAAATGTTTTATTTATTCCTAACGTCTCAATCTAAACATATGGTGATTCTCTAAGAGCATGGGCCACAGAGCAGTATGAAGACTTTGTAGAATGATGTTTACAGAAGACCTATTTTGTGCCTGACCCTGGGCTATATGTAACTCACCAGGAACTCAAAAAATCGGTAAGCGCATCCCGTCCCCACACCTCTTCACACACCCAGTTTTCTCACTCTGCCTTGCAAACAAGTTCCAAATGTGCTTTCACAGACTACCCCAACTGGCCCTGGCCTTGCCCGTACTGCACCCCTTCCTAGTTCACCCACTGGCAGCTCCAGGTATGCCAAGGGAAGCAGCAGTTCTTGTGTCCACATTTGGTTGCATGTATCGTGTTGTTTGTATGTATCTACATCCTAAAGTTACACACCAACAAGCTGTGGCCATGTAAACAAGGAAGGCGTGTGAATTATAAAAAGCAGAGCTCATGACATCATTTAGGGCCTCTGATTTCGTTAATTCCAGCTTAATTTGCTGATATCTTGCACTCTCCAGAATGAAAATCTGGAATGGAAAATGAAAAGACATTTCCAAGGTTATGCCACAAATCATCAGAAAGATCTGGGCCAGTGGGCAGACAGGTTTCCTGACCTGACAGCTGCTCCTCTATCCGCTGGGACCTGCCATTTCAAAATTATCATCTGCAGCTGAACACCTAAGGAGAGATACAAATTGCTAGAATCTAAGTGGAACAGGTGAAGACACTGGCTCGCAGATGGCACATTCTTGTAGCTCACTCTGGGCTGTGCATCCTGTAGTGTTCACAGATGTGTCCCAGGTGTCTAGCACAGCACTGGACACACAGGAATTCTGATTTGAATGAGTGGATCAAACAATTAGGATATTCAGGGAAATATCTAACATCCAAAGGGGCTTTGGAAATAAAAGTAATCAAAGAAACACATCATCAGATAAAAAAAGTGTCAAAGAGGGAAGGTACTTCATTTTTTAATTAATTTTCTAACTTCCTTGAGTTATTCTAGATTTTATTTTATACTTCAGGACTGTTTGAGTTTGTTTTAAATAAAATCAGAGTCAACAGAAGTCCATCTCGACTGCTCACTTGTGTAGTTGCCTGTGTTTCCTATGGCTCAATTTTTTTACCTGTAAAATGGGGATAATAATTGTATCTACATCACAGAGTTATTATAGGTTAAATAAATTGGAAACTGGTAAGCACTATATAAGTGTTACCTATCAATATAATTAAACACGCATTCATTCATTGTATTAGAAAAAAGAGGGGCTTCCCTGGTGGCACAGTGGGTAAGAATCCGCCTGCCAATGCAGGGGACGCGGGTTTGAGCCCTAGTCCAGGAAGATCCCACATGCCGCGGAGCAACTAAGTACGTTAGCCACAACTACGGAGCCTGCGCTCTAGAGCCCACAAGCCACAACTACTGAGCCCAACTGTCACAACTACTGAAGCCCGCGCACCTAGAGCCCGTGCTCCGCAACAAGGGAAGCCACCCAATGAGAAGCCCGCGGCGCCGCAACGAAGAGTAGCCCCCGCTCGTCGCAACTAGAGAAAGCCCGCACACAGCAACCAAGATCCAACACAGCCAAAAATAAAAATAAATTAAATTTTTTTTTAAAAAAAAAGGAAAAAAGATAAGAGGATGGAAGGCAGGGCATGGGCTGCCAGCAGCATCTAGCTCTGTTTCCACTAAGCCAGGGTTCAGCAAATATGTTCTGCAAAGGGACAGAGTAAATATTTCAGGCTTTCCGGGCCATATGGTCTCTGTCACACCTACTCAACTCTGCCACCACAGTGTGAAAGCAGCCAGAGGCAGTATATGAATGAACGGGCATGGCCGCATTCCAATAAAACTTTATTCATGGACACTGAAATTGAATTTCATATAGTTTTCTTATATCACAAAGTGTTATTCTCCTTATGATATTTTTTCAACCATTAAAAAATATAAAGCTCAGTCTTAGCTAAAGGCAGTAGTCCCCAACGTTTTTGGCACCAGGGACTGGTTTCGTGGAAGACAATGCTTCCACGGACCAGGGGTGGGGTGATGGCTTCCGGGTGATTCCAATGCATTATATTTACTCACACTGTATCTCTATTATTATTACATCAGCTCCACCTCAGATCATCGGGCATTAGATGCCAGAGGTTGGGGACCCCTGGCTTAAGGGACAAACAAAAGAGGCAGCGGACCAGATTTGGTCTTTGGGTCCTGAGGTGCTTGCCACTGTGCTAAGCACCAGGTATACACACTTTGCTCACTGCATTTTATATTCATCTGAACCGGCCGGTTCGCTGAATGATCCCAATCCCCTGCCTTGGACCCTGACGTTTAATCTCTTACTTCTAACCTTCAGAGAGAGAGATTTGAACCAGTATTTGATGAACTATCTAACCTACTTAATGAGAACAAGCTTCAATTTATCTATTTTAGCACTGGTGTTCCTCTTTATAAACCAATTCCTAAAGTTCACATTTATAACCATAAACGTCAGGCCTCCACTCTGAGTTTCAGCCTCTTCATTCTGCGCCCCACCATGCACTACGTCCAACAAGACAAATTTATTTCATTCCATTCAGTAGTCAGGGATATTTCTAGCAGTGGGGGAAAAAAACAAAAACAAAAACCCTGGAATATATCTCTTTTCTGTACATGCTTCCTCATCTTAAACAGACATCCGTTTAATCTTATCAGAAATTTTTTTTTTAGAGAGCACAAAGACTTTGCAAAGCAAGAGTGAGAGAACACGTAAGTGAGCACTCTGGTCTTGGGGGGAAGTCACACTACCCCTCCTGAGTACCCACCTCTCTACATATGATATTAATGGACACCATATTTTCCATCTTGATTAAATAACTGGTGATGTAAAAACAAAGCATTACTTGAATACACTCGAATCACCGGAACAGGACCTCAGGACTCCAACATTGTTCATTGCTCCACACAGCTCTAAAGTATTTTGAGATCTTCGCTAATAAACAGTTTGTAAAACCTTTATATTATTACTACAAAAAATGACAAATGATTCATCAGTATATATGAGAACTTCACTATCCTACCCTTTAGAAACACCCCTTCCAATTTAAACTTGACCTTGACTTTTACTATTCCTATGTATTGAAATGAGCTCATCTCATGAGAATGCCTTCAAAGCCAGAATTAAGAACATGGGAACATCTACACAATCACAGATGTTGTGAGAATTAATACCATTAGGGAGATTCTAGGAGGTGAATCATTACATTAGTTCAAAAGGAAACCATGATCCCTAGGATCCGAGACCAAGAGTCAGCTTTTAGGCAAAACTTCATTACTTCATTATGGTTCTTGAAGAGTGAAAAGACCAAAAGAACACAAAAAAACAAAAACTTATATAAATGTATATTGCACTATCTGATCAAGCCTAGAGCTTTCTAAATGAACCTACGCCGGAAGACAACGACATCCACCTGATAAAAACAACAACTTTTGAACTGTACGCTGCTGAATTCCACCGTATGGAAAAGTGGACGATTCTCACTCTGCTTTCATGATGTTAAAAGTGATGGTTAACGTTTCTGAGATCAAAACCAAAGCTCAAAGATTCCTAGTGACTCTGGGTCCCTTTTTCCAGAATCATCTCTAATAGCAGGGAAGAAGGGCCAGACCTGGGCACTCCCATCAGAGGGCCTCCTCTGCCCCTCCACCAGCCATGCTCTTCCCAGAAGACAAGCAGATACACACGCACACAGGCCAGCCCTACCCCTCTCCAGAACACACCCAGGTACACTGGCCCTAGTGCAAAGCCCCTCCAAAGACTTTCTTAGTTCTGTCCTACCAAGTGTGGGGTTAGAAACTGTGCACTCTTATGCCCCAGGGCAGCCACCTGTGGAGTTTGTAGAGGGCGCTTGTTTATGTAGGTCATAGGGTCCACAGTCCAAGATGGAGCTGGGGGTGGGGGGATAAGGATGGGCCATGGGCTAGGGGCTGGCTACCCCTCACCTCCAGGATCCCTTGTGGTATTTCAAGGAGTCTAATCATTCCAAATCTGAATCCAGTTTAACAGGTCATTATGAAAGTTTATTTGTTAAGGTAGGAGAATAAAACATCTTTTATTTTATAATTTATTAGCTTGATTTACAACTTTTTATAAATTTATATATTTAGACATAGGTTATATAAGCCTTACTTTGTACTCTTGCCTCAGACCAGCTTTTCTACAAAAAGAGACAGTGGATATTTAAAACTAAATTTTTTTAAAAAGTTGCTAGGCATATACTCCCATTCCAGAGATCATGAAAAAATCTTTTTAAGTTGAGTTACGGTTTGTTTGCCTTGTTAAAAATGAATAATGGGGCTTCCCTGGTGGCGCAGTGGTTGAGAATCTGCCTGCCAATGAAGGGGACACGGGTTCGAGCCCTGGTCTGGGAAGATCCCACATGCCGCGGAGCAACTGGGCCCGTGAGCCACAACTACTGAGCCTGCGCGTCTGGAGCCTGTGCTCTGCAACAAGAGAGGCCGTGACAGTGAGAGGCCCGCGCACCGCGATGAAGAGTGGCTCCCGCTTGCCACTTCTAGAGAAAGCCCTCGCACAGAAACGAAGACCCAACACAGCCATAAGTAAATAAATAAATAATAAATACTTTAAAAAAAAAAAAAAATGAATAATGAGGGAATTCCCTGGTGGTCCAGTGGTTAGGACTCCGCGCTTACACTGCCAAAGGCGTGGGTTCAGTCCCTGGTTGGGGAATCAAGATCCCACATCCCACAAGCTGCAGGGCGTGACCGAAAAAAAGAAGAATAATGAGAATGGATAAAGAAGAGGTGGTGTGCGTGTGTGTGTGTGCATGTGTGTGCACGCACACGCACGCACACACACGCACACACACACTGGAATATTACTCAGCCATAAAAAAGAATGAGATGATGTCATTTGCAACAACATGGATGGACCTACAGACTGTCATACTAAGTGAAGTAAGTCAGATAGAGAAAGACAAATACCATGTGATATCACTTATATGTGGAATCTAAAATATGACACAAATCTACAAAACAGAAACAGACTCACAGATGTAGAGAACAAATCTGTGGTTGAGGGTTGGGGGGTGCAGCTAGGGGGAAGGGATGGACTGGGAGTTTGGGATTAGCAGATGCAAACTATTATATATATATATATATATATGTGTGTATATATATACACACAAACACACACACATATATGTATGTATGTATGTTTATATGTATATATATGTATATAACTGAATCACTTTGCTGTCCACCAGAAACTAACACAACATTGTAAATCAACTATACTTCAATAAAATAAATTTTTAAAAAAATTCACAAGAAGCCTATGAATATTCTTTAAAAAAAAAAAAAGAAGAATGTAAAGCAACAGGATGCCTGGGTCAACTTATGTCCACTTCTGGGGTTGCTCTTCAGGCACTGCTACTCCATGCGCCCCCGTCCCCCCCAGCTGCATCCTCCACCTCTCCACCAGAAGACGTCCAGGAGATACAGACGCCCCTACAACCCAAGCAGTCCCATCAGGCATTCTAAAATATACATGCATCTGATCCCCCGGACTCCACATGAATGATTCCCCTCCACTGGCACTAAGGGTCATGGCTAAAATATATTTGGATTTTTTAAGGGAAGAATTTCAGTACCTCCTTGGAGGTCAGTCGTTCAAGGGACTTCTAAATTAGCTATTTTGCAAAGCTGACAGTCTTTGTTTGAATGTTGATTATCATAAAACGTCACTTAAGAAGCAGTTTTCATGGAAACAGAACCAGCATTTAGAATACCCCTAAATCTTTCCTGTCTTTACCACTATTATAGGCTATAATTACCATATGTCCTACATTTTCCAAGACAGCTCCAATTTCATGTGTTTTATTACATTAAATTAATAGATAGACTTGTACTGAATTTTAAAATTTTTCTTTTTTTACATTTTTCAAATTTATACAACTGAGTACATATTTTTTCATAATCAGAAAAAATAAAACTTCCCTTAATGTGTATATAATATAAATATACATATATATTATATCCACACAAAAATCTGCACACAAATGTTTATAGCATCTTTATTCATAATTGCCAAAACCTGGAAGCAACCAAGACATCCTTCGATCTGTAACTGGATAAATAAACTAGGGTAGGTCATACAATAGAATATTACTCAGCACTGAAAAGAAATGAGCTATCAAACCACAAAAAGACATGGAAGAGCCTTAAATGTGTATTACTAAATGAAAGAAGACAATCTGAAAAGGCTACATCCTGCGTGATTCCAATTATATGACATTCTGGAAAAGGCATAAAAAGATCAGTGGTTGCCAGGGATTAGGGAGGAGGGAGGGATAATTAGGTGGAGCACAGAGGATTTTTAGGGCAGTGAAACTCTTCTATAGGATACTATAATGCTGGATACAGATCATTATGCATTTGTCAAAACTCACAGAATGTACAACACGAAGAGTGAACCCTAATGTAACTATGGACTCTTGGTGATAATGACGTGTTGATACAGGTTCACAGATTCTAACAACTGACCCACTCTGTGG
>NW_020174642.1:473045-482534 GCF_003031525.2 Neophocaena asiaeorientalis asiaeorientalis
TTTGAAGAGGAGAGGCTGGGGGTCGGGGTAGGGGGGAGGGACAAGAGGTGTGCAGGAACTCTCTGTGCTTTCTGCTCAGTTTTGCTGTGAACCCAAAACAACTATAAAAAATAATTCGATTCATTTTTACACACACACACACACAGACACAGATACACACACACACACACACACACACACACACAGGCTAGTCAGAACACATGAGTTGATTCAGGGCTTCCATTGATGATGACTCTGCTGCCAGCACTGGGCAGCCATTCCCTCCAGGTCCTTGCTGGTAAGTCTTGTTTTCTTCTACGGTGTGGAGTGATCCTAATGCATACCAACAAGCTACAGGCCTTATTTCAAAACTAATAAGACTGAGCTGTCTGGAGACGGCCCTGCTTCTCAAGGGGCTGTTTCTAGTGAAGTAACAAATAGCCCAACACAGATCACCGCTCACCTCCAAAGCGAAGCCACCCACTGGGGAGAGCGCCTCTGAGGTGATGTGACAGTAAGAAGGGCTTTCACAAGAGCAGCAGAGACAGGCCGGGGTTATCTAAACACAGCAAGTCACCCCATATGCCAAAGAGACAAAGAGGAGAACCTTCGCTGTATTTTCTAGGACAGGAGAACTTATTGTCCAACCCAACTGAGAAAACAGATGTGATTACATTTCTCCACATAAATGAACTTACCTAGAGGATAAGAGGGTAGTAAAAGGTGCTAGACATGAGAATAAATGTTGACTAAGGCATCTATCTTGGGGAGGGGACACATGTTCCTTTGGCTGTCAGCTGAAAATTTTTGTTATCCGAATTTGAGAGGTTACCAAAAGAGGTTACCAAAAGGATGCAGGACGCGTGGAATTCGTTAACAGCTATCTAGGAAAGGATGTCCTAATTAGGAAAACAACACGCCACATGACTGCATCAGCAAGCCAGAAAAGAGGGCCTGGGCAGAGCTGGGGGAGCCTTATAAACTGAAAGAAATAAAGACAGTGTAGCCCGAGTACAAACAGATGGATCATTCTCCCCGCTAGATTTAAAATTCAGCAGCAATATGCCTTTTTCCCCCTTAACGGCTGTGAAATTGATTGGGATACAGACTAATAGAGGTCCCCAAGGTGCTAAACGAAACTAGAGGAAGTCCTCTAATTACAGCTAGCAGTTAATTATTATATGATGGGAATTGTAATCAAAGTAACAGATACACTATTATTTTCCATCTTCTCTGCAAAACACGTCTAACGAAGTCTCTTTAGAGGAAGAGAGCGGCCAGCTTTGGGGTTCAAGTATGTTGCTTCCTATCTCACGCAAATAAAACCCAAGCAAGAAGCTCCCGCAGGTGATTTGGGCTGTGACCTCACTCCCTACTCTTTCTGCCTTTCCACACAAGCTTTTGTAGTTCTTCAACCCATGCCCAATTCCCTCTGCCTGAATGTTCTTTCCCAAGATTTCTACAAGGCTTGTTCCCTCCACCCGTACAGATCTCAAGATGACACCTCATCTGAGAAGTACTCCCAGCCCCCCTCCCCGGTCTAAAATAGATACCCCGGTCCCTCAGTGCCTATCCTCTTTCATCTCACTTTCGCCACCTGAAACTTGTTTTCTACTGTCTCCGCCTGGAATGTCAGCTCCATGGAAGCAGAGATTCGGTTCATCTCATTCCCAATGTATCTGGTTCAGAGTTGGTCCTCAATAAGTCTGATTAAGCTAACGGGGAAAAAATAACCTCTTCTGTCCACTTTACCTAAGGGAACAACATTTTAGCAAGACCAGTATGAAGACCAGGCAGATAAGAGTCTACGTTCAATTCAGCTAAAGATCTGTGATGCTACATCGAAAAGGTAATGAATGGAAACTAAGATTGCTGAGGTATATTTTATGCACTAAGCAGTGTGTTTGGCTCTGCAGAGATATTATCTCTTTAAAAAGGACTGTCATGCTCTTTTATAAATGTCAGTTTAATATGACAAAAACTGAGGCAGGGAAGTTGGCTTGGCCAAAGCCACAGAGACAGGACCAAGTTCTTACACAGGTCTTTTTTTTTTTTTAACATCTTTATTGGAGTATAATTGCTTTACAATGGTGTGTTAGTTTCTGCTTTATAACAAAGTGAATCAGCTATATATATACATATATCCCCATATCTCCTCCCTCTTGCGTCTCCCTCCCACCCTCCCTATCCAGCCCCTCTAGGTGGACACAAAGCACCCAGCTGATCTCCCTGTGCCATGCGGCTGCTTCCCACTAGCTATCTATTTTACGTTTGGTAGTGTGTATATATGTCCTTGCCACTCTCTCACTTTGTCCCAGCTTACCCTTCCCCCTCCCCGTGTCCTCAAGTCCATTCTCTATGTCTGCGTATTTATTACTGTCCTGTCCCTAGGTTCTTCAGAACCTTTTTTTTTTTTAGATTCCGTATATATGTGTTAGCATACGGTACTTATTTTTCTCTTTCTGACTCACTTCACTCTGTATGACAGACTCCAGGTCCATCCACCTCACTACAGTAACTCAATTTCGTTTCTTTTTATGGCACAGTAACATTCCATTGTATACATGTGCCACATCTTCTTTATCCATTCATCTGTCGATGGACACTTAGGTTGCTTCCATGTCCTGACTATTGTAAATAGAGCTGCAATGAACATTTTGGTACATGACTCTTTTTGAATTATGGTTTTCTCAGGGTATATGCCCAGTAGTGGGATTGCTGGGTCTTATGGTAGTTCTACTTTTAGTATTTTAAGGAACCTCCAAACTGTCCTCCATAGTGGCTATATCAATTTACATTCCCACCAACAGGGCAAGAAGGTTCCCTTTTCTCCACACCCTCTCCAGCATTTATTGTTTGTAGATTGTTTGATGATGGCCGTTCTGACCGGTGTGAGGTGATACTTCACTGAAGTTTTGATTTTCATTTCTCTAATGATTAGTGATGTTGAGCATCGTTTCATGTGTCTGTTGGATATTTGTATATCTTCTTTGGAGAAACGTCTATTTAGGTCTTCTGCCCATTTTTGGATTGGGTTGTTTGTTTTTATGATATTGAGCTGCATGAGCTGTTTGTAAATTTTGGAGATTAATCCTTTGTCAGTTGCTTCATCTGCAAATATTTTCTCCTATTCTGAGGGTTTTCTTTTCGTCTTATTTATGGTTTCCTTTGCTGTGTAAACGTTTTTAAGTTTCATTAGGTCCCATTTGTTCATTTTTGGTTTTATTTCCATTTCTCTAGGAGGTGGGTCAAAAAGGATCTTCCTGTGATTTATGTCATAAAGTGTTCTGCCTATGTTTTCCTCTAAGAGTTTGATAGTGTCTGGCCTTCCATTTAGGTCTTCAACCCATTCTGAGTTTATTTTTGTGTATGGTGTTAGGGAGTGTTCTAATTTCATTCTTTTACATGTAGCTGTCCAGGTTTCCCAGCACCACTTATTGAAGAGGCTATCTTTTCTCCATTGTATATTCTTGCCTCCTTTATCAGAAATAAGGTGACCATAGGTGCATGGGTTTATCTCTGGGCTTTCTATCCTGCTCCATTGATCTATATTTCTGTTGTTGTGCCAGTACCATGCTGTCTTGATTACTGTAGTCCTGTAGTATAGTCTGAAATCTGGGAGCCTGATTCCTCCAGCTCCGTTTTTCTTTCTCAAGATTGCTTTGGCCATTTTTCTTTCTCAAGATTGCTTTGGCCATTCGGGGTCTCTTGTGTTTCCATACAAATTGTGAACGTTTTTGTTCTGGTTCTGTGAAAAATGCCAGTGGTGGTTTGATAGGGATTGCATTGGATCTGTAGATTGCCTTGGGCAGTATAGTCATTTTCACAGTGTTGATTCTTCCAATCCAAGAACATGGTATATCTCTCCATCTGTTTGTATCATCTTTAATTTCTTTCATCAGTGTTTCTGCATACAGGTTTTTTGTCTCCTTAGGTAGGTTTATTACTAGGTATTTTATTCTTTTTGTTGCACTGGTAAATGGGAGTTACACAGGTCTTTTTGCACCAGAAAGCACTATTAAGAGGACGTGGAGAAAAGGGAAACCCTCATACACTGTTGATGGGAATGTAAATTGGTGCAACCACCATAGAAAACAGTATGGAGGTTTCTCAAAAACCTAAAAATAAAACTACCACATGACCCAGCAATTCCATTCCTGGGTATATGCCTGAAAAAAACAAAAACACTAATTCAGAAAGATACATGCACCCCAAATGTTCACAGCAGCATTATTTACAGTAGCCAAGAGATGGAAGCAACCTAAGTGTCCATCAACAGATAAATGGACTAAGAAGATGCGGTACATATATACAATGGAATATTACTCATCCCTAAAAAAGAATAAAATCTTGCCATTTGCAACAACATGGGTGGACTTGGAGGGTGTTATGGTAAGTGAAGTAAATCAGACAAAGACAAATACTATATGATATTACTTATATGTGGAATCTAAAAAAATACAAACTAGCAAATATAACAAAAAAGAAACAGACGCACAGATAGAGGAAACAAGTGGTTACCAGTGGGGAGAGGGAAGGGGGTGAGAGGCAATATAAGCGTAGGGAATTAGGAGGTACAAACTATTATGTATAAAATAAGCTACAAGGATATACTGTACGACACAGGGAATATAGCCAACATTTTACAATAATTGTAAATGGAGTATAAACTTTAAAAATTGCGAATCACTCTAGCATACACCTATAAGGTATGTAATATTGTACATCAACCATACTTCAATAAAAAATAAAAATAATTTTTTAAAGCATTGTTAAGGGTCCATGCTTTCATTTGCTTTTTTGCTTCCTTTCTCTCTTCCCGTTTCCTCCCACGTTTTTTCTTACTTTTGAAAAAAATAAGAAAAGTAGAGATCAATATATAAACATCTTCATACCTGCCACCTGAAATAAGCATATTACATTTTGTCAGATTTGCTTCAGGTTGCCTTTTTTTTCAACCAGGAATTAAAAAATTGCCCAGAAAGTTCATTCTCATTTTCTCTAAAATGAACCAGAAATCATATCACCTATTCTCTCTGTCAAAATTTAGGCAAAGAAAAGGTTGGCAAGACATCTTGCCACTTGTAAAGCTATAGCTATGTATAAATTAAAAGCATTCCTTAGTATCGATTTGG
Organism: Neophocaena asiaeorientalis asiaeorientalis; assembly: GCF_003031525.2. Classification (NCBI taxonomy): domain Eukaryota; kingdom Metazoa; phylum Chordata; class Mammalia; order Artiodactyla; family Phocoenidae; genus Neophocaena; species Neophocaena asiaeorientalis. The sequence continues at coordinate 478,160 of NW_020174642.1, forward strand.
GATCATTATTCCTACTCTTCAGAACATCATGTTAACTGCCTGAATACCTTAAACTCATACTATAGATCTCAACACGGTGTCTCTAAAGTATTACAATCACATTGACCAAAGCAGCTCTTGGTTTCACAGAATGTCCAACATCCCCTGCCAGCAATGAGATGACAGGACCAAGACTTGATGAAACCTCGTTCAAATTATAATTTATGACTGTCCTCCACGGCTGGATGCCAACCCTTCACGTTCTAAATCTTTTTAGGGAAGTCTTACCCATCAAAGGCAGCTCTGTATAAAACAAAATCTCTCTCTACAGAAAGAAACTCTTTCATTCCACTCCAGAAATCAGAATGTGAAGATGCCGGGGCTGCTTTCTGGCAGGGAAAGTGAAAGAAATGTAGAACAAAGCACGGGAGAGGCAGATCAGAAGGTGCAGAGGCAACAGGTTTCAACGCTGACAATTGACTGGGAACAAAGGGGCGGCAGCCTCTTTCACTGCTAACTTACGGAGTAAATGCACCAGAAAGTTCCTGATAAATATCTAAGCAAGCTACAGCCTGCCTCTGTGCCGATATGCACAGACTCTGAGCCCCTCCCACTGCAGTGGAAGACCAGGCACCAATGTCCCGCCTTCCCTTCCACACTCCCCGCCCCCCAATGAGGCAGAATTGGACCTAGGGTCACAGGAAGTGCCCAATCTTTGCGAGCAAATGTCAATCTTCAGGGCAAAGAAAATGTCTTTGTTCTTTAGAACCAGGGTTAAAATTGGGTTGAAATGACGGCATACATTCACTAATTTGAACTCACAAAGGAAGCACCTGTTTTCACGAAGGCCTAGAAATTTTTGAAACAATCTTACTTTTTATGCTGTCCTTCTGAATGAGTAACTATGGAGGAGGTGGGCCTGCGGGAGATCTGGCCGCTTTCCCACACAAGGGTAATGGTTTACCTTACAGATAGAAGTGTGCAGAGTCTTTTAAATAAACCACCACATAATTTTAATCCACTAAAAAATGAAAACGGACGTAGCCCTGGGAAGGAGCCCACATCTCTTCTATTCTCCCTTACGCCCAAAAACCTAAGCACGTGGCCAGGCACATGGGTAAGTGGTGCAAGTGTCTGCAGCGCTAAATGTTTGCTGAGGCATTCTCAAAGCAACATTCATTGTTGCTGGGTCCGAAGATTACCTGGTGTTCCCTTAGTGAAGGAGAAAAATTATGCCAATTCTAATAACCAGGGCCTTGACCATTTGGGGAAATTATTTAGTGCGACACGAAAATATGGAGCTGATCACTTGCCCTGTGTCACTGATGAAGGAAAAAGAAATGTAAACATTGGCATCTCTTGTCACCAAGCTCTGTCTCTTCTCAAACAATTAAAGACGCTGCCAGAAACTCCAAAGAACTAGCAAAGTCAAAGTTAATTCCACAAGATGGAACTGGTTGCTTTCCTCACTAATGCTAACTACGTGTGATAAAAAGTACTAACTTTTACAGATCTTTAACATTTTAGACATGACATGGATACGCCCACATGTACGATTCATCTATAAAGCAATGAAATTATTTTTTATACTGGCTTAGATAAGTTCTGTCTGTAAAATTTCAACCAGCATATCCTTAAATTCTTTGTACCATTTCAAACTGCAGTGGCTTTAGGCTATATAACAATCTATAAATGCTAAACAAAGAATAAATTAAAGTTCAGGTCAACTAGATTAAATCATTGTATCCAATATATTATTGCTTCCAATCCCAAAGCAAAGAAAGAAAATTGCTTCCTTTGGCAGGCAGAATGACTTGTTTGGATCCACTGGGGGGAAGAAAATATTTCCTTCCATCTAAATCAGCCTGCCTCCAAAAGTTTCTATTTCTCATAACAAAGGCTGCAAAATATGAACGTTTTAAAAATGTAGGATTTTATGTGTTGAGAATATGCTATAGCCCAAGAGATAAGTAAACCATAGCAATTAAAAAGAGGTGTTATCTGAAATTGTCCAAACTTAAATTCAATATGACATTTAGGATTATTAAAACCCATTAAGATGTTTAACTTTGATTTCATAAAAGCAAAGTGAGTTACTCCCTGCACAAATAGGAATGTCTTTCCCTGGGTCATCAAAGAAAAGATGCTCATAAATGTCTCCCACAAATTTTATTTATTCCCTTAACTCAAATAAAGCTCATTTAACTTTTTCCTTGAAAAAGAGACCTTTTTCAAAGCATGTGGACATTTCATGGATTTTTAATGGCTCTTGATCCTGTTCTTGCATACATATAATTCACATACCCTGGCTCTCAAAAGACAAATAAGTCTACCTGCCTGCTACATGGTCTTACTTTTATAAGGATTAGAAAATTCTAACTTTTTATAGAATTGGAAAAAAGGTAAGGAAACCACTCTTTTTTGATTTATAAATCAGAGGAGTGACAGCATATACTAAAATATAAGCTCCAGGAGGGCAAGATCTTAGCAAATTTCACTCATATATCCTGAGTGCCTAAAAAGTACCTTTCAAATAATATAATAATGTATTTGATGATACAAAATTCAATGTAATTCAGTGTAAATATGACATAAAATTTGATGAAATACAATTCAATGAGATGATATATTAAATAATATATTATTCAATATATTGTCTGATTAAATCCTCTGAACAACATTGTAAGATGGAGGCTCTTCTTACTCCATTTTACAGATAAGCTTCAAAGAACTAAGTTACCAAGGTGACACAGCTACTTTGTGGGGAAATGAGGCCTTCAGATCTTTACGCACCCTTCTTCTCCTTCTTGCCATTCTGTCACTGCACCCTTGTCATCCAAAGACTTCAACACACAACAGAAGTTCTTGGCAATAAAACTGGAATCTCTGAACAATCAGTATGAATTGTTTTTAGGTCTAACTTAAGAACTCAAAAAGTAAACAACCGCATATAGAAAGAAATTCAAATGCATTCATTCCATTCAAAGTCATGAATTAAAATATTTCTTAAATTAAATACTGACTGGTCAAGTATCCAACCACCCCTGGTTTTAATTAGTGTCAGTAACCCACTCTTCATTACCTACAGGCAAACTAGCACTTCTGTACCTCTTCCCCAGTCTACTGCCTAGACCTGAAATTCCAACTGGAAAAAGTTAGAGGCTGAGACAAGGCCAAAAAGGAATGGGCCCTACTTTCTTAATGTAACCGAGAGCCAAACAGGAACAATGGTGAATTGTTCCTTGATTGGGATATGGCGGCCATGCCAATCATTGTCTCCCACCAACTCCGCCTTCTTGAGAGCCTGCCTGGACCTGTCTGGGACCACCCAAAGCACATATGACCCCTGCATCCCAGCAACAGCTGGGTAGACCAGAGATGGATACATGACTCCTTATGGGCCAAACAGACTCTCACTTAAAAATTTGGAATTGAGACACTGGGAGACTGAGATGTTAAAGGAAAGCCTGTGTAGTACTGGACTAGAGCAACATTGTACCAAGTCAAAGCCATTTGGAGCAGTAAACCTGAGAAAACAGATCTAGCAAGGAAGCCAGTCTGCTAGTAGAGGCAAGAGAACAGCAGAGCCTCAGAGAGAAAAGCAAAAATTACCGACTACATGGGTCTCTGAAAAATGTGAGACTGGATCCCTTTCTGATTTTTCTACTACCTTCCTTGACTACCCACGGCATACTCTCATATCTCTTCAGTAACACCATGTTTATATGAGTTTATTTGAGAACTTCTTTCCATTTCATTATAACCAAATGATCCCCAAGACACAGTATTTCACCTCCCTGCTACTACCCTATTAGAGAAGGTGACTGAAACCCCTACTCTCCTTAGGTCTCAAGGAAGACAAGGCACCACAGCCTTGAAAAAGTTGCAATCACAGACCACTGCAAACTCCCTGAAAAGACCAACCCCAAAAGGCAGCCGTGAGTCAGAAGAATTTTAAATAATTTTCCCAGGTGTTAACAGTTAAGTATACAAGATGAATATACTTTTTCAAAAGTCTTTATACTACAGCGAAAAAAATAAACAAGAACTTTCCACTGCTTTTTTGAAGAAGAAAATCAACCAGGCTCTCAAGCCATTAATGCTGTTCCAATAGAATCAAAGCCAGCCTGACTCATGATGGGCCCAAGTTACACAATAATCTATCAAGGATTAAGCCTTATGGGTTTCAAATATACATAACGTGCAAACAGATGCCTGTTTAAATACGTAAAGAAGTGAGGCTAGAATAAGGAACAGTCTGGAAATGGCTAGAGGCAGAAGAATAGAGATCCCTTGTGCTCTGCTTGATCCTGGGAGGAAGAGAAACGTCAAAACATGTATTAGACAGTCCCTGCCCTCAAAGAATTCCTAGCCTAGCTGAGAAGACAGATCCCCC
>NW_020174642.1:483916-510980 GCF_003031525.2 Neophocaena asiaeorientalis asiaeorientalis
ACAAACAGCTCAGATCCAGGGCAGATAGTGACAGAGGCTAATTGGAAGTCTCAACAAAGCGTGATGGGATCGCGGAGGCAGAAGCAATTAATCACATTCAGCCAGACAGCCGACAGTTAGCCCAAGCTCATCCAGGGCTGTCATTTGGAAAATAAATCCACTCTAACAGTTATCATGAAATTGCATCCATGATCTTTGCATCCCATCAGTCCATACCTTTTATCTGATTAATCAAAGTCTACCCCCTCCTCTTCCAGGGATAACAACATCTGTTTATCATTCCCTCCAAGAGTTCTTAATATTACACAACGACCTTGAATTATCCTTTATCTCTAGAAAATATCCTCCCTCTGTAAGGCAACAAAAATGAAGATAATATCCCCCAAAGAGTTCAAGACCATAAATATAAATGACCAAATGGCTTGGTTTTTATTCCATAAATCGGCTGCTGGAATTCACATTCCATTCAACTGTTTGCTGAGTTAAAAACATTCAGGCAAACAGCGTTAAAGTAAAAATCATGTATCTGCAAAATAGTTATTACAGCCTTAGTCAGAGGTTCTCCTGCCTATCAAGCAACACTGATCATGAGGGAGGGAGACACAAGAGGGAAGAGATATGGGGACATATGTATGTGTATAGCTGATTCACTTTGTTATAAAGCAGAAACTAACACACCATTGTAAAGCAATTATACTCCAATAAAGATGTTAAAAAAATAATAAATAAAATCATCAAAGACTCAGCACAAAAAAAAAAGACGGTAAAATACCTCATTAATAATTGCTTACATGTTGAAATAATAATATTGATACTTTGGTTGTATTAGTTTAAATAAAACGTATCAAAATGAAAAAAAAAAGAAAAAAGAAACACTGATCAAATTATATACACTAACTCCCGACAACAATAACAACAAAAAACAAGTACACGTGAAAACTGGTGAAATCCCAGTATGATCTGGAGTTTTGTTAATTGTATTGTGCCAATACCAATTTCCTGGTTTTGATAATGCACTATAGTTAAGCAAGATGTCACCACTGGGTGATGGGTACATAGAACCACTCTGTATTATTTTTCAACTTCTTGTGAGTCTACAGCTACATAGGTTAAAAAGAAAAGCCATTTATCACATTTATAGCTAGTTTTGCAGGGCTTTGCCCATATAAGCAGTTCCCTTTTCCTCCTAGATTCTAATACTTTGATATTAAGCCTCAAAACTTGCAGATGCAATGCTGAGAACACATCATCCCAGTCCTGGGAGTGGCAGCCAGCAAGGGGGCATTTCCACTGAGTTTACACTCTCTGCAAGGAGTCCAAGACAGTTAACTTCCTCAGCCTAATCTCACCATGGACCAGTTCCCTACTGAACTCCCGGCTTTGCTGTGCCACTAACTAATACCCCGTCCCTAGCCCAGTGTCCCCAACACTCTCTGTCTCTCTCTCTCTCTCTCTCTCTCTCTCTCTCTCACACACACACACACACACACACACACACACAAATCAGAGGGACAATTAAAGATGATTAAGAAAAGCAAAACCAGCAGAATCTCTCACCCACAAAACTCACCTCCTCCCAAGACTTAACCTGAATGAACTTCAACCAGTTTGGCTCTAAAAGTCTAAAGAACTGGCTCCAATGGAATTCAAAACACAAGCAGCAGTCTAAGAAACTGTTATCCTAAACTCTTCTCAAAGGTACCCAGACATGCGAGCCCCCTTGGAGATCAGCACCCCAGCAGTTATTTATGTAGTTCATTCTCCACCCCTAGCCCAGCTCAAAGTGTCAGGTAACACAAATTGAGCTCCCTGGCTTAAGACTCATACAATCTTTCGAGAAAATTTTATAGCCTCTGATATTGGCATTCTTGAGCAGTTTCCAAGACAAAATCCAGGCATCTCTATAATCTATTAGATTTGTGAGAACTTTAGTGCTGGGTCAGCAGCACAATGATTAAGAACAAAGAATTGCCTGATGGAGGAATCAAATCCCAGTAGTATCTCCCTGGGTGCATATACCACCATTTACTACCCAAATAACTTTGGGCAGGTTACTTAAATTTTCTGTGGCGGTTTCCATCTGGAAAACGGAGATAATGATAGGATTAGGATCCTGCCACACAAGATTCTCATGAGTATTTCAATAAGTGAATATGTGTCAAGGGTTCAGAACAGTGCCTGCCGTAGAGCAAGCACCCTTACAAGGTTGTCTACTATTATAATTGTTGCTGCTATTGTTGTGGTCGTTCCAATAACTTTTTATTGAGCGCCTAGGTCCCAAACTTTATGAATCTAAGATAAAAGAAAGTGCAGCTTGTATTCTGGAAGAATCGTATATTACCAAGTATGGGGACATAGAAGGATGAGACCATGCAGGTGTCCCCAACCCCAAAGAAACACCTTTCTTAGCTTCTAGCCTGAGTATTGCACTCACAGAACCTGTGAGTCACAGATGGTGAAGGCCTAAGATTGAGAAATCTAAAGGTTTGGATACACTTCAACAGGGCAGACTTGTGAAAGTCACAGTGGTATGTACCGCCCTGCCCCTCCCTTGTCCGCCTTTCACCTTAAAATCAACAAATTCCCCCAAATAGTGCACGGTCTCTCACGAAGCCTGGGCCATCAGACAGGTTTTTCAAGTCCTGCAGATAATTCTATTAAAACATACCAGCCACCCTAATAACACTGAAACTACTGGCCACGCCATTCTTTTTCCTACTTGGCCCTCTTCCACAGAGGATACGTTCATGGTCACCCACCACCGACATCCCTGGGATGGAGAGAGGGATTCCCAGTAAAGGAAGGCCTTATATGGAGCAGAGTTTTGACCCATACAGACAGGGTTCGCACGAAACAATTCTGAGAAGCAAGGATCTTCGTGGTTTCCGAAATGCTGCCAATCACACAAAAGAAGCCCGATGCATGATTTTCAAGCCAGTTTTGTAAAAGAAAGTGACTCCAAATCCCTGAGTGTGTGAAGCCAAAATTGTAAATATGCTAAAATCCCTGGAGCTGTTTCATATTATTTATTACGGTTCTTCTTGGTACCCCAAAAGTGGACTCACAGAGCTCTTTATTAATTTACACACCGTCAATGGGGTTCACAGATGGTGAGACCCACACACGCAGAAGACCAAAAGCCTTGGCCAAAATCCCAACAATGTGTAAATAAATAGAGCTCGGAAGGACCCAGAGTGTTACTCAGCCCCAAGCCCTGTTGCTACCACGGATGCCGAGGCAGGACCAAACAGATACCCGGGGTAAAACTGAAAGTCAATGGCTCGAGCCACCAGGAAGCAGGCTCCAAGTCCAAGGTTAAGGTTTTCAATACCGTCCTTTTCAGGTGAGTCACTTGACTCAAATTAATTCTCATAAGGGTTTATAAGGACTCGATGAGTGACAGATCCACCTAATGTGAACAGAGAAGGAATTAAGAGATCTGAAATCTGCACTTTTGCATTGAAAAGGCTCGGGGCAGTTTTGATGTATCTTCCCCTTATAGGAAGTAAATCCTAACTTAGGGCACAGACATCAGTTCTTTTAAAGACCTAGAGTTTCCACTGAAAGTGAGGATCATTTTAGTAGTGCTAACTGAGCAGACGAGAGCACTAAATAATTACTATCTTACAGTATGCCAAACTTTAACAAAATAATTATAATTTTTAGTAACTGTAATTTAAAAAATTTTGATAAATCTTTTATGTAATCTTGAGGCTTAGATTTCATATTTTTTTTAAAGCAAAGGCTTTTCTTCTTTTAACATTTTATTTATTTATTTATTTTAATTGTTGGCTGTGCCCGGTGTTAGTTGCGGCACGTGGGCTCTTCGTCGCGGCACACGGGCTTCTCTCTAGTTGTGGCACGGGGGTTCTCTCTCTCTAGTTGTGGCACACGGGCTCCAAGGTGCGTGGGCTCTGTAGTTGCGGCGCGCAGGCTTAGCTGCCTGGTGGCATGTGGGATCTTGGTTCCCCAACCTGGGATCGAACCCACGTCCCCTGCATTGGAAGACAGATTCTTTACCACTGGACCACCAGGGAAGTCCCCAGATTTCATATTTTTATGGTGATATTCAGCTGCAGTATTTGCTTCTATTGAAAACTGATTTTAACATTTGGTACTGAGAGAAAATGTGTATTAGGTGCATTTCCAAGATTATACAGAAAACCTGCAGCACGGTGAACCTAACTGAAGTACAAAGGAAATGTAACTGTGGGTCATGTGAAGGACGCAATTTTTCTGAATTCCCAATAAATAATCTTCAGCTCAGGAAAAAAAAAAAAAAAGACCTAGAGTTTATTCCAGATCAATCTAGCACATTCAGGATATTTTTGAAGCATACAGCTACACTGTTTATTATGTGTCTGACTGTTTAGCATTTTTGTTTATAGTTTAGTTAGCTTTACATTTGTGTACAAATCTTATATAAGTATCTGTCATAATCAAAAATAAAAAAAGAAGAAATGAAAGTGTGTCAGTTGAAAATGCAGGCCCACTGACATCAAACGGTCATCCTGATATTGAGAAGACAAACCCAGACAGTGAAGGAAGGGAGCCACCGAGGCCCTCGAATTATCTTCTTTTATAAAGAAAAGTTCAAATGAGGGACTCTCTTTACTGAGTCAGCTAAAAGGATTCAAAATTACAAAGAGAAAAAAAAAAAAAATTACAAAGAGCCAAAATTCAGTTTTGAAACGCTCTTCCTGTTTATAGTGAATAAATTCCCCAAATGCAGAGGAATTAGATTTTAATGAAAGTCTCTGCTAGCATGTTCTTTGCTCAATCGCATTTTGGCTAAACTAGCTTAACCCTTCCTAGAACCTAGAAATTCTGACACAGTGATCAACCCGATGGGGACCAAGTTACTGACTGCTCTTAAGATACAGTCAGCTTTATTTTCCATCTTATAATCATAATTTAGTTCCATTTTGCGGACACTAACGGATTTCACAGTCTATCTCTTCTACACTTAGGCCAGTGGTTCTCCAGGTGTGGTCCCCCAACCACAGCAGCAGCAGCAGCAGCTCCTGGGAATTTGTTAGAAATGCAAATTTTTGAGGCCCCACTGGAAACCTACTGAATCAGAAACCCTAGGGGCGGGGCGAGCTTGTGTTTAACAAGGCTTCCGGGTGATTCTGATGCACGCTAGACTTCGAGCACCACTGCCTCGGGCCACGGAAACCCCATCGTCAGTGTGTTACTCGAACATCCCCCAGGCTTCACCAGGGTGGTGGCCCTACGGATGTCTCAAACACATAGCTCCTCCGTCCATGTCCGTCACCCTCCTTGCAAATGGCAGAAACTCAGACTTTCTCCTTTCTTAGGTCTCTCTGGAAGTCTCAAAATCGGGTTGCCTCTCGCAGGCAACCTCTACTCCAGCTCCGGTTCCACATCTCTCTAGAATGACAGAGGTTCCATGGTCCACTGTCACTCTGCACTGACGTCGTGCTACTCAGATCCGAGCACATTGGTCCTCCACCCATGGGCCACCATCACACCCCACCCTGAGCCCCAATGCCCTTGGGACACTGCTAACCCCCTCCTTCCTGCAATCACACCCCTGCCCCTCTCTCCATCTCTCTGGGAACCTTGCTGCTGTCTCTGGGCCATAGGAAACATCTATCCCCCACCAGGCCTCCCTCGTCAGTCGCGGAGCCCAGCTAGCTTCCTTTGGCTGAAAGCTATGTCTGGTCCCAGAAGCAAAGAGCGCCAACTAGTGGGGGTGTGAAGAGCTAAGAAGTTTTTTTTTTTAAGCAGGATTTACAAAGGCTGATGATTCCTATGAGAGAAATAGGAGATCCAAGTTTTCTCCAGCACTACACAAGTCAAAGAAATGAGAGGAACATCCTATCCTGGAAACTGACTGACGCAGAGTCTTTAGGGTGGACAGAAGACAGCACTGAGGTTGCAGCCGTGAATGTGTGTATGTAAGACAGACAGAGAGAAAAAGAGAAACGGAGAGAGAGACAGCAGTCGTAGTGAGTTCCCCCTGTCATTGGCAGGCAGATAAGTTACTCGATGATCTCCTGTGTCTGGTGGTAACTTACACAAAAGTGTGAAAGCAGCAGGAGTGTAAAACATTAAGGTCATCTCATCACTGGGAGATGTTACAAAGATCCCCTGAGAAACTTTAAACCAGGGACAAAAACCAAAACCAGGTAAGTAGCTCACAAAATGACTGTGCTCTGGACACTTAGATGGAGCTGTTCTTCAGTCTGGGGACTATTTCAAACCTCTCCCTGCCCCTGCAATATCATTGCTGGCTCCCGATTTTAAAAGCTTCCCCCCAGCACATAATTCCAAATATCCTCAAGAGGGAAACAGCATCCCACTGAAAATGAAACTCCTGAAATAATCCAAGAGCTAAGAGAAGAGGAACAGGAGCAGCTGTGGGTTAAATTTAAAATAATAAAAAGCAGCAAATATTAAAAACTAGACATTTTAAATAAAGGGGGACATCCTAAATTTCTCTGTCTAGATAAGGGTGGATAAAGAACAAACACTAGCAAAGTTTCTATAAGGAACCGGGGAGGAAATCTTTCAAGCTTTGGGGCCCGTTCAACTCTGCCATATAAAGTGCAAAAGCAGCCGCTGAAATAAACAAATGGGCGTGGCCATGTTCCAATAAATTTTATTTACAAAAAACAGGTGACAGGTCAGATTTGGCCGGCAGCCTATGGTTTGCCAGCTCCTGGGTATCAAATGTATGTGCACTTCTCATTGTAGACTACATTATTCTCCCTTGCATCAAGTCCCTGTCTTTGTGCCCCTGAGAAAGGGATATTATAAAATGGATTATTATCCTGCTTCTTCAAAATAAGCAGATGAAATGTACTGTCTAGAGCTGGCTAGTCCCCTCATCACGTGTGCTTATACTTGACACCAGGTCCAGACCTCAGTGTCAGGGAAGGTGCAGGCAACGAACATGCAAACAGTCAAACCAGGCATCACCTCCCTCCACAGGGTTCCTGCCTCTAAATGAGATGGACACTGAATCCCAAAGTCATGAGCATGACTTGGCTAGTCCCCCTGCAACACCAGCTGGGGTTACGTCACCTGCCCAAGTTCAACATCTGGAAATCCGCACAATGACCCCGGTGGATGGATGGGAGTGGTGCTCAGGGAGCATTCTTCCAAGTTCATGGGGACTGCAAACAAGACATTGGGCAGATGGCAAAGGCCTAAAGGAAGAGTTATGATTTGGTTCCTCACCCCTGTACTTCATCCCACATCAGCAATCTCTCCAGAGCAAAGCTCCCGGGAGCCCATAGATCTGGCCACTCTGAAAGCACAAGAGAGAAAATTCCAGAGCCGCAGAGAAAAAACTCTGACAAGCCTCAAAAATGGTCAGGATTCATTTGCTTTGTAACATTAGGACACACAATCTGAGGATACCAATGTACAGGCTCCCTTCCTCATATGGATTTCCTTAACAGCCAGGGGAGCAGTTGAATGTCCATAAGAAACACATAAATCTACCGCATATGTACACGTCTGGCTCAGATGGTTTGCATCAGACTTAAAAGAGAAGTTGTCCTCTTTCTTCTCAAATCTAACAGTGAAGAATCCCAAAAGACACGAGAAGCTCTCAGAATGAATCAACCACAAACAGGAAACATTTCCTAACAGGACCAATTATGGATGGACGGAGGTGGGGGAAACAGCTCTTCCTATGTGTCTGGAGCGCAATCAGTAAAATCATCCCAGGTCAGCCGAGGACCCTCCCCCGCCTCCTCCTTGTCTCTTGTCCGACTTGATGACTTCCAGAACTAGGATATAAAAAGTCTCTGCAGCAGGAAGGGATACCAACCAGAACAGTATGGGCCTCTGAACGACAGGTGTCTGCGCCGTTGGACCTGGACCACAGAAAAGAGAAATTCTCTCTTCTGTTGCCACCAGTGCAGATGGATGGAATCTGAGGCTCATTTCCTCAGCAGGCAAAAACCCAGGGAAGAGGAACTGGGAAAGGTCACGTCCAAACAAATCTATCAAGCAAACTAAGAGAGTCCCGGAATGTGCAGGCGGACGTGCACCGCCCACGCAAGGAGAAAGCAAGCCCTGACTTGAAAGAGTCAACTTCTCTGAGGACCCCTCCTGCAAGTGGCCCGGAGAAAGCCCTACATGCTCAGCTGGTCAGACGGGTCCATGAAGGCAGGAAGCCACGAGAAAAGGAGTAGCCCCTGACAGATGGGGAATGTTCTCTGTGATTCTTCCAGCAATGAGAGACTCCCTCCACCTGTAACACTAAAACTCACATGACATTAGCACTTGATACAAAACACATGGGAGAGCCTCAGTTTTACAAGGTCTTCTTACCCTTCGGCCCCCAAAGAAAGAGAATCCCGTTCCATCTAAGATAGCTTTATAATGTGCTTAACACGAGGCTGGGAATTTTTAGCAAAGTTAGCAAGAATTTATAGTAATATTCCAGTACTGATTATCTTATTAACAACATCAGTAATAATATTCGTGGCAGTCACTGAAGCACATGTTCCTCCCAGAGACGAAAGCTAAGTCACCATTAAGCAAACCCATTGAGTTAGTGAACAAATTACCTTCTGTAAGCATAGCCACTGAAGATATCCTCTCAAAGTCCACACACCCATGTGTAGAAACTGGAAGCACGTGCCCCTTCTCTCCCTCCGTTTTCTAATCCAGGAATCAGGGACGTGGGTTGATCAATTACTGATGCTAGAAACCAATGCAACTCAAATGTACCACCTTGCCTGCTCCCGGGTTGCTTTTCTTGGTACCAAGACTTTTCTCTCCTCCATCATATGGTGCGATGATGGGACTGCCGCTGCCTCTTCCGGGTTTAACATTCTCAGCATCTCCTCCATTTTCTCGATATTGCTTTCCTTTCAAGGGCCCTGTGACTGCATTTTACTGCCTAAGGAAGGGAATTTGGGGTCTTTTAAGCTCCTGGGTGATTTGGAAAGAATACTGGCCTCTGTTTCTGACCGTGACCCAACAAGATGCTTTCTCCACATCGTCTCTTCCACCCATCTCTTCCGTGTCTGGCTCTCAGCCACCACCCAGGTAAAGCTCATCTCTCACTTAGCTCCTAAGAGGCCTCCATCCACACCTCCACCAGCCAACCGGCCTTCCCAATGGTACCCGAGGGATTTCTCTGAAAGACGGATGGTAGGTGTCATTCTCCCCTCCTGAATGACTCTCCGTGGGTTTTTATTTTCTGCTGGTACAATTCAAACTCCTTAGTGCTACCTTTAAAAAGGCCTCCACAAGACAGCTCCCACTGAACTTTCTCTTTTCCCTTCTGCACAGGCCCTCACAAACCCCACCCACCAGCACCATAGAATGAGTTCACTTCCTCCCCCATTGAGCCCTGCTGCCCCTCCCCCAGCCCTGCACTCCTTCCCCACACCCTCACCCCCCAACACTTGCTCACCTTCTACTCACCCTGCAGGATCCACCTCAAGGGCTGTGCATCCCACAAAGTGATCTTTAGTCCCTGCTTACTCTCACCCCCCAACACTTGCTCACCTTCTACTCACCCTGCAGGATCCACCTCAAGGGCTGTGCATCCCACAAAGTGATCTTTAGTCCCTGCTCAGGGCCTCTGCCCCACTGTGCTTACACTCTGACACAGATTAAGGCTTATGTTACAATGACTGACCATCACGTCTATCTTCTCCACAAATTATAAACTCGATAGTCATCATCCCCCAGGAGCCCCAGCACCAACTCTGCTGCTTCACACACAGTAAACAATCAACAGATACAAACCAAACTAGGAAATGAGTAAACGCAACTAAAACACTGGGAAAGAGCGAAGAGTCTAAATGTACCCTCTGCTTCACCTTGGAACCTGATCAGACCCACTGAAAACAGCTGCTTAGAGCAGTGAGGACTTCCATAGCTATCAGCCTGCCCCTGGGATTCATAAAGAGATGTTCTCATTCTATCTGAACCAAGGAGTACTAACCTTCTGTTGTTCTGCGAGGCCTAGATATTTTCCATTAAGCCAAGATAAACGCAGGGATTTATTGAATACGCATCTCACCACCATCCCTCACTAATTAGGCAGTTAAATTCTACAAGCAGACTTAGCCTGAGAGGGTCTCACGGCTGGAACTACAGGGATCTTCCGACACTATCAGAACTTGGGAGACGATTTTGGGTCACCTGGTCGTGGCCTCTGAAGTGAATCGAAGTAACGTGAAATATGACCCAAGCAAAGACCCTGATCTGGAGCTGAATCACCACAAGTCACAGGAACGAAACACATGGTCTCTAATAGGGATTCCGCCGTAATAGGCAAGATATTCTCTTGCCATCAAGAAGGCAGAGAACAGGAGTATCCATTCCAGAACCTTCGCAGATCGGTCACACCTATGGTCCCCATGGGCACCACAGACACTGCAAACACTGTCAGCCACATTCTAACTACACAGTCAGGGATGCAGGGGATACATTCATGGTGGTTTTCAACATGCTGACCTGGCATGACAGTCTCACCGAAAAGGAGACACGATGGAACCCACACCTGAAGGTGTGGCGGGCACCCCACGTGGTTACCAGGGGAAAAGGGCTCCAGGCAGAGAGAACAGGCAGGACGGGGGCTTTGAGGCAGGGGTCTGCCTTGTATATCTGAGCCACAGCCAGAGTGGAGGAAGCAAGGGGAGAAAGTAGAGGGGGGAGGGGGGAGCTCCTGCCGGACACTGAAACCACTGTAAACACTTTGGTTTTGATGCTGACAGGTGGGGAGCGTGTTTGAAAAGCACAGGAAGGTTTTGAGCAGTGTGTCTGACCTAAAAGGTGCCCCCTGGCTACTGTCTGGGGACAGATGGTGGAAGGGCAAGACAAGAGCAGAGGGGCCAATTCTGGAAAAGGCTCCACAGAATCCACGCATGCACCACACAGCTGCTGTCTTGAGTTAGGGTCGATGCACCTGCTACCAACATGGATTTTAAAACATCCAGGGGTGTTCCCCTCACCTACCCCAGCAGCTCTGGACAGAAGCACCGCGGCAGCCCTAACAAGGGAGAGCTCGTGACTCTGGATGAAAGAGAGATTTCTGCAGCCCTTCAGGCCCTCTACACGGCAGCTCTCAGCAGAAAGGCGATCAATGAACTCAGTCCAGCTTTAAACATGGGGAGTTAGAGAGGTCATCCCAAATGAAAAGGAAACCAAGACCGACCTTCTCGTGGGAGCTCCCCTGTTAACGTGGAGAACAGGCGCACCGCCAGGGAAGAAAGGCAGCCAGCCAACACCGACGGCTCAGGACTCCGCACAGTAATCGGTCTCAAAGAGCAGCCCTTCAGAGCGAGGTGTGTGGCGAGGCCTCTCAGAACTGGCCCTTCTTTTCCTGCCGCCAAACAAAAGAAAGGGGGGGTCAGTGTTACACACTCCGGTGGCTTTAAAGCCCAGCTGTGTCCCAGGCCTGCCGTCCCTCCACTGAGACACAGCCGAAGGTGCAAGCAAAGCGCTCTCTGCGCCCCTCCCTCGGTCTCCCCCAGGCACGGCTGATATCCCACAGCTTCCCAGCCAGGAACTCCCACCCTGCAACGAGCTCAGCGCTGGCCACGTCCAAGGCCTTGGGCGAGTCACTAAACACCTCTGGCCTCCCCTTCCTCCTCTCTACGATGAGAATTCAGTGAGATCATTCATGAATGCACCCCTTACCTGGATGGCACTCAGGCATGGGGAATTATTCTTGGGATCATTATTGCATGTGTCCATGAATGCATGAGAAATTTATTTCTTGGAAGCAATGTAAAATAACGAAAAGATTCACCGGTACCGGTAAGCAAGAGATGCATCATCATTGAACAACAAAGCGATAAAAACAGGGTGGTGACACATTTTGTATAGTGATAGGCCATTTTAAACATGTATTTAAAGTAAAGAAGACCCACCTCGAGCAAAATGCCACCTTCCCCAAGAACTTGACCCTTCGTGAACAGATAAACCTCATCAGTACTTGCAAGGGAACTGCTAAGATGAGCACATTTAGACACTGATATGACAGCACTTAAAATACTCCTTCTGGACACGAATTCAGCAGTAAAATACATTAGACGCATTTAAAGTTCACAACCTTGGATCCAGTAAATCTGTACCTCGAATTTTTAATCTAGAGATATAATAAAAGATGCAGGGCTTCCCTGGTGGCGCAGTGGTTGAGAGTCCGCCTGCCAGTGCAGGGGATACGGGTTCGTGCCCCAGTCCAGGAGGATCCTGCATGCCGCGGGGCGGCTGGGCCTGTGGGCCATGGCCGCTGGGCCTGCGCGTCGGAGCCTGTGCTCCGCAACGGGAGAGGCCACGGCAGTGAGAGGCCCGCGTACCGCAAAAAAAAAAAAAAAAAGCAAAGATTTATACATAAGCCCCACAACTAAGAAAATCAAGAAGTGGAAAACTAAATGTTGAACCAGAAGAAACAAGTTAAAGTCTGCTACATCCCTATGAAAAACTACTATGCAATTTTTAAAAGGGTGACTTTAGGAAAAATATCTATCAGGAAAGTTTGAGCTCCCTGAAAAAAGTGGTAAATGGATCAGACTGGATTAGAAGCATACACTTGACCTTGTCACATAATAATACATCATAGTACAGAAAACAGGCTTTGAAAGGAAGAAAACTCCTTGGGGCCAAAAGCATGGTCCAGGCGAGTGAGATCAGCCACTCTGCCTGTGGACAGACCTAGGGGTCAGAGCCTCCCACTTTCCCGACACCCCTCTGGACGCTCCAAAAATCTCAAGGAATTGAGTGTGAAAAACAACTATTTCAAGAAGGCTCATTAAGGGATATTTGTGAAAGAATTTTCCAGCATCCTGTATGCAAGTCAACTTGAAGCCTCTGAAGACAAATGAATTCAACATAGGTGCTCAGCAAAGAATGCAAGATTGTCCAAAATGTTGCACAAATTTAGAATTGAAGTGAACACCTGATTTGTTTGTTGTTGTTACTGCTTTGGTGATGGTGGTTTTAGCCAAATCTATTCTCAAATCTTTTCTCAACAACGTAGCATTGCCTTCAGAACTCAAATTTCTATGTAGTTAGTTAAATGGTGTCCCTGAAAATTCACCTCCACCTGGTTCTGTCCACGTAACTCCATAAAGGGATCTTATTTGGAAACAGGGTAGGGTCTTTGCAGATGTAATGAAGTTAAGATGAGGTCACAGTGGATTAGAATGAGCCCTAAAGCCAACGACTAGTGGCATTAAAAGAAGAGGAGACACACAGAGAATAAGGTCATGTGAAGACAGAGGCAGAAATTGATTGGTGCAGCTACAAGTCGAGGAATGCTAGAGACTCCGGAAGCCACCAGAAGCCAAGAAGAGGCAAGGAAGGATTCGTTCCTAGAGGCTTCAGAAGAAGCATGACTCGCCAACACCTAGACTTTGGACTTCTGGACTCCAGGAATATGAGAGAATGAAATTCTGTTGTAAGCCACCAAGCTGGTGGTGATTTGTTAGGACAGCCCTAGTACACTAATACAGTGTACAAGCAGAAGTCCCAAAGACAAGAGAAGATAAACACACAAAGAAGGATTGCTATGGACTGAATGTTTGTGTCCCCCCAAAATTCATATGTTGAAGCCCTAATCCCCAATGTGATATTATCTGGAGGTGGGCCTTTTGGGGAGGTGATTAGGTCATAAGGGTGGAGTTCTCATGAATGGAATTAGTGCCCTCCTAAGAAGAGACATGGGAGAATCTCTCTCTCTGCTGTCAGAGGATACAACAGATGTTCCTCTACAAGCCAGGAAGATGACTCTCACCCGTGCCTTGATCTTGGACTTCCCAGTCTTCAGAACCATGAGAAATAAATTTGTGTAGTTTAAGTCTATGATGCTATTGTTAAAACTGCTCGAGCTAACTAAGACAGGATTACCAGAAGGAAAGTGTGCTAAAGACACACATTACTTTATAGCTCCATCTCAGACGGGTATAGGGAGTGGGAGACAGTTAGGAAGAAAAGCTGAAAGACGTAAATAACGTTAAGAGTTTATTAGCAGTTATCTTGTTTCTCAGACCAGAGGTTCCTAAGCATCTGTGTGCATAAGCATTACCCGGCAAGAGCATTAGAATGCAGACTCCTGAGCCCTCCCATCCCAGACCCTGATGCAATCGATAGTATGTTTTTAACAAGTACCCTCACGTTCTGACAAAGCTGGATTCCTGCTCACACTTAGAAAGACTCTGCTGGGGATTCAACATGTACATAGAACAGAAACATCCTCTTTGGAGATGCCCATCTACGTGCCTCTCCAGCCTGGTCTCTCAGGTCCCTCTCCAGCAACCCCAGAGCACATGACCCCTTCATGCCTGAGCTCACACCATCCATGACTGCTGCCAGGAATGTCCTGCACCTCCTTTGCACCCGCCTTTGCCTGGCTACTCCTGCACTCATCACCACAGGCCTGACTGCCTCCAAGAAGTCTCCCTGACCATGAACTGACCACTCACTCATTCATTCACCATCTCTCGAGAGCCTACGAAGAACGAATGTTCTTGGTACCCAGAAAGATGAGCTCCACAGAATTGATATTCTTGTAGGTAAAGACATAATAAACACACACGTAGTGGCTAGGAGCTGGACTCTGGAGCCAGACTGCCTGGCCTCGAATCCCGGGACAAGCTCTACCCACCACAGTTGCCAGGATTCACTGAGTTGATACTTGTAAGAGTGCAATAAAAGATCATTACTACTCAATAAACAAGATAATTTCAGATTCCCATACACACAATAATAAGCAGAGTACCTAGTACTAGAGTACTAGAGTAACCTAGTACTCTAGTACTAGGTACCTAGTACTCTACCATGGGGTGGACCTCATGCGGTATGGGAGGATTATTCAGGGTAAACTTTCTTTTTTTTAAAGATTTGTTTTTTTGATATGGACCATTTTTAAAGTCTTTATTGAATTTGTCACAATATTGCTTCTGGTTTTCTTATGTTTTGGTTTTTTGGCCATGAGGCATGTGAGATCTTAGCTCCATGACCAGGGATCAAACACACACACCCTGCATTGGAAGGTGAAGTCTAACCACTGGACCACCAGGAGGTCCCTAGGGTAGACCTTGAAGGAACTGTGTCATGAGGCTTGGCCAGTCTCAGGGATCCGACACTTTAGTTCCCAGGTGACAAAATCTCAGATGTCAGAGAGCTGTTATCCAGCATCTCTGCATGCAACATGCCCCTTGGCAAGGACTTATCTATTCTCATCATAAAGATTTGAGCGAGACAGTCCTTCAAGCAGCTCTTACAGCAGGGGGGCTGACGGACGGAAGCACAGCAAGAGAAGGACAAGGCAGATACTCCTGGTGGCTGTGAGCAACGGTGATCAGCCTCAGGTCCATTTGATGCCATCCTTGGGGAACCCACAGAAATTCTAAAAGATGCTACAGGTGAATAAGAGTTCCACAGGCCCAGGTAAAAGCAAGGATGACAACGTTAATTACCAATGCCAATGCAACTGCATGCTGGGGAGGCCTGCTGACAATATGAACTCTACGTCTGCAACCATGGGCTACTTCCCTGATTACCGTGTAGAGTACTCCAGGGTGGGGATGCATCTGTCTTTGAATGCACACAAACTAGAGCTAGCGGCATATAATAAATGTAGTGTTGGATGAGTAAAGGAACGAATCTACAAATGGTCCTGGGTAATAATACATCAAAACATAACACTATATATACCTGAAACTAATATAATATGGTAAATCAACTTTATTTCGGATAAAACACATACACCATGATGGTTAGATTGCCTGGAAATGGTAATGGCTGGATCTTGCATGCCACAACATTTTTGATCATCTTGTAGGATCTTAGATATCAAGGTAAGTGATGTTTGATGAAGTAGGCCCTAAAGCTATGATGGTCTGATCCAAGATCTCACATCTATTTACCAGGCATGACAGGTACTATCCATAAATGGCAGCTCATAGCATCCATTTCCACCTGTAAGCTTAGGCCAAGAAAAACTTGATACCCTGCAGCTGCTGGCACCATTCAACTCCTTCCTGCCTGTCTCCCAACTTCTTATGTTTCTATGTCCCAGTGAATCTAAAAGAAGTGCCTGATCATTTACTGCTTTAAAAAGTTCTGACGCCTTCAGCACTGACACTTCGAAGGAACCAGCTCCCTCCAGAAGAGTGTGGTGCCCTCTAGAAAAGCCTCTAGGGGATATGCCACCTCCACTCCCACTCATGGTGAGTCATAATTAGGAGGGGAATGCTGAGGGTACCCAGAATTAAAGGATGCAAATCTGAGATCTGTAGGATAAAGCTTCCACCCTTTGCTTTAAGATACTTCACAACCCTCCCTGCCTCCATCCTGTAGCTGGTCCCCAGGCTGTGGCCACAACAGGCTTCTTGATGCCCCATCCCTGATGAACACACTGAGTATCTTTACACTTTTGCTCGTGACCTCTGTTCAGAAGTTCCTTTCCCTCCGCACACATCGTGGCTTCCTAAGACATTTTATTCATCTGTCAAAATCCCAATCAGGCATCATCACCGCTCCCCCTAAAGATTCCCTTGAATGCTTCAGGGAGATCCACCCATGTTCCAGTACCCACGGTCCAGACTCTGGGACCCCCATCAGCACGGGCTGTCTGCCCTATGACAGGGTGAGCTCCTCAAGGACACGAACAGGGTCTCACTTTTTACCACATCGTCATCGCCAACAGAGTCACTTAATAGACACTGATTGGAGGGATGTCCCAGTGTGAGATCTGTGGACAGCAAGCACCCTGAAGATGTGGCAAGTCAGAGCTCCCCTCACCTCTGCCCATTATACACTTTCAAAGCACCCAAAGTTTCTCCATTACAGAAATCAGCACTTTGTGATTAATATCTAGATAGAAATTCACTTAATGTCCATTTCCCCACAAGACAGAGAGCTCTTTAGAGCCAAGGGGATGTGTCTGGAATTTACTGCTCTATCTCTTGGCCCCAGCCCTACATCTGGCTCTTGGCATTAGGAGCAATCAAATGGTGATAAACGAACCCCTCACATGTGAGATCAGTTGACATCTTGGAAAGTTAGACAGGAACCTCACAAACATTATGCTGAGTTAAAGAAGCCAGTCACAAAAGGCCACACATTTATGATCCCATTTATATGAAACATCCACAATAGGCAAGTCCATAGAGACAGAAAGTAGATTAGTGATTGTCTAGGGTGGAGTGAGGGGGAGGTCTGGATGGAAACTGGCAGTGACTTTGGATGGGTATAAGGTCTCTTCTGAAATTGACTGTGGTGATCATTGCACAGCCCTGCGAATATGCTAAAAATCACTGGCTTGTACACTTTACATGGTGAATCACATGGTATATGAATTATATCTCAGTAAAGCTGTTCAAAAAAAAGTTATACAAGTTCTGCAGTGAGGATACTCCAAGATTAAGTCAGCTCAAGAAGGGTAAATGGTATAATCAGGAGAAACCATGGAAACCTTTAGAAGACATATCATTTTTTAATAGGTGCAGATTTTATTTTATTTAGTATCCTATAACTAGAACTTGAGAGCATGCTTGAAAGCATCTGAATTTCTTATTTTTAAAGTACTGGAAACTGAGATGCAGAAGTTCAGTGATTTGTCTAAGGTCTTACATCCAGTTTGTAGCAGCTTAAGGTCCAAACTCAATCACAGTAGCATCATCTACAACAGTCAAAAGATGGAAAGCAACCCAAGTATCCATGGACAGGTGACTGGTTAAACAAACCATGATATATATATATCCAAGAGGGTATTATTCAGCCTTAGAAAGGAAGGAATCCCTGCCACATGCTACAACATGAATGAAACTTGAGACATTATGCTAAGCGAAAGGAGCCAGACACAAAATACTGTCTGATTCCACTTATATGAGGGACCTAGGATAATTGAATCCATTAGAAATAGAAAGTAGAATGGTGGTTGCCAGGGCCTGGGGGAGGAAAGAATAGGGAACTGTGGTTTAATGGGTACCGTTTCAGTTTTGGAAGATAGAAAGAGTTCCACAAATTGATTACACAGCAATGTGAACATACTACTGACCTGTACACTTCGAAATGGTTAAAATGATGAACTTCATGGTACGTGTATTTTATCACAATTCACAATAATTTTTTTAAAAAAGAGAGAGAGGTCCAACCTCAAGTGTCCCAACTCTTACCCTAACCACACTCTGAGGCGTGGCCCTCCCAGACCCAGCAGAAACGCTCCCATAAAAAGGCGAAGCACGTTCTGCTCTGTCAGACTTCACTGACAGAGAAATGAGAGTCAGTTTCTCCAAGGGACTGCTTCCAAGGAATTTCAAGAATTTTAACAGATCTCAGCAGCACTGATCAGTACACAGATCAATAAAATAGAGGCCACTCCCCAGGTCTGAGTGTTCCCAGAACAAAGTCCTGCCAGAAGGCAAGTGGGTGGCTGCAAAAGGTAGCCAGTGATGGGGTCGCAGCGGGTCAGACAGCTTTCTCCAGGACAGAGCTTCTCAGACTGAACTGAGCATAGAACCAACCGGGGATCTTGTGAAAATGCAGGCTCTGGTTTGCCTGGGTGAGGCCTGAGAACCTGTATTTCTAACAGCCTCCCAAATGATGCAGGTGCGATGCTGGTCCCAGGAACCACTCTTTGCCACTTGGAGTGGCCAGGGTAGAGATGAAACTCCACATCACATTCCTCTCCCCAGATGAGAAGCTATCTTTGTGGGCTGGAGGCTCCACGGAATCATTCCATCTTGAGTGGAACTAAGCACACCATCACAAGCCAATACATTTCAACTACTTTTAGCTTGAGTTAGAAAACATACATATTCAAACTTTATGGTTTATGAAAATGTAAGTTTGATTTATATTAAAACTGGGTCCGGGGTTGACTGCTTGATTCTGCGGGGCCGGGAGTTGGGGGAACCAACTGTGGTCCATTCTTTAAAGGGAATATTAAATACGACTTAAAACTCAGAAGTTGGTGGCATGTGGTCTAATATCTGATTCACAAACTTGTGCAAGTCCCTTGACAAGACATACGGCAAAAGCCACAACACAGACAAAGAACATTCTGCTCTACATAGAGTCATAGACAACACGGTTTGTTTGTTTTTTTTGCGGTACGCGGGCCTCACTGTTGTGGCCTCTCCCGTTGCGGAGCACAGGCTCCGGACGTGCAGGCTCAGTGGCCATGGCTCACGGGCCCAGCCGCTCCGCGGCGTGTGGGATCCTCCCGGACCGGGGTACGAACCCGCGTCCCCTATATCGGCAGGCGGACTCTCAACCACTGTGCCACCAGGGAAGCCCGGCAACACGTTTTCTTAACCTTGGTCTTCATGAAGTTTTGGTTTTCATGCCAGTTCCTCGTAGAAATTAACAAGGAAGGAAAGTCATCTGCATAGTAACAAGAGGTTTGTAAGTAAGGGCTGGAGCCTGCAATCAACAGGACAGATGTTACAGAGGAAAAGACAAGAGCCAAGAGAAATGAAAATGACAGATTATGGTTTAGGGTTAGAGGTCACCAATTAAAATTAAAAGTATTAGGGAGGGGAAAAAAAACTTTTTAAAAAGAGAAAGCAAATAATTGGCTCCTTGCAATCAAAAACTATCCCAAAATACTCTCCAGAAACTGAGATGTGACCACAGAGAACTTTACAACTTTACACCAAATGAACTTCTAACTTTCAGTGCACTTGCTAATACCCGTTCCTATATCCATGTCAACTAATTAGCCTTCTGATTTTACTGCTGTGACAATTACTACCTCCCCAGAATAAGACAGGATGGTTTACCTATTACTCACAAGATCTACTAAGTGATTCTCTCAAGATTCGAAGCATGTAACTTCCACCTGTCTTTACTTGTTCCCAAGTTGATTTAATTAAAAAAACAAACAAACAAAAAAACTCCACCTAAAGGACACAAATAAACAACTCAAATAAAAACCTCAAGATGTTACAGGAGAAAGAATACACTGCTCAGTATTAGCCACTATGCAGTAAGAGAAGATTTTTCATGCTCTCTCCTGGTGGCGCCACTGGTACAATGTTTTTGTGTAAATTGGCAACATGTAAGAGTCTTTACGATGTTTAGATTCTTTGACCTAATAAATTCCTCTTCTGAGGCTCTATCCTCAAGAAATGATCCAAAATTTAGAAGAAGTGCCAGATGGAAATAAAGACATCCTTTGCAGTATTTAGTCACAATAGAATACAAATTAGACATGAATACCAGGGAGTTTGTACTGTCATTGTAGCTAAACAGGAACTACATTTCCCAGAATCCCCTCTCCTGGGCAGTACTGGTTTAGGATAGGCCATGAGGGGAGTTCACCCAGGATCTGAAAGCACAAGTGGAGAAGCAGATGGGATCACGGTGGTGAGCTCCTTATGGTGCGGCAGTGGGGAGAGCCCCTTCAGCTCCTGAGCCAGACACATGTGCAGCTCCAAGGGCAGGGGCAGGACATCTTCTGCAAGTCACCCTGAGTCATCATCAAGGTGGGAGGTCGTGAGAGACTTGGGCTTCCATGTGTCCTGGCTCTCCCCGCTCCACCTGCGGCTGTTCTTCCTGACATGTCCAGCCAAACGCAGAGACAGCAGCCTTCCACAGACTTCTTGCAGCTCCCACAAGTGCACGGGGTCAACTTCCCATGAGAAATCCCATTTCCACACCCCTCACTATGATGGTTAATTTTATGTGCCTACATGACTAGGCTAAGGGATGCCTAGACAGTTAGTAAAACATTATTTCTGGGTGTGTCTGCAAGGGTGTTTCTGGATGAGATTTGCATTTGTATCAGTAGACTGAGTGAAAACTGATCACCCTCACTAATGTGGGTGGATATCATCCAATTCACCGGGGGCCTGAGTAGAACAAAATGGTGGAGGAAGGGTGAGTTTGCTCTCTCTGGCCTAGGACATTCATCTTCTCCTGCCCTCAGACATTGGCACTCCTGGTTCTCAGGCCTTCATACTGGGACCAGGACTTACACCATCAGCTGCCCTAGTTCTCAGGCCTTCAGATTCTGATTCAATTACACAACTGGCTTTCTTGGGTCTCCAGCTTGCAAAGAGCAGGCAGACCATGAGACTTCTCAGCAATCATAATTGCATGAACCAATTCCTGTAATAAATCTCAATATCTCAGAGAGAGAGAGAGAGAGAGGGGTAGACTCTATTGGTTTGTTCTGTTTCTCTGGAGAACCCTGACTAATATACTCACCAAACCCTAACTGATACATAAACAATGCATGCAAATGAGATTCAAGTAAACTTCAATATAGCACTCCACAGAATGTTAAACACTTGTTAAAACAGATATTTACAGAGTATTTAAGGACATTTGCAACACAACCATTTTTCCCATTAAATGAGGAGAAATGTCAAGATAGAAATTAAATTTATTTATTACACATACTATAAATAATAAACACAGGACAAAGAGAAAAAAAGACTCCATCAAAGTACAACTGAAAGGTAAACAGTTCAATCTAGGTTGAACTAGAAATTAGCTTTTGTTTCTTTCTTCTGGTATTTTGTAATTTTTTAATTTTCTATAAGTTTTCTCTATTTTTTAATAAATTTTATTTATTTTTGGCTGCGTTGGGTCTGTTGTTGCGTGTGGGCTTTCTCTAGTTGCAGCGAGCAGGTGCTACTCTTCATTGCAGTGCGCGGGCTTCTCATTGGGGTGGCTTCTCTTGTTGCAGAGCATGGGCTCTAGGTGTGCGGGCTTCAGTAGTTGCAGCATGTGGGCTCAGTTGCAGCACGTGGGCCCTAGAGCACATGGGCTTCAGTAGTTGCGGCGCACGGGCTCAGTAGTTGTGGCTCGCGGGCTCTAAAGCTCAGGCTCAGTAGTTGCAGCACACAGGCTTAGTTGCTCCGCGGCATGTGGGATCTTCCCGGACCAGGGCTCAAACCCGTGTCCCCTGTATTGCCAGGCGATTCTTAACCACTGAGCCACCAGGGAAGTCCCTCTATTTTTTTTTAGAATTAAAATTATTTAAGACTATGTGGAGAAGCTAAAGACC
The DNA here is from genome assembly GCF_003031525.2 of Neophocaena asiaeorientalis asiaeorientalis. NCBI lineage: Eukaryota > Metazoa > Chordata > Mammalia > Artiodactyla > Phocoenidae > Neophocaena > Neophocaena asiaeorientalis. Next base: position 505,887 of record NW_020174642.1, read on the forward strand.
CAAAATAGCCAAAGTAATATTGAATAAGAAGAACAAAGTTGGAGGATTGACACTACCCAACTTCACGACTTTCAACAAAGTTATGGTAATCAAGACAGTGTGGTATTGGCAAAAGAATACACAAATAGATCAATGGAACAAAACAGAGAGCCGAGAAACAGATCTGAATAAATAGAGTGAACTGATCTTTGACAAAGGAGAAAAGGAAATACAACAGAGAAAATACAGTCTTTTCAACAAATGGTGCTGGAACAACCGGACATCCACATGTAAAAAGAAGAATCTAGAAACAGACCTTATGCCCTTTACAAAAATCAACTCAAAATGGATCACAGACCTAAATGTAAAATGTAAAACTATAAAACTAAAACATGAAACCATAAAAGATACCATAGAAGAAAACCTAGATGACCTTGGCTCTGGCAATGATTTTTTAGATACAACACCAGAAGCATGATTCATGAAAGAAATAACTGATAAGCTGGATTTCATTAAAATTAAAAACTTCTCCTCTGAAAAAGACAATCACAAGAGAATGAGAAGGCAAGTCACAAACTGGAAGAAAACACTTGCAAAAGACACTTCTGATAAACGACTGGTATCTAAAATATACAAACAACTCTTAAAACTCAACAATAAGAACACAAACAACCCAATTAAAAAAACCTCACCAAAGAAGATACGCGGATGGAAAGTCAGGGTATGAAGAGATGCTCCACGTCAGATGTGATCAGAGAAATGCAAACCAGAACAACAGTGAGATACCACTACACACCTACTTGAACGGCCAAAATCCAGAACACTGACAGCACCAAATGCTGACAAGGATGTGGAGTAACAGCAACTCTCATTCATTGCTGGTGGGAACACAAAATGGTACAGCCACTTTGGGAGACAATTTGGTGGTTTCTTACAAAATTAAACATACTCTTACCATACAATCCATTAAGCGCATTCCTTGGTATTTACCCAAAGGAGTTAAAAACTTACATCCACACAAAAACCTGCACTCAGATATCAATAGCAGTTTTATTCATAACTGCCAAAGCTTAGAAACAACCAAGATGTCCTTCAGTAGGGCAATGGACAAACTGTGGTACATCCAGACAATGGAATATTATTCTATAAAGAAATGAGCTGGACTTTCCTGGTGGTACACTGGTTAAGAATCCACCTGCCAATGCAGGGGACATGGGTTCGATTCCTGGTTCGGGAAGACCCACATGCTGTGTAACAACTAAGCCCATGCGCCACAAATACTGAGCCTGCGCTCTAGAGCCCGCATGCCACAACTACTGAGCCCACGTGCCTAGAGCCCGTGCTCTGCAACAAGAGAAGACACCACGATGAGAAGCCCGCGCACCACACTGAGGAGTAGCCCCTGCTCGCCGCAACTAGAGAAAGCCCGTGCGCGCAGCAACTAAGACCCAACACAGCCGAAAAAAATAATAAAATAAAATAAAAACAAAAAGAAAAGAAATGAGCTCTCCAGCCACGAAAAGACATGGAGGAACCTTAAATGCTATCACTAAATCAAAGAAGCCAATCTGAGAAGGTTATATACCATATGGTTCCAACTATACAACATTCTGGAAAAGGCAAAACTATGGAGATAGTAAAGGAACCACTGGTTGCCAGGAGCTTGCGGGAGGGAGGCAGGATAATCAGAGGATTTTTAGGGCAGTGAAACTATTCTGTATGATAATCACAATGGTAAATACAAGTCATTATAAATTTGTCCAAACCCGTAAAATGTACAAGACCAAGAGTGAACCCTAACATAAACTAGATAATGATGTATCAGTGTAGTTTCACCAACTGTAACATATGTACCACTCTGGTTGTGAATGTAGATGAAGGGGGAGGGTATGCATGTGTGGAGGCTAGGGGTACATGGGAAATCTCTGTACCCTCTGTTCAATATTTCTATAAACCTAAAACTGCTGTAAAAAAAATAGTCTATTATTTTTTTTTAATTCTTTAAGATTATAAATAGTAAAAATTAAGTTCTGAATTCTTTACATTTTTCCTCCTTTAATCTCAGCTTAGGTTTTGAATACATCACAAAAACTTCTTTTGTAGTTTAGAAAACGCTCTGTTTTTTTGTGTATGTTCAACAAAATTGCAAACCTGATATTATTTCACTTCACTGCTAAAAACCACTCGGTTATTTTCCAGGAGAAGAGCCAAACTTCTCAGCAGGATCTGGCCACCGATCTCGCCAACTTAGCTCATATTATGACCCTGATATAAGAGTAATAGTAATAAGAAAAACATACTGACAATAATAATTGTGATCCCCAGAGGCGACCAAGTCCTTTGACTGCTCTGTACTTTTCTTCCCCCCCATTTATTTATTTATTTATTTATTTATTTTTGGCTGCGTTGGGTCTTCGTTTCTGCGTGTGGGCTTTTCTCTAGTTGCAGCAAGCGGGGGCTACTCTTCCTTGTGGTGCGTGGGCTTCTCATTGCAGTGGCTTCCCTTGCTGAAGAGCACGGCTCTAGGCACGCAGGCTTCAGCAGTTGTGACACATCGGCTCAGTAGCTGTGGCTCGCAGGCTCTAGAGCGCAGGCTCTAGAGCCCAGGCTCAGTAGTTGTGGTGCACGGGCTTAGTTGCTCTGCGGCATGTGGGATCTTCCCAGACCAGGGCTTGAACCCATGTCCCCTGCATTGGCAGGTGGATTCTTAAGCACTGGGCCACCAGGGAAGTCCGATTGTTCTGTACTTTTGCATGTGGTTCTCTTGACTTGAAATACTCTCCTTCTCGCCCTTATTCGTCTGAAGAACAACCACTCACCAGTTAAGATTTAACTTGAACTTCATTCGTCTGAAGACCTACCTGACTCTCCAAAGGCATCAACTACATCTATCCAATTACTCCCTGATAAACTCAACATGTGTTCAGCACCTACAACCAGACTGTGTTGAGTCTCTCCCCAGCTGGAGGGCTTGTGAAAATTCACATTACTAGGCCACCCCCCCGGAGTGTCCGAATCAGTAGATCTGGGGTAGGGCTCAGGAATGCAGATTTCTAACAATTTCCCAGATGCTGCTGCTGCTGCTGGTCTGGGGACCACGTGTGATAACGGCTGAGCTAGGACTATGAGACCCTTAAACGTGGGGACTATGTTTTATTCATTCTTTCATCTCAAAGGCCCAAGAACAGTGCCTGGCACTTAGCAGGTGTTCAGAATTAGTTAGAAATATCTTTACTTATTTTACTTTAAAAAAGAAAATTCTGATACAGAGAACAAATTAGTGGTTACCAGTGGGGACAGGGAAGTGGAGAGGGGCAATATAGGGGTAGGAGAGTAAGGGGAACAAACCATCAAGTATTAAATAAGCTACCAGGATATATTGTACAACATGGGGAATACAGTCAATATTTTATAATAACTATAAGTGGAGTATAACCTTTAAAAACTGTGAATCGCTATACTGTACACCTGTAACTTATATAAATAATAACATACATCAACTATACTTCAATAAAAATAAATAAATACAGTCCTTTCGCCCACACATGGCTAACCTCACTTACACGCAATATATAACATGATGTGCAGTTGCATGGAATCTGATGACTATTTTCTTGTTTATACCTTTGTAAAATCTGGAAACCTTAATAAGTATGGGGTAAAAATGTCAAAAATCCAAGATCTTTTTTCCACACACTCTTTGTGAAAAGCTCTCCATGTTTTACATAACCGTTGTAATTTCTCTGTTGCTCCAGGTGACAGGAAATAAAGCCAGAAACAGGAGGAGATGGACAGAGAATACCTGGCTGCTCTTCTGCTCCCAACTTCTCAGTGGTAAAAGCCTAGACCGTTTTCCCAAAGCCTAGACCATTGTCCCTTCAGTGGTGTTAATTCTGCCCCTCCTCTTCTACCCGCACAATGATAGGGTGGATTGGCAATGCTAAACCCAGGAGCAGTACCTGGGTCATCTGACCTTCAAGGCTTATACATTACCTTCCTGGTAACAGTGATCACCTTCCCAGACACACCATCAAGCCAGTTTGTGAGAAAGTTCTAGGAATCCAGACAAGAGAAGAAGCAATTCCACATGTCAAGGCTGGGAAGATGTCCCAACATGCATGATTTGGGAGGGGAAGGCACAGGGAGAAAGATTCTGCAGGGAAACAGTGGAAGCAAACACACAAGAGGTGTAAAATACACAGCATGTCCCAGCAACGGCAAGAGCCCTACAACTGAAACATAACGTGTGATGGAGATAGACCTGGAAGAGAATCTGGGGTCTTGAACACCGCATCATAAAGATGGGTCTGTAATGTGTATGCAGTAACTCCTGTCAAAGGGGAGTGACAAAGATCAGACCTACATGTTGGGGAACAACTCTGGTGGCTGAATGAATGATAAGGAGGCACTGGGGGAGATGGATGTGCTCTGTGTTACTGATACTCAGAGCAATGCCAAGTGAACCTGCAAAGGAAACATGAAACAAACAACAATTTATATGTAGGTATGCCTTGATCCAAGAGGGAAGTAAAGGCCTTTTATATTCTCTTTCCATTCTATGGCTCACCTCATTTCTAAAACGACTTAAGGCAGGTAAATAAGTAATTGGAGTAATAAGTACCAGAGAAATTGAAAGCCAGAGCTCTTCAGAGCAAGGGAGCCAGGTAAGGGTTGGGAGATTTGATCCTGACCTTTAAAAGATAAGAAAGCCTTCACTAGGATGAGCAGTGCCATTTATAGTTACTGGGATCATGAGGGCCTCTGTAGAAGAGCTCAATTTACCATATGCTCTTTAAAAGCCAAAATCTTCCGAAATGCACTTTAATCCCAAATGGACAACGTTCGGGTGATTGGACTGAGCAAACCAGGTAGAAAGAGAATGAAGACAAACACATCAGTTATGTCATTGATGATGATAACCTCTGAAAATAGATCAACTAATTTGATATCTATTTCAACTGCAATTATGTCTGACAGTCCATACTTTAAGTCCGAAGAGATGACAATCACCCCCAAATTTTGGAAACTCAAGGCTATCTTTAAGAACAATTTCTCAAAACACACGAAGAAGAGGCAGCAAATTAAAAAAAAAAAAAAAAAAAAAAAAAAAAAAAA
>NW_020174642.1:511083-588088 GCF_003031525.2 Neophocaena asiaeorientalis asiaeorientalis
AAAAAAAAAAAAAAAAAAAAAAAAAAAAAAAAGGAATTGTACCCCTGAGGGCTGAGAAGAGGAATTTTAATTATGCTTTAAGATGAGGATGATAATTGGCTTATATACTGATCTACTGTAACTCCAACCTCATACACAGAAACAACTTAATTATCAAAGATTGTCAGAGGGCTTCCCTGGTGGCGCAGTGGTTGAGAGTCCGCCTGCCGATGCAGGGGACACGAGTTCGTGCCCCGGTCCGGGAAGATCCCACATGCCGCGGAGCGGCTGGGCCCGTGAGCCATGGCCGCTGAGCCTGCGCGTCCGGAGCCTGTGCTCTGCAGCGGGAGAGGCCACAGCAGTGAGAGGCCCGCGTACCGCAAAAAAAAAAAAAAAAAAAAAAAAAAAAAGATTGTCAGAGAACACGCTGCTCCACATATGTGAATTTACTGTGTAACTGAAGCTTAATATTTTTTTTTCCCTGTACGTGGGCCTCTCACTGTTGTGGCCTCTCCCGTTGCGGAGCACAGGCTCCGGACGCGCAGGCTCAGCGGCCACGGCTCACGGGCCCAGCCGCTCCGCGGCATGTGGGATCTTCCGGGGCTGGGGCACAAACCCGTGTCCCCTGCATCGGCAGGCGAACTCTCAACCACTGCGCCACCAGGGAAGCCTGAAGCTTAATACTTTTAAATGGTCACATTATTTTTTTCAGTTTCTTAAAATCCATTTTGAAAGAGAAAGAAAACATTGTTAAATATATTACACAACTTCTACCTCTTGCCAAGATGAAATAACAGGGGCTAGATCTATACACCCAACTGAAACAATTTTTTTTAATTGAAATATAGTTGATTTACAATATCATGATAGTTTCAGGTGTACAGCACAGTGATTCAGTTATACATATATTTTTTCAGATTCTTTTCCCTTATAGGTTATTAGAAAATACTGAGTATAGCTCCCTGTGCTATACAGTAGGTCCTTGTTGGTTATCTATTTTATATATAGTAGTGTGTATATGTTCATCCCAACCTCCTAATTTATCACTCCCCCCCTGCCTTTCCGCTTTGATAACCATAAATTTGTTTTCTATGTCTGTTAAGTCTATTTCTGTTTTGCAAATAAGTTCATTTGTATCTTTTTTTTTAGATTTCACATATAAGCAATATCCTATGATATCTGTCTTTGTGTGGGTTACTTCACTCAGTATGACAATCTCTAGGTCCATCCACGTTGCTGCAAATGGCATTATTTCATTCTTTTTTATGGCTGAGTAATATTCCATTGTATATATACCACATCTTCTTTATCCATTCATCTGTCGATGAACACTTAGGTTGCTTCCATGTCTTGGCTATTATAAATGTGCTGCTATGAACATTGGGGTGCATGTATCTTTTCGAATGATAGTTTTCTCCAGATAAATGCCCAGGAGTGGGACTGCAGAATCATAAGAGAACTCTATCTTACCATTTTTTATAAATGGACAAAATATATGAAACAATGGTTCTCAGACCATGGACAGCAGGAGCACAGGACACTGACCCCTAACAGACTGGAAATAACGGAGTTGAACACTATGACTCCCAGGAGAGGGAAGCCAGGAGGAGCCCCGAGGTCTTCCAGAGTGGAGGAGAGGAGCTGAAATAGATTACATGCCAATCTGCCATTTGAAACAACCATGGCAAAGACATTACTGAACGCAGAACCATTTGTTTCCTTGATGACAAATGGTCATCTATTATTATGTTGTGAAGATTGTGAAGAACACGGTTAGGAGCTGGAAAGATTTCTTCTCAACACTTCTGAAGTCTTTAAATTCAGGCGTTCTCTTATAAGGACTCTGGATTTCCTCTCTTCCTAACAGATTGTTACCACCCCTTCCATTCTTCTGATTCCCAAACTCCACAGCACCTGGGGAGAGGAAGAGGCAAGCTCTGTCCCAGACCCACAGTGACCTTCCAGGATGAAGCCAGCAGCACTGGTATGGGGACTGCTGTGGCACCTGGGTTAACAGCTTGACGTCCCGGGTTGTCTGCATTCTTCTGGGGAGTAGAGTTTGCCAGATAAGTGACCTCTGGCCTGGCACACAGTAGGCACACAATGAATAACTACTCCATTCATTAACTAGTGAATGAATAATGTATTATGGTTAAAAATCTCAGGCAGCGTGTATCTACCCTCTTTTCCAATTTCCTAATCTATTCATGTTTAGATCAACCTAAACAGACCAGTTAGACGTCCTTCGGTACCAAGCAGATTAATCCTTCGCTTCCTCACTAAGAGTGATCCCCAAGGTTCACATCAAGAACTTGTGGGCCCACTGCCTATATTGAACCTATTTGTAGAGGAACAATGGAATCCACATTCCACGGTGGCAATTTCAGATTTCAAACGATCTCAACGTCTAAAAGCAACATCCAACTTCATTCAAGTTGGCCTTTGAAAGCCTCTTAGTCCTAGAGTTTAAAGCCACAAGGTAACACAACAAGGTTTAAAACGACTTCTTTTTTGGACCTAGGAATGTAAAGTTACTCTAAAGATATGTGCCTCTAAGGCCACAGAATGCCTTGTGGAGCAATGTAAACAAAATGTAATTAACTCATGGAAAATGATCCATCTAACTGTTGTATAAAAAAGGACCAGTGGGAGAAAAGCCCTGAGTCACACACTTCTGCCACCAGCAGCATTATAATGACTTTTATAACGACTTTATTAAAAAGCATAATAATAACTTTCATTCACACAGCAATTTACAGATTACGGGATGGAACTGACCAGCAACTCCCATTCACAGTTCAGGAAGCAATTTTATGGTATAAATGAATTTATGTACAGAACAGAAATGCAGTCACAGATGTAGAAAACAAACTTATGGTTTACCAGGGGGGAAGCGGGGGCAGGGAGAGATAAATTGTGAGTTTGGGATTAACATATACACACTACTATACATTAAAATAGATAACTAATAAGGACCTACTCTATAGCACAGGGAACTCTACTCAGTACTCTGTAATGGCCTGTATGGAAAAAGAATCTAAAAAAGAGTGGATATATGTATATGTATAACTGATTCACTTTGCTGTAGAGCAGAAACTAATACATTATAAATCAACTACACTCCAATAAAAAATTTAAAAAAGGAAGCAATTTTAAAACTAGTCTGGTGTTTCTCAGCCCTTCTTTACCTCATAAACTCCTATGCTGCCATCAAGATCCTTCTCACATGCCACCTCCTCAGTGAAGCCTTCCTTCATATCTATTCTGCCCACTGTTGTGCCACAGAACTCTATTCCCATCCCTACATCAGAACCTATACTCCACTAGGGTGGAAGGTATCCATTTACTGGCCTCTGATGTGTCTAGCACCACCTCTGGCAGATAGCAGCCACTTGATAAATGACCTTTGTCTCAAATGATGAATTCATTTCTTTTATTTTTAAAAAAATATTTATTTATTTGGCTGCGCCAGGTCTTAGTTGTGGCTCACCGGCTCCTTAGTTGCGGCACACGGGCTCCTTAGTTGTGGCATGTGAACTCTTAGTTGCGGCATGCATGTGGGATCCAGTTCCTTAACCAGGGATCAAACCCAGGCCCCCTGCACTGGGAGCACGGAGTCTTATCCACTGTGCCACCAGGGAAGTCCCCTTCATTTCTTTTAAACATAGAAACTTCATCACTCGTAGCTAACTCTAAAATATTTACATTTTTCTCATCTCAATAGAAACCTGTCTTCACTAAAGAAAATTTGGAAAATACATCAAAGTATAAAGAAAACATTCCTTCACTGTTGAAACTCTAAGCCTTCTAGTCAATTTTTAGTGTAAATATAGCCAAGTTAAGATCATATCATATATACAGTTATTTATCTAATTTATTTTACATAACATGTCCTAAAAATGTCCTCATGTCATTTAAAAAATATTCAAATTATGTTACATGGATATGCCGTCATTTAACCATGTCTTTGGTTTTGGACAGGTAGATTGCTTCCAATAGCTTGGAATAGACATTATGTGGACAGATCTCTGTCCAAATCTCAGGTTGCTTTGTTAATAAAAATCAACCTTTTGAAAGTGAAGATGCAGACACTTATGAACAGATCAGCTACCCTCATCAGCTACTCTTTACTAACCCCCTTAAGCACCAGACAACAAAAGGGTCCAAGGAGTAACCATGTTACCAAACCACACATACATATTTTGTGTTCTTCTCCAGGAGTTGACACTCTTATGTTGTGTTTCTCAAACAGGGCACTGAAGGGAACTAATAGATCTATGCACAGACCTACCTTAAGCTTATGTGTTAAGCTATAAATGCTTTCTCTCCTTTTCTTCCAGATATCCTATTCTCTCTCCCAAGTCCTCATCTATGTCCTACTTCTTACTCCTGATTCACTGTTCAGAGACCCTCCAAAGATCAAATCAGGGTTTCATAACCTTGGCACTATTGGCATTGAAGCTGGGTCATTCTTTGTCATGAGCGGTGGAGGGGTTTAGCACATTGTAAGATGTTTAGCAGTATCCCTTGCCTCCACCCACTAGATGCCAGCAGCAAACCCCAGAGTTGTGACAACTAAAACTAACACCAAACAATGCCAAATGTCTTCTGGAAGACAACTTCATCTCCCGTTGAGAACTACTAACCTAAACTGATCATTTAGTTATTTCATAATAAAGGCAGGTTTATGGTCAACCAGAGTTGAGAATTAAGTTTCAACTAATATGCTAGCTATGATCAATTGGACGTCAATTCACCTGATGTCATATCCACAGAACAATACTACAGCAGTTAGTGATGTCTGCCATGGACTGGGAAAGGGCAGTTTGCCATTTCCATTAAATCACCAGAGGCAGCTGGACCGGAGGAAGGAGTTGGCACAGTGTTTAAGACTGGACTTGGCTGCAAAGAGACCCAATACCATCTTCCCTTGACTCCGTAAGAAGCGTAACAGAAACCTTAAGAGCATTCTATTCTTTCAAATGCATCTGACTGGTAACATTCTATGAAATGATCCCTAAAAGAATTTACAGTTGGCCAGTCATTAATATTTTTAAGCTTCCTACACTATCTGAGCACACTGTACACCATCAAAGGCTGGTAAGAAATAGAGCTAACATAAAGCTGGCAGTGCTGAATGCTAACCCAGAAACCATGATTTTCATGAAAGGAAATGGAACCAGTTGCTTCTGTACCATGTAATCTATGTGTAAAAAGAAAGAGAGAGAGGGCTGTCTCCAAAATCCACTGGTTGCCCAAGAATATAATGGCTAATGCAGAACAAACCAGACTGAGAAGGAACAAAACCATGGATTACTTCTGCTTCTGATCATCAGCAAGGTCTTGATTACCCACAATGTAATCTCACACGATTGCTGAAGCTCTGTGTACCTCAGCCTCAGTTTCCCGCATCTGGTAAAACAACCTCCTCATGTTAGGATGAGGAAACAAGATAATAACAAAGGCCATATACAGTAAGTATTCTACCCTGATATTGTTTGGTGTCAGTATTATATTCAATCTAGAAAGTATCCACTAGCCTCTTTCATATCTGCCCGTAGCTTAGCAACTGATGGTGTTGAGAAATTAGAAACCCAAAAAAAGCCTCATTCAAAGCCTCTGTATTCACAATCTAGTTTCTCTTTACAACTGCAATTTGCTCAAACCATATCTCATGCAGATCTAAATGTTTCTTCTCACTCCACTAACTTGGTGGAGTTAAGGAAAATTGATGATTACGCTACCCCCATGTCTGCTTTTAGCATAATTCCTGACATAAGAAAAACCCAAATCTTTGGTCTTTGTAAAAATCACAGCACAAATGACCAAGTCAGTAGCAGAGGCTGTCAGTTTTCATGGTCCCAGATCAGTGATTCTAACCGGAAGAGATTAGAAAAACCCTTATGCCTTCAATGGGTTTAAAGAGACAAACCACCCAATGTAGTTAATTGTTAAGGGAAACAAGCATATCCCCCGTGCTCTCCATCCTGGTCCTCAGCACCCCATTATGTAATGAGGCACCAGAAGGTAATATCCTGGTGCGTTCCTAAAGCAGAAGAGTTGCAGCAAGACGATCGTGGGGCCACTGGGAAGAAGAGATGGTAACACTGACCCTTTAATCAGCTGATCCGAACAGGCCAACATGTATTTCCAAACCTAGAACATGGGCAGAAAAATCTATTATGATTGTTCAACTTTCCTTTTCACTTTGGAAGGACTTGCTTGCATTTTTCCCACATAAAAAGTCACAGCACAATAGAATCATGGAATAGCAGGACTGGAAAATATTTGGCAATAATTATGTACAGCATTTCTTAAAGCATGGTCCAAGTATTCCCCTACATCAGAATTACATGTGATACTTGTTTAAAATGCAGATACATGGGTTGGTGTTCCATAAATTCATTCCCTTTTCCTCTGGCCTACATTGCCCAGCCTCCCTTGAAGAGAAATGTGACCATATGACTTGATTCTAGCCAATGGAATGTGAGTGGAAGAGATGTGCCCTCCCTCATACAAGCCTTCAGGCTCTTTCCCCTTCCATGACTTGACTCACGGGAATATGGCGACCATGGAAGGCACGTGCTGGAGATGGCAGAGCCACAATATGGAAGGAGCCTGGGTCCTAGCTAATACACAGGGTCTCACCTTAGACATAACAAGTAACAGTCTAGAATCTTGTTAAAGAAAAAAATTATTCTGACACTTGCTACAACAGTAAGGAAGACTCTCTTCAAGACTATTGTAATAAGAGTACTGCAATAGAGGAAAGAGATCGGCTCAATTCTGGTACAACAAGTTCAAGTGGGGATTTATAGCCAAGGAACAGGGTGAGAGGGTCACAGTGGATGTAAAATCACTAAAAGGAAACGTCAAGAGTAGGGGGATTCTTGCTAAACCTGCCTAACAGGATTCTTGCTAAAGACAGGCCAAAGATTTAGACAGCAAAGGTAGGGGATGAGGAACTTGATCAGATATCAAGCGTGGTCAGATATCAAGGGTAGGGGATAATTGAGCCGGGTTCTTTGCTAAGACTGGGCTGGGCAGGCCAAAGACAGAACCAGAGGCCAAGGATGAGGCCTAGTTGAAAAGAGGGCCCAGAGGAGCCTGTCTAAACTTCAGTCAAGGAGAGAGACTTTTTCAAGATAGGGCCTTGGAATTCTCCACTTTAACAACCTCATTAAGATTTAGGAAGGGAAACAAGCCAGAAGAGACGTACACTACACCAGACCATACAGGCAAATACTGAAAAGAGACAGGATTAGAAGTCTCCAGGGATTGGTCAGGTTTGATCCAGTGTTGCAATAACTAATAATTAAATACCAAGTTCAAATGTATCTCCATACATATACGTTATCCAGGATTGAAAGCAACTTTTAAAGACCTTGGAGCAATTTAAGCAGAAAGCATCCCTGCCTAAAAAATAGAAAACATGGACTCTCATCTTTCATTTCACAGCTCTAACTCTGAAAAACAAAGGAAAGGAAGGATGGGAAGGAATGGGTTACCAAAAAGCCCAGTGTGGGACATGGCCAAGCCTGTCAGATTCCCCAACTGCCTGTAGTCATTGGGAATAATTAGACCCTCTAGTTAGTAATGGGCAAGAAATAATGAACAGACATTTCAGGGCCAGATCCCCAGACATTATAATATGGGGAGAGAGGGAGGCAACTTTCTCCCACAAGACAATTACCTTAGAGATGCAAAGATGCCCCTACGGCCCAAAACACTTTTTAGAATTGGGTTCAGAGTCTATTGATCCTTAGACAAAGGACCTGGTTATTTGGAAAATGGTTTTAACAAAATAATCATGCAAGGCATGAGTGAAATTGCAGCTTGCCCTCCGTCTCCTGTTGCTGACGACCCTTCAGCTCTACCATCTCCCACCTCCTCTCCCTCCTCCAGTCAGTAACCCCTCTTCCTGTGCACTCGATGCCAGCCCCTGTATGTCAGCTGTTGTACTAAACTACTGTACTTTTCAAGGTATTGTACAGTAAGATTACAAATGTTTCCTTTAAAAAATAATAATAATAATCATGCAGAGTTGACTTAATATTCCTTCAGTGCTCTCTCCTGCTTTTAGCCTTTCTTGCCTGGCCTTACAAATCTACTTGTTGAAGCCCTACTTGATCGTCAAGCCCTATTTAAATGCCCTCTTGTAAGCAATCTCACTCATCCCACCACCACCGGTGGAATAAAATTCCCAGATCTGGGACTTCCCTGGTGGTCCAGTGGCTAAGACTCCACACTCCAATGCAGGGGGCCCAGGTTCGATCCCTGGTCAGGGAACTAGATCCCACAGGCCGCAATGGCAACAAAGATCCCGCGTGGCGCAACTAAAGATCCCACATGCCACAACTAAAGGTCCCACGTGCCACAACGGCAACAAAGATCCTGCATGCTGCAACTAAGACCCGGCACAGCCAAATGAATAAATAAATAATTTTTTTTTTTTTAATCCCCAGATCTGAGATACCTGTGGTCCAAGTTGTGAATCTCTTTCAAGCTTTTTAAGTACCATTTCTGACATGCTTATTTGGGACAAAAAGAATCATCTTTTATAGACGTGGTTTCTATGACCGTTGAATTATTATGGTCTTCCAAGTCTTCAATCTCAAGCAGACTAACAGTATTCCTACCCCTCTTGCAAATCCCTAAAAGCTGGGATTTGGAATTCACTCTAGGCAACAGAAATCTGACCAGTTACATAACATAGAACATCAACAGAACCCCTGCAAGTCATTTAGAGCATATTTCATAAGAGCAGGATTTCAGAGTGCGGCCTCCCTACAGCCAAAGAGAAGCCACAGTCTGTAAACTGTTCATCCTTGGACCCTCCTCGGTCCCAAATTAAAATCACTGGGAGGACAGAAATTGATGAGATTTAATTAAGTGAAAATTTTCATGAAAATCAATTCGAACCTCTTTAGCTCCCAGCAGTGAGACCTGTGTTTATAAGGACAGCACTGAAGATAAGCTCTCCCAGGGAAATGACAACAGCAGTTATCAAACAACTTTCATACACTCTCGAAGTAGAGGCTACAGTTTAGAATTTGCACTGGCTTTCCTGTCGCCGAAAAGCGTGGCGCTGAGTCACCCAGCTCAGAAAAACAGCGACTGAGGAATACAGCTTCCTGACTTACAAATAATAAATTAATAAAGGCAGGTTTCTGCTAAATTCCTTATTGCATTAAATTTCAAAGGAGGGGCAGAAGTATCTACAATGCCACGACGGTTTTAAAGCATAAGGGACTGGACTAATGAATTTCATTCTTACGCTCTGGGAATTTGCAAGGAAAAAATTCAGAATAGATGACTAATGGCTGCAATATTAATTTCATATTTACATTCCCCAAAAGCACTGAAGTGAAATTTATCAGCTTGAGGAAAAAGAGGCTGGACTATTTATCTATTTATCAGGACCTCGGATAAATAATGATCTAATATCTGAATTAACTGGAGTCTGCCATTAAATAGGTAACAATAAAAAAAATTATGTCAGCAACACTTTCTAAGAATAAGAGGATGCAAACGCAACTACTGCTTCTGCTATAGACAATTTTATGGTCAGTAAGTAGATAAACGTTTCCGTGGGAAATGTCACCTAGCATATGGGATGCAACACCAAATGTCACAGGCTCGTGTGAGAAATAGTCTATGGTGATGAGTGAATATTAACTTTGAGCAAAACACTTAATCTAGGGCCTCAGTTTCTTAATCTGTAACATGAAAGATCTGAATTCATCTTATCACTATGCCCCTGATGGCTTTAACATTCTGTAATGCCATGACAAGCTTTACTCTGCTTTAGTGCAAGTGTCTTCTAGAATGTTCTTTAACCATAGTTCTTTTATATTACATTTTGGTTTTGCTGAAGGAGGGGCAGGGCTCGCTTCAAAATACTCCTTCACGTAAGATCAAGCTTTGTGGAAAATAATCTGACAAGTCAAGGAGATGTTAAGCTTCCCCTTGCCGTTCTGGAAGTTGTCTATATTTGCAATTAAAAGAAACTCAGACCCTTAGCAACTGCCTAGAATTCTGGCTATTGTCACAAACACTTCCCCACCACAGCCTACCTGGCAAAGATCTCAGACACTCAAACTCCTGGCAACATCCAAAAGCCTGTTCTCTTCATAGGAGACCTAGGATAGCCCAAATGCTTGTAAAATCCAAGAATTAACTTAAGACTACCATTCATTGCCTCCTGACTTGGAATATAGGCAATGAGTTTATCAGTTAGCCCTCCCTGATACAGGGAAATGAATACAGTCACAGGCAAGAGGGAAACGAAAGGGAGACTGGGGTTTTGTTAGTTGCCTTTCTGGTTTGGGTTTTGGGGAGGGTGGTTTGGGGGCATGGGGTGTTGTTTAAACTAACTCTGCCTTTAGCTGAAATTTCTGCAGCTGAAAATTATAAGCAACCTCTTGTGCTGTTATCTACTGAAGATCAGTATGTGAATTCTGGCTATACCACGCCTCGTGGCCCAGACTCCCATTCCAAGGGCAGAGGCAACATGCACCATTCCTTCTGTCCTGTGGTACGATTCACTGATGCTCACTTTTGGAGAGCTCACTGGGCCTCCAATGGAAGCTTACACACTGGCTTTCATGGTGCACAAGGACTGCACGATCAAGGGCAAGTTTCTGGGTATCACTGAGCGAAGACCAGGGAACGATGAGGTATGAATGAGAAAGGTGCAGAGAAAGTAAAGGAAACAGAAAAGAAATACAGAGCATCTCCAACATACCAATGGGAGGTAGTCATTCACCACAATCAGGCCATGAGACACAGAAGACTTCTCATTACAATGATAGGCCCCAAGGTGGCAGCCCGGGCACCCTCAGCTAGTCCACAAGGCCTTTTCAATCCAAATGCACATCTTCAATGAGAACAAATGCTAAAAAGAGAAAACTTGCAAACCTTGCTGTAAAATTAAAGCAAATCAGTAAAGTTCAAAAGGAAGCAATTTATTCAGCATAAAAGCTCATGCTTAAAGAAAAGTAGATTTAGGGACTTCCCTGGTGGCGCAGTGGATAAGACTCCACACTCCCAATGCAGGGAGCCCGGGTTCAATCCCTGGTCAGGGAACTAGATCCCACATGCATGCCATAACTAAGAGTTCACATGCCACAACTAAGGAGCCCGCCTGCCGCAACTAAGGTGCCTGTGAGCCGCAACTAAGGGGCCTGCCTGCCACAACTAAGACCCAGCGCAACCAAACAAACAAATAAATAAATAAATCTTTTAAAAAAAGAAAAGTAGACTTAATCAGAAGAAAACAGGGTGGCTAGAGACATTCTTGGAAATTCTGGAGTGGGCTTGAGACCAGTGGTCTTGCTTATTATTAAGAATTTCATGTTAAAACTAAAGATACCAATACTACCTTGAACCTTCCGAACCACAATTATTCGGGCTATTTTGGATTCTAAATAGGATAAGAGTAAGAAAGAAAAGCAAGGGGAGTAGAGGAAAGCAGAGAAAATGATTGAAAAAACGCAGAGAAAATGGAGAAAGTAGCGAAAAGGGGAAGAATTTTTCCTTACTAAAGTCATTGAAAAATAATTGGAAAAGGAGGAAGAATGTAAGAAGGAGCTCTCTGCGTTCAAAATTGAGCTGTGAGTTCAGAGATAAAGATGAAGAAAACCAAATGGAAGTAAAAAGACTATGGCTCAGATGCTTCCCTGCAGCATCTATAGGAACAGTAGCTAGATGACTGCTGACCTGAGAAATATGGAGATGGGCGGTGACCCAGGATGAGTGCTTGTGCTAGTCAGGGTTTTCTAGAGACACAGGAAGAAGAAGAAAAAAAAAAATATATATATATATATAGAGAAAGATTCTTTATGAGGAATTGGTTCACACAATTACAAAAGCTGACAAATGCAAGATCTGCAGTTGGCAAGCGGAAGACCCAAGAGAGCTGAGGGTATAGCTCCCGTCCAAGGCCAAAGGCAGGAGAAAAGGCTAATGTCCCAGCTTGACGGTGAAGTCAGGCAGGAGGAATTCCCCCTTTGTGGGGAGAGGGTCAGATTTTTGGTCCATTTAGGTCTTTAACTGATTGGACCCATGTTACGTGGAGCAATCTGCTTTACTCAGTCGATTTAAAAACATCCTCAGAGAAACACTCAGAAAAATATTTGAACCAAATATCTGGGCACCAGGTAGCCCAGTCAAGTTGACATGTAAGATTAAGCAACACAACCCTCAGGCATAACTGGCCCCAACACAAAATCGGCCAGCTATGGAGGTGTTTTGCAAACATTCACTCTCAACTCCACCTGTGACCTCAGGCTACAACTTCCCTATGGCTCAGGAACCCACATTCAGAACTGTGACGGCTATCAGAAGGCACAGACAACCTCTACAAGACAGGCTGGCAGATACCCAAATTTTGGCATGAGTTTTTTGGGTCAGAGTCCAGCTCTACCCAGTTAAGTCTCCTGACTTTCACTCCTGAAGATCAAGGTACTTGATGTCTCCCAGCCTCAGTTTCCCCATCTACAAGAGCATATGCGTCAACAGCATCCACCTATTCAGACTGTTCCGAGAGTCAATGAAGCAATGGATGTTAAGGACTTAGTCCAATGCCAGACACAGTAGGTGCTTGAAAAAAATAGCAGCTGTTGTTTTGTTTTCCTTTTTAATAACTGCTAGTTCCCTCCACAAAGTTTCCACAGAAAAATACCAGCTACTTCCACAGAGAAAACTGCTTGGCAGGTGTCACAACAAAAGTCCCTTTTCTTTCTTGGGGAGGACTGGGTTTGGCATCAGGGCAATGTACTATATAAAGTACCAGGAGAGTTCCCTGCCAACTGACCAAGACTAAGCAAAAAATGCCCACACCTTGGCATAATTGGATTAGGCAGAAAAGCAAATACCTGGCAGGCTGTAAAAAAAGAAGGAAAGTGCACGGGGCCTGGGGACTCTCGTTGGGCAACCAGTCTGGTATCAGGCAGCAACCACACACCCGGCCTCTTCCCTCCCTGAAGAATCTACGGGATGGTGGAAGGAGCTACCCGTGGAGGATGCAGCTATAGAAGGCAGGACGCCCTGGCCCGTGGGGAGCACGGCTGCCCTTTCGCCCACCGGCTGTTATTAGACAGAGGCAGGACTCAACTCCCTCCCTCCCAGAATATAAAGCCAACTCTATATCCCACCAAAAGAACTGGAATCCTCCCAAACCAGCTCCTTTCAAAAGGGGCCCCTCCCACCTTCCCCATCACAAGCAACAGAGCCTCTCTCCTATTCCAGAGAAGCAAGTCCAAGATACTTCTCCAACATATTTCCTTGGTCCTATATAACCACAGCTTCTTCCTCTAGTTCTGCTGTTAAGAAGGGCTGCTTTTTCTCATGGGTGCCCTGCTTCCCACCCATCTTGCTTCCCAGGATTTAGGAAAGTGCAGAGCACACGGCATGCAACCAACAGACCCAGCAAAGAACAGTGTTGACCCACAGAGGGGCCAAGAGGGAGACGATCAGCTTTTCCCTCTTGAAGAGTCCATCAAAACAGTCCTTGTGGACCTCAGACATCACTAAACAGCGCCTAATCCATCCAGAAGCCAATTAAGCTAAGAAGCCAAACTGAGAATTTAAGAGGGAAAAAAGTTCACACAAGATGGATAGGGCTGAGGCCCCACAAGCTAAGACATGCCTTGTCATCTGTGTTATACCATGGGGTGATCCGCAGCTCCGAGGTGAACATAAATCAGGCCTCCAGCAGCAGGCGCAGCCAGTCAGCTGGGTCACAGGCATGCTGGCGCTGCCCATCCATCACGCCTGCTGATATCTGGGGTTCCCAACCCCAGGCAGAGCCAGCCAAAGGGCCAGGCGGGCTGGGTGATTCAGGCTGCCAAACAGACCGCATGCTTGATTTAATAGATCATATTTTTCTCATGCATTTTTAAATTCAGATAATTCACCCGACATTACTTTAATAAAAAATATATATGTTCTGTGAAGAGGGAACTTGGCCAAGTCTATACATGGTTGAGTAATCCAACTCAAGTGACCTTGATGATTCCAACACGAAGCCAGGGTGGAAAGCACCAGGCGTTAAGTGGGGCTCAGAGAAAGGAGTGGTCAAGGGGGCTCCAGGCTGGGGGGCAGGGGGTGAGGTGGAATCTGCTGGAAAAGAATGGAAGAGGGGTGCTGAGGACATTCCTGGAGGAACAGACATGCTCTGAACCAACAGGATGACAACAAAATAGCGAAGCAACCTGCTAACTGGGAAAAGGTTGGACAATTAGGCTAACATCAGACTCTAGGGGAGATGCAATACCAGTATGTGTGTGTGTGTGTGAGAGAGAGAGAGAGAGACAGAGACAGAGACAGAGGTAGAGAGAGATAGAGATGCAAGTCAGTGATTAGGAAGACAGATTTCAAGGACACTTCAAAGAAAATTGGAGATGACTTAAAAAGTGAAAGGTGCAACATGAAATAAGCGAAATGAACACAACAAAGAAAAAGAGGTGACTATACTAACACTCACACTGAAAATCTGGTGGCTGGAAGACTAGTGATAACACTGACAGGTACCAGGAAGTTGGAAGAGGGAAAATAGTGAATTCTGGTTTCAAGGTGTATTTCCCAGATCAGCAAGCCATGCTATGGAGGGCACATCCTCAGATGACTCAAGCATCCTCACCTTTGGACAAGCCCCTCTCCTTGATTGAGGGTGGGACCTGTGACTTGACTTTGACCAATGGAATACAGCAAAGGTGATGGGATGTCACTCCACTGATGACATTTCACTATGTAAGAGTCCACCTTAGCATGCTGGGCCTTTGAAAAGCAAACTGCCAGGTTGTGAACTGCCTGTGGACGGGGCCGTGTGGCAGGAACTACGGGTGGCCCCTGGGAGCTGAGTGACCTCCAGCTGACAGTCAGTAGAAATCCAGGCCTCTCCATCCCACAGCTGAAGGGAGATGAATTCTGGTACCACGTGAATGAGCTTGGAGGCAGTTTCTTCCCCAGACCAGCCTCCAGATGAGAATGCAGCCTGGCCAACACCTTGATTATAGGCTTGTAAGACCCACTCAAGTGCACCCAGACTCCCGACTCACAGGACTGTGAGATCATAAGCATGTGGGTTTTTTTGTTTTTAATAAATTTATTTTATTTATTTATTTTTGGCTGCTTTGGGCCTTTGCGCGCAGGCTTTTCTCTAGTTGCGGAGAGCGGGGGCTACTCCTTGTTGCGGTGCTCAGGCTTCTCACTGCGGTGGCGTCTCTTGTTGTGGAGCACGGGCTTTAGGCACGTGGGCACCAGTAGTTGTGCCTCACGGGCTCTAGAGCGCAGACTCAGTAGATGCGGCACGTGGGCTTAGTTGCTCCGTGGCACGTGGAGCCTTCCTGGACCAGGGCTCGAACCTGTGTCCCCTGCATTGGCAGGTGGATTCCTAACCACTGCGCCACCAGGGAAGTCCACGTGCGTTGTTGTAAGACCCTAAGTTTGTGGTTATTTGTTGTGAATCCCCCAGAAACCGGAGTGACTGGGCTGAAGCTCAGTAGAGAGGTCACGTGTGGACGTGTGTCCATCACACAGTGGATGAGAGCCCATGTGCTTGAAGCAAATGGCCTGGGGCTGAGCCCCAGCACGTCCCAGCTGTGTTACCATAGCCAAATTACATATTCTCTCTGTACTTCAATTTCCTCATTCATAAAATTAAAAAAATAGTACCTATCACCCAAGGTTGCTACTGATGATTAAATTAAATAACAACTGTTAAGCGCTTAGAACAACACCTGCTCGGGAGTAAGCACTAGTGGGGGAGGGAGGGTGGGTTAAGTTCTCAAAGGCAAAAAGTGCTAAGAAAGGCGAAGAAAAAGGCAAAGCAACAAGCAACGGGGGAAAGAAGATGGGCCAGGGGCAAGTTAAAGCAAAGTCAGACAGCAAGTGGCAAAGAGGATCAACAAAATCATAGTCCGAAATCTCACTCATGAGGACAAGAGAGAACTTCAATGGGGAATGTCAAGAAATATAAGAAAAGGTGGAACCGAGAAAAAGTCATCAGATGAAAGAGCAGGAGTAGAATGAAGACATTTCCATGAGTTAAAAAGGAATCAGGGGGCTTCCCTGGTGGCGCAGTGGTTGAGAGTACGCCTGCCGATGCAGGGGACACAGGTTCGTGCCCCGGTCCGGGAAGATCCCACATGCCGCCGAGCGGCTGGGCCCGTGAGCCATGGCCGCTGAGCCTGCACCTCCGGAGCCTGTGCTCCGCAACGGGAGAGGCCACAACAGTGAGAGGCCCACGTACCGCAAAAAAAAAAAAAAAGCAATCAGCCCAAAGCAGGGGGTGGTGGAGAATTAACTAGCCTACAGGGACTGAAAGACCTGGCCCACTGGCCTCCTTGCTCACACACACTGGGATGCTCCCTCCTCAAAGCCTTGGCACTGGCTTATTATCTCTTCCCGAGTATTCTTCCTTGATATCCACACTTCCTTTCAGTGTTCGTCCAAAAGCCCTTTCTCATCAGGCTGGTCCTGAGCAATTATTTAAAATGGCACCCCAATGACCTTGTGCCCTGCTATGCTTTTATCTACAGCAGCGGTCCCCAACCTTTTTGGCACCAGGGACCAGTTTTGTGGAAGACAATTTTTCCACAGACCAGGGAGGGTGGGGGGAGGATATGGTGCAGGCGGTGATGCGAGCGATGGGGAGCAATGGGGAGCGGCAGATGAAGCTTCGCTCGCTGGCCCGCCGCTCACCCACTGCCGTGTGGCCCGGTTCCTAACAGGGCCCAGTACCGGTCCATGGCCCGAGTGTCGGGGAGCATTTATCTCATACCATGCTACAAGATTTAGTATTCGTTACATTTATTGTTTTTCTGTCTCCCCTACTAGAATGCAAGCTCCACAAAGACAGATTATCGTGTGTATTTTTTGCTGATACATTCCTAGGGTTTAGAACAAGGCATAGTTCATAACAGGTACTCAGAGACATGACAACTAAATGCAACATCTCATTCGAACTAGATCCTTTCACTTATAAGGACATGATGAGAACAACAGGCAAAAGCTGATTGGGGGTTGGGGTGGAGGAAAGAAAATTCTTTGGGGCTATACTCCCAATTTTCTGTGACTGCTTAAAAAATTTTTTTGCATCATTAAAAATTAAAGAAAGAAAATAAAACTCTGACATGCTGGTAATGACCAAAAAAGACCTAAAAACTTTATTATAAATATTTATGTATTTCTGGAAAAAGCAATAAAATCAATGGGAGGGGAAAGAGAGAAGGACAGGAACTTTCATTTTTATTGTGCATAGTTTTTACAAAGAGCATATATTACTTACATAATATTTAAATAATAAAATATATGTGGAAAAAAATAAGTTGGTCCCACAGACCATTTCTGGGAGGGGGCAGAAAGGCACAGGGACAGTCAGGGAGGAAGACCCTCTCTTCGTGTTTCTTTCCCAGGAGCACCACAACTGACCGGGGACACTGCAGGCGCTCTGCTGGCGTGAGGATCGGGGGAGGGGGGGCAGGGGCCACTGGAAAGGCAGCCGCCCTGCCCACCTGGTGAGGACAAGCTTCCTCCAGCTCGAGTTCCACATGTGCCTGTCACCCAGGGCAAAGGGACCTTGCCAGGAAAACTGGAGAGCATTGGCTAGGCTCGGAAGAGCCTCTTTAAGGTAAGATTTACAAATTAACAAATGTCTCACACTATTTATATTTTGTGTCATTGCAAAGAAGTTGATAATTTACTGAAATTGACTGGCTTTCCATTTCTTTTTAACTTTTTACTACGGCAAGTTGTATGAGGACATAATCCCCATGGACCCATAATCCAATTCAACTATTCAATCCTGTTTCAACACATACACACACACATACACACACACACACACACACACACACACACAGAGTTGGTCCGTTCAAATCAACATCTAAACAAGATCCACACTAACTTCTTCCCTGATCATCTTTTTTGAAAACTTTTTGTTAGCAAGGCCTGTGGCAAGCCTAGGACAGGGACACTTAATGTTCAGGCGACGTTGACATCACTGGACATTTATTGCCTAAAGAGCCTTCAAGATTTCTTCCAGCCAAGACTGTGATCTTTGGTATCAAGTTTACACAATGCATTAGCAAAGGACGACATCCTCCTTGGTTGGGTGAGGGAAAACAGATCGGGAGTGGAGGAGAATATTTCATAAATGACAAAGGGAAAGACTAGGGACGATGGTGACAAAGAAACTGTAACCACAAATGTAGGTTACGAAACAAAACTTCATCATCAACATAATCCAAATTTGAACAACATGGTATTGTTTCAAAGTACTTTCTTACACATTAGCAAATTTGATCCACACTAACGGATAAATGATAAAGGATGGTGTAAAAGGTTAATGGTAGAGTCTTGGGTATGACAGTGTATCACTAGACCAGTGGTTCTCAACCAGGGCAATTTTACTCCACTTCCCAAGGGCCATCTGGCAATGTCTGGAGGCACTTTGGTTGTCACAGGTGGGGCAGGGTACTGGCATCTAGTGGGCAGAGGCCCAGGATGCTGCTAAACATCCCACAAAGCTCAGGACAGCCTGCACCACAGGCAAGTATCCAGCCCAAAGTGTCAGCAGCTCTGAGGGAGAGAGTCTCTGATCGGGGTGAATCTCCTTGTAACCCAAGTGAAACTGTGCTGGGGGCACGGTGGAGAGAGGAGGGGCTAGTAAGGTCTAAAACCACAGTTAGATAGACACCCTGCACCCTACCAGAGCCTCCACATTGCAGACCATGCCAACACATGAGATTTGATAAGGAGACTGTCTTGGTTTGGTTTGGTTCGGTCACCAAGATAGATCAGAACACATATTTCCGAATCTCAATTATTCCCTCAATGTAGTCACCTTGGAAAACTATTTTTAAGACACTATCCAACTGAAGAACTTACCCTGTGTGGCAGACTTGTCTCTGAGAGCCATGGCAGCCCCTGATTGAGGTCATGGGCCATTGGTGACCTTGGGAAGGACGGGCGACAAACACAGCGGGTGATGAGGGGGTGGGGAGTGTGTGTGTGGAGGGGCTGCTACTTCGTATTCAATTCTCAGCGAGGCTTGTCTGGGAAGGTGACATTTGAATTTTACCGAAAAAAAAATTAAAACAAGAAAAACAGTTTTTTAAAAAAGAATTTGACTGAAAGATCAAAGCCATCCAAAAAGAGAAAAATTGGCCATTGATGAAGATATTCCAAAGACTACACCCCAGACTCTAAAAGCTATTTCCAGAAAAGAGGCCCCAAATTTCTGAACAGCAATGGTCTTCTTCAAATAAGTATACTGGGCAGTGCTGCCTCCCCAGCCTGCCACCCCCAGTACAACTCTTTCAAAAGATAAGCTCTGGTGTGACTGTCTTGACCTCAACCCCTTTACAGAGCTAACTTCCCCCAGCAGGCTGGGGCTCAAGAATTCAGCACCAGCTGTGGTGAACGGCACTCCCCCCATCACCAGCGCCACCACCACCAGCACCACCACCACCCCCATCACCACCAGCACAACCACTGCTCTGAGAAGGAGCCTGGATATGGTGGGTCCTGGGCAAGGAACGCTTGATCCAAAGGAGTAGTGAATAAAAGCTCAGGTCTGCCTGGAATGTTCTCTCCTTATTTGATTCCTTGTGTGTTCTTGTCTCCCAATGCTCGGGGAGACAAATGCCCGGGTCATAGGCAAACTGAGGCTCAGACTCCAAGCCTGGGAGTCCAATCCCTTTCCCTCTTTTTCCTGATGGTCCTTCTTCTTGGATTCATCAACTCTAGCCATCTCAGCAATAAGATCCTCAGGGCCAGATGAGGGGATGAGGCTAGAAAATAAGCCAAGGAGGCTTCTCAGCCTGTTTGAAGCGTAAGCCCCAGGCTTACCTGACACCTGGGCAAAAAGGTCCTCTACTTGGTCTACATCAACTGCCCAGGAAACTACCCTGTGGCCTGAGCTAAAGCCACAGCCTATATTAAGGAGTTTCTCTTCTCCTCCCTTCCCTAATCAACAGGGCAGTAGTAGAAGTCTGGTAAAACATTAGAGGACCCTCTGTCCTAGCCCTTCCTCTAGGAAGTACCTCTCTCTATCACAAAAAAAACAAAAAAGAACACAACAAGGCAGGTAGCAAGATGCTACAATCTGTGTACAGATTCAGAAGTGCTGAATTAGTGGGAACTAATTCAGACATCACCACGTCCTAAGAGGTCCCCTGCCCACCCAAGCTTAAGCTTCACACTTCAAAGAAAGATTGTGAATTACACATTATGATACCAATCATTTCTGAATGCATTACGAAACAGGAGCTTTTCTAAGCAATTTTATCGTTTTAATTCTTTCCTTCTATCATTTTTAATAATTACACTCTAGTTTTTAGTACATTAAGATGCAATTAAGAAAAAAAAAGTCCTGTATATTTTAACTGTATTTCAATTTTTTATTTCACACGAAGAATTCCAAAGCCATCCATAATAATGTAGCATACAATATAGACAAAAGACAAAAGGAATGGTTTCGATAAAATTAGCTGAGTTCCATTTAGGAGAAAAAAATGCAAGTCTACTTATTTTGAAAACCCTTAGCATGAGACATTCATTGAAAGGATGGAGAATTCTTCATCCTACAAAGGCGAAAACAAACCACACAGCACACTGGTGGAAGAGAAAGCTTTATACTATCTAAGGAAGAGGGTATAGCAAGTCAGGACTCAAATGCTGAATCTGGAGATTACTAACAGTCAGTTATCTGCCCAGTAAAATGTCACCATTATTAAATGTGAACCCACCCATGTTGAATTGTATTTCCAGGCAAGTAGAAGGATGATGTCATCTAATGGGTAGAAAAATGAACAAAGAAAAACAAAATTATCTTAATGATTTGAGGCACAATTTGTGAGCCAAAAAATTTCACATTCACAGGTACTAAGGTTGAGTGGCATTTCAGTGATGAGAAAATATTTTTGTTTGCGCCATATGCTAAAGCCTTATTCATCCTCTGCTTACCTTCCAGCCCAGAGGTCAGCAAACTTTCTTTTTGTAAAGGGCCAAATAGTAAATATTTCAGGCTTTGTTCAGGCCATTACTCAACTCTGCTACTGTAGCATTAAAGCAACCACCGAAAATACGTAAAAAAACAGGCGTGGCTGTGTTCCAATAAAAATTTATTTATAAAAACAGAACCGTGGGCTGTAATTCGCCTACCCCAGTTCTAGTCCACAGCGTCCTAGTTAGGAGGGGTGAGGCAGAGCACACTTAGGACACTCTTGTAAGAAATGGCAGGAATAAGCAAAGAGAGCTGGTAGATCTGAAACTACCCACCAAGACATGGAGCATAGCCCTTCATACCCAAGAGTATTCTTCCAAGACGAAAATCAAGTCTAGATACATGAGGTAGGAATTAGCTCTCAGCAACCTTTGTTCTCAAGCTACAAGTGTTTCTCCCTCACAGAAACAGCTTCTACTTTACCATATGGCTGGTCTTCTGAACTGGGTGACACTCAGAATATGTCACCTGACGGAAGTTACACTATCATGTATGAAACATTCTTGCCCCCAAATTTGAACCTAAATCTGATCAAGACTTTAGTTTATAGGACATTTTGGGGACAAAGAAACACATTAGGACTTCCCTGGTGGTGCAGTGGTTAAGAATCCACCTGCCAATGCAGAGGACACAGGTTCGATCCTTAGTCCAGGAAGATCCCACATGCTGCAGAGCAGCTAAGCCCGTGCGCCACAACTACTGAGCCTGCGCACCACAACTACTAAGGTCACGCCCCACAACTACTGAAGCCCGCATGCTCTAGGGCCCGTGTGCCACAACTACTGAGCCCGCGCACCTAGAGCCCGTGCTCCACAACAAGAGGAGCCACTGCAATGAGAAGCCCGCGCACAGCAACGAAGACCCAATGCAGCCAAAAACAAAAAAAAATTTTTTTAAACCTTTATTATAAAAAAAAACCCCACGTTAAATGACAACACCAGAATGTTGGCAACAAAATCTACATTGTGGGGAAACACACAGATCCCAATCCAAGAGATTCAAAATATCCAAAAGATCCAGCTTCTTGACCAAATATATCACAAGACAGAACAAGAGGACTTCCCTGGTGGTCCAGCAGTTAAGACTCTGTGCTCCCAATGCAGGGGGCACGGGTTCAATCCCTCGTCAGGGAAGATCCCGCATGTCCTGTGGCACAGCCAAAACTAAATTTAAGATTTTTTTAAATAAATAAGTTTAAAAGTATGCCATTTAAAAAATTTTTTAGAATGCTTTTTAATTAAAAAAAAAAGACAGAACAAGAGAGGGACAGGAAACCTGCATATTAAAAGAGACTTAGGGGCTTCCCCGGTGGCTCAGTGGTTAAGAATCCACCTGCCAATGCAGGAGACACGGGTTCAAACCCTGGTCCGGGAAGATCCCACATGCCACGGAGCAACTAAGCCCGTGCGCCACAACTACTGAGCCTGAGCTCTAGAGCCCGTGAGCCACAACTACTGAGCCCACATGCCACAACTACTGAAGCCTGTGCGCCTAGAGCCCGTGCTCTGCAACTAGAGAAGCCACGGCAATGAGAAGCCCGTGCGCCACAACAAAGAGTAGTCCCCGCTTGCTGCAACTAGAGAAAGCCCACGTGCAGCAAAGAAGACCCAATGCAGCCAAAAATAGAAATAAAATAAAATAAAGTTATTAAATAAATAAAAAAAGAGACTTAAGAGACATATTAACCAAATGCAATGTGTGGACTTTGTTTAAATCCTTTGATTACTCTGAGGTATTTTTAACTAACTGTGAAAAAATATTTCTTAGACAATCAAAGAAATCTGAACATGAATATTCAGTGATATTAAGAAATTAATTATTGTTCATTTCTTACGTGTGATAATAGTATTCTGTTGATGTTTTAACAAAATGAATCCCTATCTTTTCAGAGCCATATTGAAATATTTATAAGTAAATCTGATTTTCTTTTTAAATCCTCATCCTAAAATTCTTTCTTCAAGAAAATAACTTTGGTTGTTTTGATCCTGTAGAAGTCACTGCTTTTCAAATATACCCATGAATGAGGTGAAAGAATAGGGGGTGAAGCTCAACAGACACCAAGGACAGATTTAGGGCTAAATGATAAACAAGTAAATTAAAAAGTTAATGTATTTATATACCCTTGATGGACCTAAAAGGTCCTTCAGAGCATACATACCATGTGGAGGTCAGGCTTCTGATAATGTTAACATCTGGAAAATAGCCATCAATCTGAAAATTAAAAAAAAAAAAAGACTTCTAAGTGGCAAACAGCTTTCACAAATCCCATGCACTTTACTTCATGAAAGGAAAAGAAGCACATCATTTATAAACTTGTATCAAACAAGGCATCAGCAAGAGCTAAAAGAGGAAAGAAACAAAGGACTTAGAATTAGAAGCAGAGGAACAGGGCAACCCAAGAGTTCAGGAAATAAAGACACGGTCCACAGAGAGAAGACCTCCAAGGCATCACCCTTATGCATCTTCCCAGAGTGGGAAACGTAGGTTCAACCAGGCTCAGAGTCCTGTTGAAAGCAAGAAAGGCAATAAAGACACAGCTTAGGGGCTTCCCTGGTAGTGCAGTAGTTAAGAATCCGCCTGCCAATGCAGGGGACACGGGTTCGAGCTCTGGTCCGGGAAGATCCCACATGCCGCGGAACAACTAAGCCCATGTGCCACACAATTACTGAGCCCACATGCTACAACTACTGAAGCCCGTGTGCCACAACCACTGAAGCCTGCGTGCCTAGAGCCTGTGCTCCACAACAAGAAGCCACTGCAATGAGAAACCCGCTCACTGCAACTAGAGAAAGCCTACGTGCAGCAACAAAGACCCAACACAGCCAAAAATAAATATAAAATAAGTAAATAAATTAAAAAAAAAGAAGACACAGCTTAAAATTACCTTCATTAAGATGGCTACAATTTAAGAAGCTAAATTATTCACTTAAATAAAGGAAGAACAGGTTTTGAGGAAAGGCAGAATTGAGATAAGTGAGTATAAGTGGAGGCAGATTTTGAGCTTGAAACAGAGACAGAGCTTCTCTACAATGAGAACCAGCCCCCAAGGGAGTGAATGGGGCCCTCATTTGCTGCCCTGAGGTACTAGACACCTCACAGTGAGCTCCATATCACTCTCGACATTGGGTGAGGTTGGATCAGTGGTCCTTGAGGATCCTGAACAATTGCAAGGTTTTCTGGTGGGTAAAGTTAAAGAAAAAATTATTCTGATGCTTATTAAAACAGTAAGAAAGACTTTTTTTAGGGCTATTGCAAAATAGGAGAGAGATGGGGCTCAACTCCGAATATAGCAAAGACACCTGAGGATTTACAGCAATCAAGCGAAGTGAGGCAGTCAGTGGACAGAAAATTACTCAGAGGAGACAGCAGGGTAGGGGGATTCTTATTAACAAACAAGCAATGGGATTTTTGCTGAGGGTAGCCTAGGGTGATCAGATATCGAGGGTGATCACATATCAAGAGTGGGTGATTCTCTCTGAACTGACTTAGCAGGATCCTTGCTAAAATTGGGCTAGGCAGACCAAAGACAGGACAGGAGCCAAGGTCCAGATCTAGAAAAAACAGGACTCAGAGGAACCCGACTAAAGTCTGCTTAAGGAGAGAGTCTTTGTTTGCAGTGTTAACTCCACCTTACAAATAGAAATGCCTAGAGGTGGGGTCCAAAGTCACAGAGCAAGTATGAGCTGGTGCCAGCAACAGATCCCCAACTCCCAGATCCAACCTTGGTGACGTCAGTTACCCCCGCTGCCACGTAAAACCTTGCACTGCATAACACTTTTTAATTTCTCAAGTGCTTCCCGACATAATTTCTCTGTCTCCAAACTCCAGAAATGCTCATTTCTAAACATCAAGCTGTCATAAGATAGGGGGAAACTACCTTTGAACACAATGCCACATGAGAGATTTATATACAGTCCCCTGTAATACTGAAGCAGACTGGTTCATCATTATGAGGTATAATGAAGCCTTTTAAAGTGACCTTATAATAACAGGCATACAGATAAAATAGAAAAAAAAGTAAAAGACTGGATTTAAAAGCATCCGAAAAGAACAGGAAGTTTCCAATTACTAACAGGATTACAAAACCTCCATAGCACAAGCTAAGCAATTTCCCATGATGCCCAATACCCAGGGAGAGCATTTACAGATGACAGAGCTGCTTCCTGTGCTCTTAAAAGTACCATCCACAGGATAAAAGTTATTTAAGAATCTAAAGGGCGATGTACTAAATATTCTCTGGTTGCCCTTTAGATTACTTCTCATCACTGGGACATGTGCCCTGGGAGGCTGACCTCTATGACCTGCATCAACCAGGCTCCCTTGCCCTCTGGCCCCTTAGGTACCAGGAGAAGCCAGGAGAGTAGGAGGAGGGGAAGGAAGGAAGGAGCATGCATCCCCCTGCTTCCTCCCTGCAGGGTCACCTGGGGGTCTCTCCATCACAGGTCAGTTTCTCTCAGGTGATCCTCTCCCTCTATCCTTACTTCTAGGGGTTGGAGGGTGCCATAGACTATATCCCCTCAAAATTCATACCTTGAAACCTAATCCCCAATGTGATTGTAATAGGAGGTGAGGCCTTTGGGAGTTGATTAGGTCATGAGGGTGGAGAACTCATAAGTGGGATTAGCGCCCTTATGAAAGAGACCCCAGAGAGCTCCCTCCCCCCTTCTGTCATGCGACAGTCATCTATAAACCAAGAAGCAGACACCGAATCCCCCAGTGCCTTGATCTTGGACTTCCCAGCCTCCAGAACTACAAGAAATTTATAGCATTTATTCTGTTATAACAGTCTGAATGGACAAAGTCAGAGGGGGTTTCCTCCTATCGCCCCAGTGTACCTCACTCCCCCTTTCTGTTTCTCAATCCCATGACACACCTTTATTGAACTTTCTTCTGTCACCTCTTTGACTGTGCCTTATACTTTCCTGCCCAGCTTCTGACTGACAGCAATGGAAAAAGAAGAGGGGCAGAGAGTCAAAACTTTAATTTTCCATATTTACCCTCAATTGGTGGTGGTTAGTAGGGGATCCAAATTTTTTTGTTGTTGGTACGTGGGCCTCTCACTGTTGTGGCCTCTCCCGTTGCGGAGCACAGGCTCCGGACGCGCAGGCTCAGCGGCCATGGCTCACGGGCCCAGCCGCTCCGCGGCATGTGGGATCTTCCCGGACCAGGGCACAATCCTGTGTCCCCTGCATCGGCAGGCGGACTCTCAACCACTGCACCACCAGGGAAGCCCTAGGGACACAATTTTTAAGCTAGATTTCCTGGTATGTGTATGGGGAACAAGATGTGTTCAAGGAGGCCCTGAAGGTAAGGGTTCCCCTGAAAATCCAGGATTAATATGCGGAAATTTGTATACATGTGCATTTTTCTGAAAAGAGAAATCCAGAAAGAAAAAGGTCAAAAATTTAATTGTGTTCTCAAAAGTTAACCCATAAATGGAGAGCCAGCACTGTAAAAGAAACACAGCACAGGGGACTTCCCTGGTGGCGCCGTGGATAAGAATCTGCCTGCCAATGTAGGGGACACGGGTTCAAGCCTTGGTCCGGGAAGATCCCACATGCCACGGAGCAACTAAGCCCGTGCACCACAGCTACTGAGCCTGCGTTCTAGAGCACGTGAGCCACAACTACTGAGCCCACGTGCCACAACTACTGAAGCCTGCGTGCCTAAAGCCCATGCTCCGCAACAAGAGAAGCCACCGCAGTGAGAAGCCCACGCACCACAATGAAGAGTAGCCCCCGCTCGCCACAACTAGAGAAAGCCCGCGCGCAGCAACGGAGACCCAACACGGCCAAAAATAAATGAATAAATTTTTTTAAAAAAAGAGAAACATAGCACAGAAACAGTCACCGTGTGCCCAGGAGAAGAAAAACGACCAGGCTGACAGTGGGGACCACGTGCCAGCTGCAGGAGCAGGAACACAGCCTCCTGCCCTCTCTGAGGGGCCGGGCTGCAGGAGGAACCACGGCCTCCCCTCGGCCCACCACCACCCGCCCCAGGGAGGCAGCTGTGATGGTATGTTCCCGCAAAGCACTCACGGCTCATCACTCACGGCTCCCTCCCAACACTCAAGTGACATTTCAAAAGCTCATCAGCTCAGCAGGTGCTCGGATGCACAAGCAAGGATGCACAAGCAATAGCAAAAGCAGTTCCGGGCTAAGGAGAATCTCATCCTGCTGTTCTGAAGAGCTTGGAGCATGGAGGCAAGGGAGAGTGTGGAAGGCAGCAAAGCAGGAGGAGGGAGAGCAGCAGACTAGCAGAGCTGACCCAACAGGAAATGCCCCAGAGCTGCTGGCAGGGGCCCCACCTGGAGGCAGGGGCGATCCCCACTGTGGAGTCAGCCCTTACCCTACAGACACGTGTGTACGTGGCCTGAGCCCAGCTCCACCCCTCACCTGCTGTGTGACCGAGAATATGTGGCTCACCCTCTCTGGGCTACATACAGCTTCTCCCTTTACCATTCAGTACGAACTTCATAGGACTGTTGTGTGGGTCAATGAGAAAATGCCTCTAAGACCTAGTAAATGCCTTTCCAGATATGTTTTAGGATTCACCTCAGAGCTCTTCTCTAATTCCTTCGCTGTGAGGTGATCCCAGGTACAAACAGAAGCCTACAAAAGACTGATAAAATCAACCTTCCCTGGTGGCGCAGTGGTTAAGAATCCTCCTGCCAATGCAGGGGACACGGGTTCAAGCCCTGGTCCGGGAAGATCCCACGTGCCGCGGAGCAACTAAGCCCGTGCGCCACAACTCCTGAGCCTGAGCTCTAGAGCCCACGAGCCACAACTACTGAGCCCACGTGCTGCAACTACTGAAGCCCACGTGCGTACAGCCCATGCTCTGCAACAAGAGA
Organism: Neophocaena asiaeorientalis asiaeorientalis; assembly: GCF_003031525.2. NCBI lineage: Eukaryota > Metazoa > Chordata > Mammalia > Artiodactyla > Phocoenidae > Neophocaena > Neophocaena asiaeorientalis. The sequence goes on from NW_020174642.1 coordinate 538,929, forward strand.
AGCCACTGCAATGAGAAGTCCATGCACCACAAAGAAGAGCCAATGCAGCCAAAAATAAATAAATTTAAAAAAAAAATCCACCTCCAGTTCCACACCAGGATGGATGCCAAAAGGGAGTAACGAGCCACCGGGGCAAGGGCACCTGAGAGGAACCGGAACATCCATCCCATACGGAGCCTGTATATGTCCGTACCCTCTGCCACTGTCCCTCTCCCGGCTCTACCAGGGGCCTTAGCTCAGAGGCAGAGCCCGGAGCCAGATGGCCTTAGCGGACACTTGGCCCTGCCACGTACTGCCTGGGTGGCCTTGGGCAAGCTAGATTACCCCACTGACTCAGTTTCCTCATCTATAAATCAGGTACCATCATAATCATAGTACCTATCCTTTTGTGAGGATTTTAAAAACTCATGTCAACTTCTTAGACTAGTGTCTGGTATACAGTAATAACTCAATAAATGCCGGCTGTGGTATTGCCCTGCACGTCTCAGCTAGTTGCCAAGGCCCATCTCATAAGGAGGCAGCTGTGCTCTGAAGAACGGCCACACACGCTGGCACCACCAGCCCACAAGCCACATACCACCTACATCCTTGATTCTGAGATGTGTTTTGTATTTTTGCTTTCCTAAAATTACAATATACGTGCACATGTCACAGAGCAGATTTTCTCATCTGTAAAATGGGGATAATAACAGCATCCAGCTCATGAGTCATATATGCAAAATGCTTTGAACAGGGCGTGGCATCAGAAATTGTCCTCTGTGGGTATTACCCTCAACATTCTATTAAGTGATCTGACCTGCTGTAGGCCTTCCCACCCCAAGGGAAGGTGAAAATTCTCCCTTGTTCCTCACTTGATCTGAGGATCACTTGATCCCTGAGGTGCTGAGAGTGGGGCCCTAGTAAATTCCCAAAGAATGTGTGGAATTTCAGGTAGTTGCTAGATTTTTACCATCCCATCAGCTTCCTAGAACTGGTTACTTACAGGGCGTTGTTTAGAAGTTGCTGAGTTTGGTTCTGGGTTTATTGAGGTTCCTTTTTTTTGCACCTTGAGTAATGTGCAGGTCACACTGTGGGTTTCCTGGTCACCCCTGGAAAACAACTGGCCTCCCATTAACCTGAAAGGGCCCCGTGGAAGACGGAGCTTTCGCAGAGGCACGAGAACCAATGAGAAATGGAGAGATGGCAGCAGGAAGGGCATCCCAGTACAGCTGAAGATCAATGAATGAGCCCCAAATTGAGGCAAGTAAATCAATGGCCTCCACTGTCCATAAAACTGTACTATTTTCCCTTCCTCTTGCTTCGTCATCTTCCCCGCTGCTTTGGAGGCAAGGGGAAGGACAAACAAACAAGGGTACATGCCATGGAAGGTAAACCCCTAAGATCACAGGTGCTGAGGCAGATTACCTGGATTCAAATGGTCCCCAACCATTAGCCATGTGACCTTGGACCAGTCCACCAACTACTCCGTGCCTCAGAGGAGAATGAAGTTTACACGAATTAAGAGTACACATGGGGCTTCCCTGGTGGCGCAGTGGTTGGGAGTCCGCCTGCCGATGCAGGGGACGCGGGTTTGTGTCCCGGTCCGGGAGGATCTCACATTCCGCGGAGCGGCTGGGCCCGTGAGCCATGGCCGCTGAGCCTGCGCGTCCGGAGCCTGTGCTCCGCAACGGGAGAGGCCACAACAGTGAGAGGCCCGCATGCCGCAAGAAAAAAAAAAAAAAAGAGTACACATGAAGCTCTTGGAAACATGCCAGGCACACAACAAGAGCCCGCAGAGCATCAGCCACCATCACGCTATGGTACCTGTCCCCCAGGAGCCCTGCGAGGGGAAACATGTTTCAGTGAAACTGGGGTATTGGAGAGGGGGGCTCTTTGCTACTTCCCAACACCATTGAAATGGGAAGATGACTGGAGACAAATGGAACAGGATGCCAACGGCAGCCACTCCACGTACAAACTGTTACTGATGTTCTCTGAACCTCAGCTTCCTCACCAGGTACATGGGGTTTAGCTCCCTCACCTCTCAGGGCTGTCATGAGAAATGAGAACACGCTGTGTAGGCATCAAATAAATGATACTTCTTGTCATTTCTCCCCTCTCCCTGGAGTGCAAAGAAGGCAGAAAAAGCCAAAACGCTACGGTCGGCATGGCTAGTGAGGTTTTCCTACCAGAAAAGCAAGACAGCAGCCCACTTTTCCCAGGCCCAGCACTAAGATGCCAGCCATTTTCCACCAAAGGCCCAGAGATCAGGATTCAGGGTCAGCAAAACCCTGCAGAAAAGGGGAAAAAGCCTAGGTTTTGGAAGTGCTCCTCAGCAAAAACCTCTCACCAAAGGTTACAGGGGCTAATTGACAGCTACATCAGGACATGGAGCCTGAATCATTAGCAAGAAGGGCTAGGGAAGGTCGCTCTTCTATAAACATCTGAAGGATAGAGTGTAGATAAATGTCAAAAACAATGCCCAAAACGACTGCATACTGCTTGCTTACGCAGCTTTTTCCTTCTTCAGACAAATGGTAAAACGCTTCTGAATATAAATCATCTTCAATTAAGACATTGCTGTTGGAAAGCACTTTTGGCAGGACGAACAAAATATTTGCCACTGTTCTCAGACTTGGAGCTTTCAAGGTTGGCACGGCGATTTATTTTTGTTGATTAAACAAAAGACAAATGGAAAGGGCCTAAAAATTGATTTGCCAATTAAACTCAATGATTCTTAACAAGGAAATGTGCCTTATTAGCTTTGCCAGCGTTATAAAAATGCCTCCTAGCTTCCCTGCTGCTTTCAGGATGTACACCATTGATACTTGTGCTGACAGAAAGATTAAGTAAGGACAGGATGATGCAAAATGTGTCTTCTGTTTTGCTGGAACGGAAGGAGGAGAAACGATTAAGGGCTTGGGCCATTTCAGAGAGAATGTCTGCCCAGCATTCGTGATTCTTGAAAAAATGATTTGGGTTGAGTAAGGGGACCGTTGTCACTCATTTTGTATGTACTTGTTCTTTGGCAAATTACAGATTCACTAATAGAGGCCAATTTGCTGAGATGAAAACAATCACAATTAAGCAAATTCTTCATTTTCTCTTTTCACTTTTCAAAGGGATGAGTGTCCAGATAGGCAGTCAACCAAATGATGGATGTCAGATGCTTCTGCAAAATGGACCAATGTACAGAGGGGCACCAGAAGCCTACTTTGGTCCAGCGCAAAATTTTTCTGAATTGCAACCATGAGATCCAGACCACAACTGCAATAAATTCACATACAACAGCCATAAACCCAAGCCAACAGAATGCCGAGGCTTCCTGGTGGTCAGAGCATGGATATAGCAGGCTGCCATGCATTTTTAAACTTGATTGTACATAATTGTTCATCACTGACCCATTCTCCAACCCTCCTGGGCTGGAACATGTTGCTAGGCAACCAATTTTGCTCTATATACTTTCTGAAAGCTAGTGAGGCAACAACAAAGTGTCAACTAAGTGAATACTAACCATTAGAGACAGGTTCAAATAAAAAAAGGATGCCCAGTTTCCTTAAAGCACGTCCATCTCATGTTCTTTCCTTATGCAGACACATATTTCCCATGTCTTACAACTCAGCAAATAAGCTCTCTTAGGTTGAATTGGAGGAAACTGCTCTTTTGGTAGCTCAATTTGGCAATTCATAACAGTTCAACCTAATAACTTGAAAGAAATTCACACAGACTGTAAAACAGAGGAAACATAATCTTCTGCTAGTATAATCACGGTTGTGCTTTGTATCAGTAACATATCATTTACCTAGTCCACACATTTCCGGAAATTGTTTTTATAGAAGACAGTTGGGAGAGGCAGCCTGCATCATTTTGCAAATGCCTGAATAAGCAGTCACGTTTCTTTTTCCGTTTTAGGCTATTACACACTGATCTATTTCTTGTACAATAATCCACACATTCCCTGCCTTTTCAAATGCTTGGAGCCACAGGGAATGGGACTCAACTTATTTTTCCTGATTTGAGATCAGGAACACCAGAGGATGCCCTAAAGATGAAGGCAGAGGACATGAACTGCCAAGTACAGGAAAGAAGTTCATTTAAGGGGAAAGAGGTGGGAAGGCAGGATGGCTGGTATCAGAGAACACGATGCTGGTCTGGGAAAGCCAGTGAAATCGAGTGACTCTCCATGTTCAAGGCAGCTGCGAGCACCACAGTCAAGAAGAACTGGGAAAACATAATGGCCCCAAGTCAGCTCGCAGAATACCTCCAGGAAGTTTTAGAATCTCTGTCGGAAGTCCTGAAAAATGACCAGCTTGGGCCATGCATACAAGTAGATGATCAACCTCATTAAGAAAAAATTGGTAGGGACTTCCCTGGCAGTCCAGTGGGTTAAGACTCTGCGCTTCCAATGCAGGGGACATGGGTTCAGTCCCCGGTCAGGGAAATAAGATCCCACGTGCCATGTGGCACAGCAAAGAAAAAAAAAAATTGGTAAAAATAATAATAAGGTGAAGGGAGAATTCACAGTGAAGTTTAAGTTTAAATTTCTGCCCATACTGAGCAAGTTTGAATATGTCTGTCATTATGATTTTCTAGCAACCAACATTAATTGTATCTAAAATTACTAAGTTACAACTTATCAACTAGACACATGTAAACTTTACATTGGGTAAATGGCAAACTATCTCAAGAAGACAATAGAAAGGTTATTGCCCATACCCAGATGAGTCCTATTAAAATATAGCCAGGCTTTCTGTTTAGTCTGGATTTGCTTTATTACATGCTTATAATCAAAAAGAGAAAAATAAACAATACAGAAACATATAAAGTTAAAAGGTGCAAAGTTTTCTCTTCAAGTCATTACTACCCTCATTTTCACTCCCCAGAGGTAAGCGCCAATTTGTTTACTTACTTTTAACGAAAGTGGCATCCTAGGCATATCCCAGCATCTTGCTTTTTTCACTCAACATTACAACATAGAAGCTAGTTTTAAATAGAGTCCTCTGGAATATTCAATTCACCAGACCATTTGTCCACAGTTTCAAAATAAAGCTTCTCATATAGTAAGAGTCACCCTTCCTCTCTGAGTTGACAACAATTTAAAGACCAACAAGGAACAGAGCCAACATTTTATAATAACTATAAACGGAATATAACCTTTAAAAATTGGGAATCATTATGTTGTATACCTGAAACTTACATAATGCTGTACATCAACTACACCTCAGTAAAAAAGAAATAAATAACAATAAAGACCATCAAAAGCAGTATCAATTACTCATTCATCTCCCAAAAGCTCCAAGACATACTTCTAGAAGCCCAGGAATAAGGAAAGAAATTTTTTTCAAATCAGTAGATATTTCCCAGGAAATTCAGCCCAACACAAACGGGGTTCCCAAGAAGCAGCTGGTTCACACCACAAATGGGTACCTTGAGTTGGAGTCTCAAAGGAGAGACATCTATACCACAAAAAAAGAGAAAGAGAGAGAAATGAAATCCGGAAACATCGAAGACTGATATCAAGAGTCAACTGCTAAATTAAATTCTGAAGCCCAGTGCTACAAAATGGGAGAAGAATATTATTTCAACAGGGACATTTTGAACCCCCTGCGAAGGAAATTTGGAGCCTGCTGGGAGCCAGCGACTATTAAGGAACAACACAAACACTTTCATGAGCGTTAGGACTGTCACAGAAAAGCAGAGACTGACAGAACTGTGGTGTGTGCTACGTGAATTCCACATTGCCCCAACTCGGCAATTACCAAGTCACATTTCAAGTTGTATTTTCTTTACTTAAGGGAGACAGCTGCAGACTTAAATTCTGAAGCCAACAGTCTTAACCTCAGCTCTACAAACAGACTTGAAGAATGTCAGTTCCTCTCTCTAGATGTCAGTTTTCTTATCTATAAAATGAGAAGACTCAACGAAGGGAACTCTAAAATCTTTAATATGACTTATTCCTATGATTCTGTTTGGTTAAACTATGTGGACAGACGGATGAATGGATGGATGGATGGATAGATGGAAGAAAGACGGAGGGACAGATGGATGGATGGATAGGTGGGTGGGTGGATGGATGGATGTTAGATGGATAGATGGATGGATGGATAGTTGGATGGATAACAGATGGATAGGTGGATGGATGATCGATGGATGATGAATGGATAGATGGATGGAAGACGGATGGATGAATGAATGGACAGATGGGTGGATGATGGATGAATGAATGGACAGATGATAGATGGATGGATGAATGATAGATGAATGATGGATGATGAATGGATAGATGATGGATGGATGGGAAGCAGTGGTCTACTGAGTGGGATTGTACAGGCTTATGACCAATTGTTAAAAAGTTTTAAAATATTGTGGGCCAATCGACATCATGTTGGTAGCTTGGAATCAGCCATGATGGGAATATTTACAACGTGGAAATTGGCAAACACTACACATCAGGCCCTCTTATTCACCCCTGAAGTCACTTTACCAAAAAAACATCACTGATGGAATAGAAGGAAGAAGGAAAAGAAGGGGAGAATGGAGACGAAGCGGCAGTATCTATGTGTAAACAGTCCTCCAAGTGGGCTATCCCCCCATTATCTCCATGTGGATACACTTACTTTATTCTCTGCCTGAAACACCATTACTCAGCTTTGCCTGAATAACCGGAACTTGCCCAAAACTCAGCTCAAGCATCACCTCCTTTAGGAAAGCCATCCCTGAGGTCTGCCCTTAGTCTGTGTGAGATACCCCCCGCACCTGGCATGCTCCCACCGCATGCTGTAATGACCTCCCTCTGCCCTCTCAGGCAACACTTACAATGCAGAGTGGCCACTGTCCATGTAGCCAGCCCCACTAAGCTCCCAGCTGATTCAGCACCTATGCATCCTAGCTCCCGGTGCCCAAAGCTCAGCACAAACCCAGGCACACAGTCACCCCCCAATAAGTACATTTTGAAATAAAGCAACAGTTTTAACCACAAGCAGAGCAAAAGTGTTTACTGGTGAAAGGTTTTAGCCTCAAAGAGCTGCACTTATTCTATCCCAGTCATAACTGCATAATTGGAGATTTTTCAAGAGTTTAAGCTTTTCAAGTCCACTTTCCCCTAGATTGTGGTTTTCCATTAAAGCAGTTAACCTATATTTACCACAAAACAGTGCAGTGTGTCACTGACCCACTTTGTTTCATTTCTTTGCTACTCAATGACAGCCACACGTCACTATGAATTGCATTTTTAAATAAAGAATTAAATATATCTGCCCTGGATTTACCCAAGCGAGCTCTGAGTGCATTGGGATTCACCCTGGGGTTCCATTGCCTAATCTATTAAAGTGGCTTCAAGCAACTACTTAAGCTTTCTCATCCTTAGCTATCCAATCCATTAAGTGAAGACAGAAGACTAAAAATAACACAGACCAGAAGCTACCACACTGCCCTGTGCCAGAGTAAAGGCAGGCTCACCAACGCTGACCTCAACAATGGCCAGTATTACTGTGAGTGGAGCTACACACAGCTGTCACCATTGGAAAAAAAGGAAACGTCTTCATCTGCTTGGGCTGCCATAACAAAACACCACAGGCTGGGTGACCTAAACAACAGAAATGTATTGTCTCACAGTTCTGGAGGCTGAAAGTCCAAGATCAAGGTGCCCGTAGGGTTGGCTTCTGGGAAGATCTTTCTTCCCCGGCTTATAGTTGGCCACCTTCTCACTGTGTCCTCACATGGCGTTTCCTCTGTGTACACACAGAGAGAGAAGGAGCTCTGGTGTCTCTTCCCCTTCTTATAAGGACGTTATCCCTATTGGATTATGGACCCACACTTTTGATCTCATTTAACCTTAATTATCTTCTTAAAGGCCCTATGTCCAAATGCAGTCACGGGGGGGATGGGGGGAGGGCATAGAGTTTCAACATATGAATTTGGTGAGGGGAACCACAATTCAGTCCATAACGGAAAACTACTGAGCACCTACTGGGTACTAATACCTACTATGCTTCACAAGGGAAACAATCTTTCTCCACTCTCCTGGAAGGAAAAAACTAGACCTCTGTTCGGGGTTGAATTATGTCCCCCACCCTAATTCCTATGTCAAAGTCCTAACCCCCAAGAACGTCATAATGTGATCTTATTTGGAAATAGGGTCACTGCAGATGTTATTAGTTAATATAAGGTCACACTGGAGTAGGGTGGCCCCCAATCCAATATGACTAGCGTCTTCATAAAAAAGGGGAAATTTGGACATAGACGGGCACACTGGGAGAACACCATGTGAAGATGAAGGAAGAGATCAGGGTGACAATGCCAGAAGCCAAGGAACTCCAATGACTGCTAGCAAACTGACAAAAGCTGGGGGAAAAAGCATGTAACAGATTCTCCCTCACAGCATTCAGGGGGAAACTTGACCTTGGACTTTCAGCCTCCAGAACTGTGAGACAATAAGTTTCTGTTGTTTAAGTGGCCCAGTTTGAGATACTTTGCTGTGGCAGCCCTAGGAAACTAATACAAGCTCTCTTTCAACATCCCCTAACTCACTCCTCCCAGGAAAGAAGAGGACTTCCCTAGTTGGCAGATTGGGAGAAGATACTGAACACATGATGCCTGGTGTCTTCTGGATTCTCTCTTTTGGAGCCAATCACCTTCCAGACTTACTTTTTCCTTCTCTGCCCTGTTCCTGGGGTTGACCAGCCCTACAAGTGGGGAAGGGAGTTGAGCAAGCCCATTTATGCCTCACCTCTAAGCCTGTTTCCCAACCAACTTTTTCTGTAATAATGCTGGTCTTCTGACCCCCATCTGTCTGAATTCTCTGTTAGATTCGTCAACTGGCTCTAAACTCTGGGGTGAGTAGGGGGGCAATAATTATCACCCTTCAAACCTTGGCAGTGCCCTTCACATAGCTCCATCACTGAATTCTCATGACACTCCCACACTCCCAGGTACAAGGGAAGCAGCTGAGACTCATGAAAATTTTGTATCTTGACCATAGTCCCAGGACTACTGGGTGGGGAGCCAGGAGTCCAACCCACATCTTCTGACAGCAAATCCTACATTCTTTCAATGAGAATCACTGTTCTGACTTATTACAGCAAGTCAAGTATTCAACAAGAAGACGAAAAAAGGTAAAAGTCTGTGTTAAAGATCTTAAGAAGGGTAGAAGAGAAAAATCAAGTTAGTTACCATTGAGAGCTAATAAAGGTGATTAGGCCTGGGCTCTTCCAAGCCAGACAGTACTTAGTAACCTACTAAACTACCCAAGAGGAACAGCTTTTCCATGCTGGGGGAAAACTCTGAAAATTTTAAGCTTATTAGTAAGACTGGTTCAAGTACAGTCCTACTTAAGTATCAAGCCAGAACTACTTGGACACAGGCAATGTCCGTTGGCCTGTAGACTCGAATAAGCTGCCACTATTAAAAAAATAATAATAACACATTTAGAAAAGAGGTAACACCTATCCTTCTGAAACTACTCCAAAAAAGTGCAGGGCAAGGAATACTCCCAAACTCATTCTATGAAGGCACCATCACCCTGATACCAAAACCAGACAAAGATACCACAAAAAAAGAAAATTACAGATCAGTATCACAGATGAACATAGATGCAAGAATCCTCAACAAAATACTAGCAGATGAAATCCAACAATATATTAAAAGGATCATACACCATGAGCAAGTGGGATTTATCCCAGGGACGCAAGGATTTTTCAAGATCCACAAATCAATCAGTGTGATACACCACATTAACAAACTCAAGAACAAAAACCATATGATCATCTCAGTAGACGCAGAAAAAGCTTTTGACAAAATTCAACACCGATTTATGATAAAAAAAAAAAACTCTCCAGAAAGTGGGCATAAGGGGAACATACCTCAACATAATAAAGGCCATATATGACAAACCTACAGCTAACACCATACTTAATGGTGAAAAGCTGAAAGCATTTCCTCTAAGATCAGAAACAAGACAAGGATGTCCACTCTCACCACTTTTATTCAACATAGTTTTGGAAGTCCTAGCAATGGCAATTAGAGAAGAAAAAGAAATAAAAGGAATCCAAATTGGAAAAGAAGAAGTAAAACTGTCACTGCTTGCAGATGACATGAAACTATACGTAGATAATCCTAAAGACGCTACCAGAAAACTACTAGAGCTTATCAACGAATTCAGTAAAGTTGCAGGATAAAAAATTAATACACAGAAATCTCTTGCAATTCTATAACTAACAATGAAAGATCAGACAGAGAAATTAAGAAAATAATCCCATTTACCAACCCATCAAAAAGAATAAAATACCTAGGAATAAACCTACCTAAGGTGACAAAAGACGTGGACTCTGAAAACTATAAGAAGCTGATGAAAGAAACCAAAGATGACAAATAGATGGAAAGATATTACACATTCTTGGACTGGAAGAATCAATATTGTCAAAATGACTATACTACCCAAGGCAATCAACAGATTCAATGCAATCTGTTTTGTTCATTTTTCACAGAACTAGAACAAAAAATATTTTAATTTGTATGCAAATAAACACAAAAGACCCCAAATAGCCAAAGCAATCTTGAGAAAGAAAAATGGAGCTGGAGGAATCAGGCTCCCTGACTTCAGACTATATACCACAAAGCTACAGTAATCAAAACAGCATGGTACTGGCACAAAAACAGACTTATAGATAAATGCAACAGGATAGAAAGCCCAGAAATAAACTCACACACCTACGGTCAATTAATCTACGACAAAGGAGGCAAGAATCTACAATGGAGAAAAGACAGCCTCTTCAATAAGTGGTGCTGGGAAAACTGGACAGCTACATGTAAAAGAATGAAGTTAGAACATTCTCTAACACTGTACACAAAAGAAACTCAAAGTGGATTAAAGACCTAAATGTAAGACTGGACACTTTAAAACTCTTAGAGGAAAACATAGGCAGAATACTCTCTGACATAAATCACAGGAATATCTTTCTGCAACCACCTCCTAGAGCAATGAAAATAGAAATAAACAAATGGGACCTAATTAAACTTAAAAGTTTTTGCAGAGCAAAGGAAACCATCAACAAAACAAAAAGACAACCCTCAGAATGGGAGAAAATATTTGCAAATGAAGCAACTGACAAGGGGTTCATCTCCAAAATATACAAACAGCTCATGCAACTCAATATCAAAAAAACAAACAACCCAATCAAAAACAATGGGCAGAAGATCTAAATACACATTTCTCCAAAGAAGACATACAGATAGCTAAAAAGACATGAAAAGATTCTCAACATCACTAATTATTAGAGAAATGCAAATCAAAACTACAATGAGGTATCACCTCACACCAGTCAGAATGGCCATCATCAAAAAGTCTACAAACAGGGCTTCCCTGGTGGCGCAGTGGTTGAGAGTCTGCCTGCCAATGCAGGCGACATGGGTTCATGCCTCGGTCTGGGAAGATCCCGCATGCCGCAGAGCGGCTGGGCCCGTAAGCCATGGCCGCTGAGTCTGCACGTCTGGAGCCTGTGCTCCGCAACGGGAGAGGCCGCAACAGTGAGAGGCCCGCGTACCGCAAAAAAAAAAATGTCTACAAACAATAAATGCTGGAGAGAGTGTGGAGAAAAGGGAACCTTCCTACCCTATTGGTGGGAATGTAAATTGGTACAACCACTATGGAGAACACCTTAAATAACTAGAAAAAGAACTACCATATGATCCAGCAATCCCACTCCTGGGCATATATCTAGAGAAAATCATAATTCAAAGAGAGACATGTACCCCAATGTTCACTGCAGCACTACTTACAATAGCCAAGGCATGGAAGCAACCTAAATGTCCATCGACAGATGAATGGATAGATAAAGAAGGTGTGGTACATATGTAGAATGGAATATTACTCAGCCATAAATAAGAATGAAATAATGCCATCTGTAGCAACATGGATGGACCTAGAGATTATCATACTAAGTGAAGCAAGTCAGACAGAGAAGACAAATATCATATGATATCACTTATATGTGGAATGTAAAAAAATGATACAAATGAACTTATTTACAAAGCAGAAATAGACTCACAGACATAGAAAACAAACTTATGGCTACCGAATGGGAAAGGAGGGTGAGGGATTAATTAGGAGTTTCGGATTAACATATACACGCTACTATATAACAAACAGATAATCAACAAGGACCTACTGTATAACAAAGGGAACTCTACTCAATATCCTGTAACAACTTAACGGGAAAAGGATCTCAGAAATAATGGATCTATGTATATGTATAACTGAGTCACTTTGCTGTACCCCTGAAACTAACACAACATTGTAAATCAACTACACTCCTAAAATAAATTAATTAATTAATTTAATAGCAGGAATCACAACTTTCCACTATAGACCCATTTTTTTTTAATTCTTTGAGTTTTTATTTCTAGTGCCATCTGTCACATTCCCCTTAATAGTTTTTTTAAAATTTTGATTGGTGCATATTTAGGTATACATAAAACTTTTTCAGATTCTTTTCCATTTTAGGTTATTACAATATATTGAATACAGTTCCCTATACTACACAGTAGGTCCCTGTTGTTTATCTATTTTATGTATAGTAGCATGTATCTGATAATCCCAAACTCCTAATTTACCCCTCCCCCTCCTTTCCCCTTTGGGAACCATAAATTTGTTTTCTATGTCTGTGACTCTATTTCTGCTTTGTAAATAAGTTCATTTGTATCATTTTTTAAGATTCCACACATAAGTGATACCATATGATATGTCTTTCTCTGTCTGACTTACTTCACTTAGTATGATAATCTCTAGGTCCACCCATGTTGCTGCAGATGGCATTATCTCACTCTTTTTCATGGCTGAGTAATATTCCTCTCCCTCTCTCTCTCTCTCTCTCTCTCTCTCTCTCTCTCTCTCTCTCTCTCTCTCTATATATATATCTATATATATATATATATATATACCACATTTTCTTTATACACTCATCTGTCAGTGGACATTTAAGTTGCTTCCATGCACTACATGCTTCCATACTACTACAGAGCCATTTTTTTCTCTTCATCTCTTCTTTCCTCGTACCTGCCAATTGTTTAGACTGCTGGTGGTGGCTAGTATCATTGAACATCAGGGTTAAGGAGGTGGGAGTACTCTGAAATGAATAGCTTCTTAAGAAACCATCCTATGTTCAAACTATAGAACAGAAGTACACTTTTGCTTGTAATTCACTAACTGACCTGATAGAGGCAATGGAATGATCTAGACACACTAAAAATAAAATTTAATCTAGATCTGTACAAACTTCTATTAGAAACATACATTAAAATACAATCAACAACACAAGAACAGGTGGGAAAGACAGGAACAAATGTGATTCCATGTCATCTAGAAAACGGAAAGCTCAAGGAGACGACTGTGTCATGTGGCTGTGAAAGAAAAAAGAAAAAAACGACATGCCATAAAAGCTAGGAAGGGATCTATAAAAATGAAGGATCGTGATCAAAGCACAGCTGGAATAATGGGATCAGTTACAGGAAACCCAACTCATTTCAAAGAGGTCTTTGACAGTTTGGAGAACAACCCAGAAAAGGAAGCAGCAAGAATCCTGTGTGGGGCTTCCCTGGTGGCACAGTGGTTAAGAATCCACCTGCCAAGGCAGGAGACACGGGTTCGAACCCTGGTCCAGGAAGACCCCACATGCCGCGGAGCAACTAAGCCCGTGTGCCAAAACTACTGAGCCTGCGCTCTAGAGCCCGCGAGCCACAACTACTGAGCCCACGTGCCACAACTACTGAAGCCCATGCACCTATAGCCCGTGCTCCACAACAAGAGAAGCCGCTGCAATAAGAAGCCCACGTACCTCAATGAAGAGTAGCCCCCGCTCGCCGCAACTAGAGAAAGCCCGCTTGTAGCAACGAAGACCCAACGCAGCCATAAATAAATAAATAAATTTATTAAAAAAAGAATCCTGTGTGGTCTAAAAACAAAGCCCAAGGTATGAGAGCTATAGGAAATGGCGAAGTTGAACCTGGAAAGAGAGATAAAGGGAAGACACAGCCACAATCTTCAGATACTTGAGGGCTCTCGGTCCAACTGGTGAAGGCACCAGAAGAGGGGATTTCAGCTCAATATAAATTAAAATTAGAGATGCCCCCCAAAATGGAAAGAGGCTGCTTTGTGATAGAATTTTTTTTTTTTTGCGGTACGCGGGCCTCTCACTGTTGTGGCCTCTCCCGTTGCAGAGCATAGGCTCCGGACGCGCAGGCTCAGTGGCCATGGCTCACGGGCCCAGCCGCTCCGCGGCATGTGGGATCTTCCCGGACCGGGGCACGAACCTGTGTCCCCTGCATCGGCAGGCGGATTCTCAACCACTGCGCCACCAGGGAAGGCCTATGATAGAATTTTGATCTCCAGTAGTATTCAGGGGAACAGATAGAGGCCCATAGGTCACAGATGTTATAAAAGGGGTTCCTGTATTAAGACAAAAGTGAGTTTGGATGACCACCAATGTTCTTCGCAGCTCAACAATAAAATCCAACCCAGACCCCAAGGTGATGTTGATACCTCTAACCTGAGCCCTAAGCTCCTTGTTGGGGGGACTTCTTGCTAATCACGCACGTTGACTTGCACACACACCTAAAGATCCAAACTTCTAGTCACCTGGGATGCACCTGGCATGAGAAAATCAAGAAAGGGATTCTTTTTTAGTTCCCTAGGCTGTAGCAATATGCTTTGTTTCTGTCTGGTAATGGCTTTGCTGGCAGGTGGGAGGAAAGAGCACAGGGCAGGAGCACATAAGCGCAGCAGAAGGGTGAAGCGATGTGCAAGCTGACATTCAGGGACACACCCACCTGCCAGCCTGTGTACATCTGGCCAAGTTCATTTCAGGCTTGCCAGTCCTTAACCAAACCAGAAGCAGCCCCAGGCAAGGCCACCCTAATGCGGAAAACATCGTGGGAGAACTTGGCAGTGACCCAGATCAAGGTAAAGACTGTACCAACCATTAAATTATAATAATAATGGATACCATTTATCTAGCCTCCTACTGTGTCAGGTTCTGTGCATATATAGTCTATAATCATCACTGTCAAACCGGTAGAGAAGTTGTCGCACCAACATTAAAATGACGGTACAGAAGCACAGAGGCTAAGAGGCCTGCCCAGAGCCAGGCCGATAGTTAATAAAGAAAGATATGGGGCTTCCCTGGTGGCGCAGTGGTTGAGAGTCCGCCTGCCGATGCAGGGGACACGGGTTCGTGCCCTGGTCTGGGAAGATCCCACATGCCTCAGAGCGGCTGGGCCCGTGAGCCATGGCCGCTGAGCCTGCGCATCCGGAGCCTGTGCTCCGCAACGGGAGAGGCCACAGCAGTGAGAGGCCCGCGTACCGGAAGATACGAACCCAGATGTATCTGGCTCCGAGGCCATGGTCCTCGCCTCACACCATATCATGCTGCCTCTCTCATGCTGATTCCTGCCATTAAGCCCTCAGACTCACATTTAGAAAGGAGGCATCTTCTAAACATAAATGAAGATAAAGAGCGGGACTTCCCTGGCGGCCCAGCGGTTAGGACTCCACACTTTCACTGCCACGGCCTGGGTTCAATGCCTGGCCAGGAAACTAAGACCCCACGCACCACGCGGCACAGTGGAAAAATAAAAAGAAGATAAGTAGACCACAGTCAGTAAAGCAAATGGTGCCTCGGACCCCACCACCCTGGGGGCAAACATCACCCCTCTCCTCTGTTTAATGAAGTCTGAGGTCTTGAAAAGGCACACACACACAACTACACCACAGGCTTCTGCCCGAAAGAGTCAGTGTGTAAATGGCAGAGTGGGTTTCGTGCCAAGGAGCGGGGGCTGGTTTATTTCAGTCTCAGTGTTAAGACAGCCAGCACCAGGTTGAGGCTGAGAAATGCTCCTTCTAATTAAAACTTTATTTTCAAACACATGTCACACTTGCAACATGGTGAGACTCATTTCTTGCTTTGTGGATGTCTCAGAGTAGAAGCAGCTGCTCTGTGACAGCCTCTTCCATTCATTCTAGGATAACCAGAGGATCCCCAGGGGCAAAGATTCGTGGCGACACCCAGGACAGTGGCACCGTGGGCCCTTCCAGCACTCAAGAGGGCAGCAAAATCAAGCATGGAGAGAGGCAACTGTAAATCTAGTCAATACTGCAAGAGTCTGTCCACCCTGTCGAGGAGCAGCCCGACAAATCTGCATGGAGAACCAGAAACAATGTCCCTTGTCCCCAGCAGGTTGGAAAGTGGAGTCCAGCCCAGGCACTCCCAAGCAGAACCGGGGCAGCCTTGGAAAACGGGAGGGAAGCAGGGTGTCACAGACCCCTGATTATTGTTGAAAAAGGAGTCGGAAAATCCATCAAGCACACTGTATCCCAACCGCCTATCACTCTCCACGGCCCCGTGGACTCCAGCAGGACGCTGCTGCAGTGGGGACTGCGTCTGCTTTAGGTCCTGCTGCACCTAAGGTCACATACCCACTATACCCACAGAATTCCGCTCCTCCAGATTTCCATCAATTCTTTCTTTCTGTTCGTCTCCCTGATTTTCACATTGGTTAAGAAGAGCTGCTCTTCAAGGAAGGTCCTTGTTCAGAGGCAGCTGGGTTGGGAGGCCACCCAAAATGTCTGCTCCAGGGCTTCCCTGGTGGCGCAGTGGTTGAGAGTCTGCCTGCCGATGCAGGGGACACGGGTTCGTGACCCGGTCCGGGAAGATCCCACATGCCGCAGAGCGGCTGGGCCTGTGAGCCATGGCCGCTGAGCCTGCGCGTCCGGAGCCTGTGCTCTGCCATGGGAGAGGCCACAGCAGTGAGAAGCCCGCGTACCGCAAAAAATAAAAGGAGAACCACGGGTGGGTGAAATGACATCCTTCAGGGTCAGGATAACAGGGGTCAAGGGAGCATCCACAGCGAGAGTTATTGAGCACTTCATTTACGTGTGACAAATACGCTGTGTCCTGACTGCTGCTCTGGGCGCAGCGGTGTGTTTGAACCATGCAGCGTTCCATTCGACCGCTCCTCGTGATGGAGCTCAGCAGTCCTGCCAGGCTCTCAGTGGAGAAGGGAATGGGCTGGGCCGCCCTTCCTCATGGGGAGCCCCAAGACCATTAGAGCCCAGCGGTGTTTGTTTGTTTTTAATTGAACTATAGTTGATTTACAATGCTGTACCAGTCTCTGCTGGAGCTCAGTGGTCTTTGATTTGGAGGAGTCTTGGAGAAGCAGCACCTTCTGCGAAGCTGCGTTGCGCACAGCCCACAGGGACAGAATGGGAGTCACATCACTCCCTGCTGTGCGGCCCCTTTGCCCGGTGATTCACTGGGGCCACAGGCGTCTCAATCTGGAGGCAAGAAAGGACAGGAAGTGGCCCTGGCTGTGACACGGTGACACAGCCAGGGGCGGGTCTTTCCTTCGATTCTAGGACAGCTGGATCCTGAAACTTCAAACCAAATGCGTAACAGGTACTCAAAGACTGGGAAAGGAGGTGGGCGAAGCTTGTGCCCAGCCTTCATGGGTGCACACGCTGGCTGCCTGTCAGTTTTGTTCCAGGTGGCCGTGCACAGCCCCAGGCGATAAATCCTGAGTAGTCAGCGCAGTGGTTCTCAACCCAAGGCGACTTTGACAATGTGTGGAGCTGGGGGAAGGGTGCTAGAGCCTCTAGTGGGCAGAGCCTTGCAAGGCATGGGACAGCCCCTCACAACAAAGATGCCTCGAGCCTTTGAAAGTCAATAGTGCCAAGGTTAAGAAACCCTGCTCTGGGCTTCCCTGGTGGCGCAGTGGTTGAGAGTCCGCCTGCCGATGCAGGGGACACAGGTTCGTGCCCCGGTCCGGGAAGATCCCACGTGCCGCGGAGCGGCTGGGCCCGTGAGCCATGGCCGCTGAGCCTGCGCGTCCAGAGCCTGTGCTCCCCAACAGGAGAGGCCACAGCAGTGAGAGGCCCGCGTACCGCAAAAAAAAAAAAAAAAAAAAACCCTGCTCTAAGCTACCCAGGACATCCTGTTTTCCTTTGCCAGAAGCTAGGGTTTTCAGCCCTACTTCACAGTCCCAGTAGTCGGGGGTTGCGGGTTTGGTCACCGAGACATAAGAGAACATTAATGCTGGCACCAGCCTGAGCACTGCACGGAGATCTTTACAATGAGTCCTCAAACAACCCTCATCCCCTTTCACAGATTAGGAAACTGAGGAACACAGAGGTCGCACACTGCTTAGAGGAGGACTTGGGTCCAATCGGCCCGACCCCAGACACTGTATTAACTGGGGGAAAGTATAAAATTATATCTATATTCTGTGTGATCCTCTTTACGTGCTGACCAAAAAAAAAAAAAAAAAAAGCAAAAGGGAAGGAAAGAAAGAAAGGGAGGAAAGAGGGAGGCAGGACATAGAGATGTATGAGGAAAAAGATCGAAACGTTAACAGCAGCTGTTTACAAGTGATGGGATTTGGTCCACTTTTGTTTTCTTCTCTGTACCTTCCTGTATTTCTACATTATCTCCAACAAAAAATGCCTTTTATGGGCGGAAAAGAAACAATAAACAAAACAAAAATTCCTGCCAAGACAGTCAAGACAGGCATCAGCACCAGGTACATATCCACCTGTAAGGTAATAATAACTGTGCCGACGGAAGAGGTGCAGACTCCACTTGGCAGACGTGAGGGGACACCCTGGGTCACTCGGGCCCATCGCAGCCTCCATGGTAACCGGCACTGGGAAGTCATCCCCCAGAGGCTGTGCCCACAGCATACCTGCAAGGGATCCGCTCCTGAGTAAAGACGCCGCCCTGAGTCTGAGACAGCTTGTCAGCAGCTCATAAATCTCACAGCAGAAAGTGCCCAGAGGGGGTGAGCCGTGGGCGGCCACGTCAAACCCCTCACCACGCCTGACTGTCTCCGTGCTCGAAATGCTCAAAGACGGCTTCTAGAAAAATAAGGTTTCCAGACCATTAAAATTTCCTTTCAACAGTTTAATTAACTGGTAGGAGTGAGAGAAAAAGCAGGCTTTTTGTACCCAGAGCCTAATGTGAAAGTTTGTTTTAGGAAAAAAAAGGGAAAGAATTCTAAGGGATACGGAGAAGTTTTCTTTTCCTATTGTTTCCCATAGAATTTGTATCTAAGTCTCTTTCCACCATAAAAAAAAAAAACCTACACAATGTACGGATGCTCATTTTCTACTGCATCTTTTTTATTATCCTTCCTGTTAATTAAAAAATGGCTGGGGACTTCCATGGTGGCCCAGTGGTTAAGAATCCGCCTGCCAATGCAGGGGACACGGGTTCGAGCCCTGGTCCAGGAAGATCCCACATTCTGTGGAGCAACTAAGCCTGTGCACCACAACTACTGAGCCTGCGCTCTAGAGCCTGTGAGCCACAACTACTGAGCCTGCTTGCTGCAACTGCTGAAGCCCGTGCGCCTAGAGCTTGTGCTCTGCAACAAGAGAAGCCACCACAATGAGAAGACCACGCATTGCAACAAAGAGTAGCCCCTGCTCACCACAACTAGAGAAAGCCCGCGCGCAGCAACGAAGACCCAACGCAGCCAAAAATTAATTAATTTTAAAATAATAATAATAATCAACCTGTAGTTGCCATCCTAAGAGTCACAGCTGGGTGCCTCCCTCCTTACCAACAGAACAGTGACTGTTCAAGGTCACCATTCTCAGACCACAGTGGACTGGAGAATGACCTCCCCCAGGCTGAATTAGGTCTGACATGAACCAGTCAGAACCATCTTACTCCTCCGTGCCTGTGATTGGGTTAGAGCCTGACACGTGACCAGGCTCTAGCCAACAGAACAAGAGGAGATGTCAGCTGGGCAGCTCTGGGAAGAGTCTGCATCCCCTACAAAAAAAAAATCAAGCTGGAGGAAGTGCCTATCACTTTTTACCAAGCACTATTACAGGTACTTGCAGTGTTGCAACTCCAGATGCCATCCTCACCACTGTATAGAAATAAGCCGAGGATCAAGCAAATACCCTGAGGATAGTGGAGCGGGAAAATGGAACCAAAGAACTCAGTTGTGATGGCATCACTGAACTGTTGAATTAACCCTGGAATCATCATGTGAGATAGTAACCCCCATGTTGTTTTAAGATACTTTTAGTTGGGTCTTTTGTTTCTAGCAGTGAAAACATCCTCACTGATAGAACCCTATACCAAGGCTCACAACTAAGAGTTTGAGATCCCACCGCCTCAATGCTGAACGAGAATGTGTCAGATGGTAGGGACCAGATCCCCAGCAAGGCAGTGAGAGGAGACGTGACTAGAACCTTTATAATGACTTCCTGTCAGTTACCAATCTGTTTCCCAACTCTGCCTCCTCTGCACCCTGACTGTAGCTCACTCCAACAGAAGGTTACACAGATGATATCCTTTAAAACATATTCAAGAGGTAGAAGATGGGTGCTCTAGGGTCACATGAGAAGAGCAATGAAAGCGAGGATGCGAAAGAACGTACACATTTATCTCTTCTGCTTTAGCAATTCATAGACTACCAGCTGTTAAAAGGCTTCTCCAAAGTTAGACTCTAAATAAACTGACTCATGAATCTATAAGACTTGAGGAAAGGAAAACTTACAAGGCAGTTTTTTTAGGAATGGAGGTTGGAGAGAGGCATAAGCAGTATATAATAGTCAGTTCTTTAATCATGTTGTTAAAGATATGAATTTCACGTAAGGCTTTCCATCCTCAGAAAACAGGCATATAACAAATGATAACACCATCTGACTAGACAGAAGATCTCTCTTCTATCTGCCTACAGTTTATTCTCTAAGAACTATTTTCCTGAGACTACCTGGGCATTAAAAATAATTGCTTTTAAATGTATATATATGAAATGTTAAGTGAAAAAAATCCATGTATCACATTACACATATACTGATTCCAAAAAAAGTGCACACGTGCTCAGTGGGAAGACAAGAAGTGAATTTGGGGAGATAAAGATCCTTAAAGTGTATTTTAATGAAATTGCCTTTTTAATGAAGTTACGTAGATAGCTACTATGTGTACATTTTTGAAATGAAGTTGTTTACGTTTTTAATGAATATGTGAACATCCCCAGACATCCGCGACTGTAATTTACCAAAACCACTCAGTGACCTTCTTCCTTTCATTAAGCTCAATCCTGCAAATATCTGAGAGCCAACTACACGCCAGGTGCAGTGTAGGTCTATGGAGAATTCAACAGGTTTCAGAGATCGTTCTTTCTCGAACATGGGAAGGGAGGGAGAGTGGGAAGGAGGATGAATTTAAACTTTTAAGAATGTGTAATCCGCGCTTCCCTGGTGGCGCAGTGGTTGAGAGTCCGCCTGCCGATGCAGGGGACGCGGGTTCGTGCCCCGGTCCGGGAAGATCCCACATGCCGCGGAGCGGCTGGGTCCGTGAGCCATGGCCGCTGAGCCTGCGCGTCCGGAGCCTGCGCTCCGCAACGGGAGAGGCCACAGCAGTGAGAGGCCCGCAAAAAAAAAGTGTAATCCGATCAGGAGAGAGGAGTATGAGAGGGGTAAATGCACAAACACAGGGCACACAAACAACCAATGATTAGAAAGAGATATGAAATAATAGAAAGCTTTAAAAGAGGAAGAGATCTTGAGTTGAGAATTTTAAGAAAGGCTTCATGAGAGAGGTGTCACTGGAAATGGCTCTTTAAGGATGAAGAATTTGGTAGACAGGCATTTTCAGAGAGTTGGAACAGCTTAAGCAAAAGCAAAGAAAGAGAAAACTCCAAGAATTCTGGGAACAGTGCTTAGTATCAAGTTGGGCTGGAATGCATGGTAGGTACAGGCAAACCATGAGTTAACCAACAAAAAACAGACAGAGAGACCTGGTGGGACTTGAGGCCAGGCTGAGGCACCTGCCTTGGTCTGACAGGCAAGGGAAGGTTAGGTGAAGTGTGATTTGGCAGTGACACTCTGGAGCTGGCGCTTTAGAAAAACGAATCCAGCAGCCGTGGGTGATAAGGTGTGGTGCTGGAGAAGCGTCGAGTGGAGACCTCTGCACTAACTCGGGGCACAGCACGGTGTATAGCCCCAGGGCTGGCAGCGTGGCTGGCACAGAATGGACAGCTCCACAAATACCCGCTAAACTGAATTAGACCCGCTGTCTGAAGGGATCGGATGGACCTCATTTTTTCTGTACTTTTGACAGGCTCCTAATGCACATTATGCACTAGATAATGACGCAAAGTGTCCCTAGGACACGCCTCCTGCCTCCGTCTTCTACTACACACGATCCAGTCCAAGAAGCAGAGAGACGAAGCCCCAAGAATCAAGAGGAACACTCTGCCTTCTCGTTCGCAATAAAGAATACTCTTTGTCCTAGAGCAAACATGAGGAAGGTACAGTTGTCCCTCGGCATCCACAGGAGGACTGGTTCTAGGACCCGCTACAGATACCAAACTCCGCAATGCTCAAGTACCCTGTGTAAAATGGCGTGGTACAGTTAGCCCACCGTATCCGCCGTTCCATGCCCGCGGTTTCAACCAACTGCAGATCGAATTGGTTGAATCAGCACATTCAACCTCCATAACCTGTGGATACGGAGGGCTGACTGTATAGAAGATCAGCGAAAACTACAGGAGAGGCCAGAGTGGGGAAGAGCTTCAGGCCCAAGAAAGAACACCTCATGGGCTCAATATGAAATAGCAAGCTTTTTCCTTCTACACCCCTACAAATGAAAAGTCACACTAGATTGGCCCTAAAAATTAACAAAAACATATACCCACAGAATCGACACAAAATCAGACTTGGAGAAAAGTGCACTTACAATGTGATTAAAGGTTCTCTGAGTATATGAAAAGATGTCTGTCTGTGTTCTCAGGGAGGACACAGTAAAGTACTTCTAAAGCAAAGAGATGTGATGCTTCCAATGCACTCTCAAATGGATCGGGGGAAAGAAAAGTGAGTGTGTGTGTGTGTGTGTGTGTGTGTGTATAAATGTGTGTTTTAGTGTACATATGTATATATGGATAAATGTGTGTAGATATATATTTATATACATGGAGAGAATTATAAAAGCAAATGGGGCAGATAACTGGTAAATTTGGGTGAAGGGTCTATGAAAGTTTCTTACACGGTTCTTGCAACTTTTCTGTAAGTTTGAAGAAATATCAAAACAAATAGTTGTAAGAATGAGGAAGCTATATATTGATAAGATCTTTAAAATCCACTGTTAAGTGATAAAATGAACAGATCTAGAATAGGATGCATGGAATGTTACCATTTGTGTAAAAGGCAGAGAGGAAAAGAGGGAGGGAGGAGATAAATATATAGATATATAGACACAGATAGATATAGATATACACACATACATGTAGTTATTGCTATATACCGGTAATGACACGTAAGAAACTGGAAACATTCGTAGCTTCTCTGTAGGGGGGATAGGGTAGTTGAGGAAGAGAGGTAGAAGGGAAGTTTTCATTATAAACTCTCTTACATATTTTTAATTTTGAACTATGTGACTACATTATTACCTATTCAAATATGTAAATAAACAAAATACAATTGCCTTGAAAAAGACGTTAAAGGAAAATAACAGTAAAAGCATGTGGTTTGGGGTAGCTCAGACCAGAGAAACATAGAAAATGGAATTAAAGCCACCTGGCAGGGTCCTGCCCAGATGTGACCCCATGGGTCGCTGTGCTTGGAGAGCTGCCTGTTTAGAAAGGATTTGTTCCAGACCAGCAGAGCTGGGGGCTCGGAAAATATGTGCTATCAAGTTGCAGCCTAAATTGGATAGAAATTTCCCCTAAAATAAGCTATGTAATTTACTTCCAACAGACAATTCCCCATAGCCGTGTTCTCCACACTGATATTGTTCATTCTAAGAAGTAATCATCTGGCACACGGTCCATCTGTCCTGCATCTGACGGCCACAGCCTGCAAAGTCCTGGTGAACAGCTCCGGGAGCTGGTGCTGGTGGAAACCCATTCCTCAGCAGGATATGACCAAATAGAAACAACATCCAACTGCCTTGGAGCAGCCACCCACCCCTGGAGATAACGCCTACAAGCCATTCATAGGTTGTGTCACTGAAGGAAAGACATTCTTGAACCTATGCAATATTTTTAAGACTTTCCAAGATGCTCATATAGGATTTCAGTATCCAGCAATTCAGAATGGGGAAATGGAGCTTCTCACCTGTCTAGACTCACCCTCTGTTAAACTTCATGGGGACTGGGCAAGTTCTCAGACAACAATAGGAGGATAAGAAGATACCATGTCTGGGGAAGCCAGAGTGAGAAGGTAGCTTCCAGAACTCATCTGACTTTCTGGCTGTCAGAACACCAGGCAGGGGACCCCGAGGCACCTCTTTGTCCCTTAAGGAAACCCATGGCTGCTCTCAGATCTCAGCTCCATCACTCAGTCTCTAGTGCTTTGGGGGAGTACTTGGCTGGGCACATCTGTGTGTGTGTTTGTGCCTGAAACTGCCACATGAACTATAATGAGAAATGTAATTGATATTAGCGTCTGAACAGGGGACGGGGGAGAGTAAGAAAGCAGGACATGAGTTGAGTAAAAGAGGATCCTTCTCCCCCAGAACTTAAAGATAATGGACTGAGGAACTCCCAGTCTAGCGGAGGGAAACAAACGTCAATTACAAACATCGTAAGGATGCACTCATCCCATCAGCCTGGAGTGCTAGCTACTCCATTGTCCTAAGAAGGCGCGATGGGCACATTGTTAATCAACTATGCTCCGATATAAAATAAAAATTAAAAAAAAAAAAAAAAAGACAGGCAGCAGCAGAAAGGAAGGGCACACAGCACATGAAAAGAGCACCTAGTTGTTAGAAACCTGGATTCCAATCCAGCTGTCCCTGAAGCGCTGTATGTGATTGGGCCAGTTACTTATCTTCTGAGACTCAGTTTCCTCATCTATAAAATGGAAAAAACAACGCCTACCTTCAGAACTGTCCTAATAATGAAATTTAATTAGCAGTTAAAATTGAAAGTGCCTAACACAGAGCCTGCCATGTAGCAGACCCTTGGCTAACAAAGCTTTCCTCCCTCATCTGCTTACATCAGACTCAATAAATAAAGCCTCGGTTATGGGTTGAACATGCCGAAAACGTATGTTGCAGGCTGAGGCTGGATGATATGCCTACAAGCCAAGAACACCAAGGATTGTCGGCAACCACCAGAAGCTGGGAAGAGGCATGGAACAGACTGTCCCAGAAAGCCTCCAGGGAGAACCAACCCTGCTGACACCTCGACTTTGGAATTCTAGCCTCCAGACCATGAGAGAATAAGTGTTGCCTTAAGTCACCTAGTTTTGGTACTTTGTTGCGGCAGCCCTAGGAAACTAATACATCCACCTCCCGCTCTGCCTCTTTAAAGGAAAAATGAAATTCCTGACATGCCTGAGGAAATAGGATACTTTCACAAATATAAGTAACATCCCAGGAAAGGCGATCTTCAGTAACAAGCCTTTGCAGAAGAAGGAGAGATATGAGAAATACACGGGTGTCTTATTGGTCTTTTTTCTCTTTTGCCTCCTCTTCCTCCCTGCCCCCTTCCTACTGGGAGCATCCACTACTTGGGGTTCTTCATTCTTCCCAGAGGGATGAAGACACAGCTAAAAAATGACCTTCTAATATAGTGCAGAAGGTCAGGACCATGAACCCCACCACTGCAGAGGCAGGTTCACACCCCACACACTTTCCACCTTCCCAGAGACGCTGAAACATGCCCCACCCAGTAGACTGCTGACCACTTCTTCTAGCAAGGAGGAGAGGTGCCTGGATTTTTTTTGATGTTACAACCTGCTGGCAGCCAACCATAGGTCAACTGGGATGGAAAGAAGACAAAGAAGGGTCAAACCAAAGCAGAAAATCACTTTCTAGATGTCTATGTAGCTAGAAGGAATAGAAGTGATGCTTGGGTCTGACTTTACCCAACCAAAGTTAGCCAAGTCCAACCCCTTCCTTTGGTCTTCCATATCTACCTGTGCCATGGTCTGAATCTTTGTGTTCCCTCAAATTTCATATGTTGAAATCCTAATGCCTAAGGTGATGGCATTAGGACATGGGCCTTTGAGAGGTGCTTAGACCAGAAGGGTGGAGTCCTCATGAATGGGATTAGTGCCCTTATAAAAGAGATCCCACAGAGCTCCCTCGGCCTTTCCACCATGAGAGGACACAGCAAGACGTTGGCAGTCTGCAACCCAGAAGAGGGCCCTCACAGGAACCCGACCATGCTGGCACCCTGAACCCAGACTTCCAAGCTCCAGAACTATGAGAAATAAATGTCTGTTTTTGTTTTTGTTTAATTTTTTTTTAATTTATTTATTTTTATTTTTTGGCTGTGTTGGGTCTTTGTTGCTGTGCACGGGCTTTCTCTACTTGTGGCAAGCAGGGGCTACTCTTCATTGCAGTGCGCGGACTTCTCATTGCAGTGGCTTCTCTTGTTGCGGAGCAGGGGTTCTAGAGTGCGCTGGCTTCAGTAGTCGCGGCACGGGGGCTCGGTAGTTGTGGCGCATGGGCTTAGTTGCTCTGTGGCATGTGGGATCTTCCTGGACCAGGGCTCGAATCCATGTCCCCTGCATTGGCAGGCAGATTCTCAACCACTGCGCCATCATGGAAGTCCCAAATTTCTGTTGTTTTGAAGCCACTCAGTCTCCGGTTATTTCATTATAGCAGCCCAAATGGACTAAGACAACCTGCTATTCCATCAACACCAATGGTATTCTCGCTGGAATCCACAAAATCCATTAAATGGTTTGAACCAGTAACAAAGAAGCCGTTTGTTTGGATATGTGGGTCCAACAGGCTGCATGTACAGTTATCAGCTATCTGATAAGACTCAACCGGAGTGAGACAAGAGTGGTCATGGCTTTGGCCATTGTTCTTATTCTCCTCCCTTCCCGGTTCCACCAGATTTTCCAGCTTTCATCTAGCTATTTTGGGGGCTTGGGGAAATTTCCAGTGTCAAGGAATGTAATTACAGAATTAATGACTCAATAGAGCTGGTTCTAATAAGGTCACCAAACCAGTCCACCAGGTGACATGTCTTAGAGAACAGTGAAGAGAGAAATACCAGACAGGACACTCTGGGACCCACAACCCCTGCCAGGAAGCAATAAGAAGGCATTGATTTCTTCCTCAGCCACCATCACCAGCAACACCTGAATCCGGGGCAGCATCAAGAACTAGGGCAGAAGACAGAACTAGGGGTAGGATTCTCGCTAGAGAAAAGAGGAATCTATGATGCTGAGATAATGGATCAGGTGAGAGGAGTTTCTGCTCAATTCAGGAAGCTGCCTTAAGATGGTTTTCGCCCAGATCATCTGTCTTCGGTTTCCTGGTTCACCCTGGAGTGCACCCTCTGATGCATTTCATAGTTTCCCTTTACGCTCGGCTCTTAATTATTCAAGAATTGCTAATCCAGATGACAGAAATCTCCAACTTTGGCTGCCTGCCATTTCTCTGCTAGGGAGCATCTCCATTTGAGGGAGGGCAAAGGAAATTTAAGGAAAGGCAATCAGTCAAGCAAGGAATCCTCACAAGCAAACCTCACAGAGGAGTTAGGATGATGAATATGCCTTGGCAGGAACGAATTCAAAATGGAAAAAAAAGAAGAGGCAAAGAAAGATCTCCGAGAGGAAATCCCATGAATCTTACAGTCAGAATACTTCATTGCTGGAGATCACCTGGGCTGTCTACTGGCTTTTATAGATAAGAAGACTGGCACTGAGACTGACCCCAAATCACAAAAATGGTTGCTGTTAATAGACCGGTCAGGCCTTCTGTCCCCATCAGGGCACTCTGTACACTGCTCCACCCGCAACGTGAACACGCAGGTACAGTGGGAGGTCTGCTAATGACTCAGGACCAAACCCATGCAAGGTGAGTCTTTAAAAGACAAAATGAACATCACAAAAGGCTTTGCTAGCTGTGGTCCACTGTGAGTGCAAGAGCTGGGTCCTGATTATGTGCATTCAGGGAGGGAAGCAATGAGATCAATTACACTGCAAAGTCTAACACTCAGCTTTGAAAGATGGGACAGACCCAATTCCCACCTTCCGCCCAGAGACAGCCCCTGTTTCCAGTGTCCACACCGTAAAGGCCTGCCCTCACCCCACTGGCCAGCACCAGTCTGTCCTGCTGAGTCGGAGTAGAGTGAACATACCCTGTGGATGGGCAACTCCACACATCACCCTAAAAGGACCAATCCCAGGCTCTATGCAAGACACCAAGATTCACTGAGCAGGAAGCAAATGTGAAAGGTGACCCAGGGGTCTCTGTGTGGGAGGACTTCCAGCTTAGTCCTTTCTGTATTATTTGAATCTTAAGTATAAGCCTCTTCCTTGTTCCCCACCCCGAGTTTCTAGAAGGCTGTCTTTCCACCTCAGTGGCCTCAGGGCTGAGGACATTGCCAGTACAGACTACGACATTCTAGCCCAGGTGGTGTACAACTTTGGGGAGAGCTTACGACAGCCCCCTCCATGATAAAACTTACCTGGGCCAAATTGCTAGAGAGCTGATGTTCTCTCAACCATCAAATGTGAGGGCCAAACTATGGCCCCTTCCAACTCTAAAATTCTCAGGATGATTCAATACACCTAATACTCTAGGTATTCCAACGGAGGAGTTGGGATCAGCCCATCCACTTTCCCAGAGCAGATGTCTAATTAATGCCTATCAGGTATCATTTGCAAATGGATAAAAGATTCACTGTCTCCCCTCTTGACCTGGGCCCAATCCAACAGCAAACAAGAGCCTGAATCTTCCAAAGGAAGCGTGACTTCTTTCCAGGTGAGGTATGCACAAGGTGATGTTGGTCTGTTGCCTGTCTTGACTTGCATGGGAGTTACAGGTCCCTGCTTGCCTACAGAGGCACTACAGGGCAACCTGGAACTTCAGTGAACAGCCCTGTTAGGGGAACTGATCGGCCTGAGATTAGTTGTGTTTGCAGGCAAAAGAGCGGCTTGATTTAATCTTCACGGAGATGCAAGGGCTGAGAATGCAAGGATTCTCAGCTGACGGCAAAGAATCCACTCCTTTGGGGTAACTCACTCTCCTTTTATACTTTCCAAGGATGGGTTGCCACTTTATCAAAGAGAAAGTGTATCTGATGGTGCAAGTTCTCTACCAGAAGCCACCCTGAGAGCAAGTCCCATCCCTCCAAGTTCAAAAATGCTGGTTTAAGAAATGAAAGCAATACGGGTGGCTAGGACCTACAGCGTTCCTTCCTCTGTTAGTTTTGAGAAGACGGCAACATGAAAACTTCCAAAGTGAGGAAACATCCTACTTCCTAGTTAGCTCAAAGCAGTGGACCTAAGGCTAGTTCTCTGTGTGAGGGTCTCTGGGTGCATAAAGGGACTGATGGGTCCTGCAGCGGAGGGGAAATGCAGGAGCCCAGTTCGGCTTTCCTATGCTCAGATCCTGAGTCATCCTTTCTGATGTTAAATTAGCCTGCTTTTGTCACAGGATACTACACTTGCTAATAACTGCTCTTCAGTCTATAAAGGAAATTTTTAGAGGAACCTAACTCTTCTCCCCAGAAGCTCAGAACTTGACTACTGTGGTCTGCTCAGCACAAGAGATATTCCTTTCCTGACACAGCGTGACAGGAATGATTCCTCTCTTTTTTTTTTTTTTTTTTTTGGCCATGCTGCACAGTTTGTGGGATCCTAGTTCCTCGACCCTAATCCTAATCCTAACCCTAACCCTAGTTCCCCGACCAGGGATCGAACCCAGGCCCTCCAGCAGTGAAAGCACGGCCTTTCCAGTGAGTCCAGTGAGAGTCCTAACCACTGGACCAATAAAGAATGCCCAGGAATGATTCCTCTTAAAGAAACTATCAAGTACCTTCGAAAAAATTGCATTCGTCTCTGACAGGCCTGTACTGGAGACCTCAGAAGGACCAAAAATACAAAGATATTGTCCCTGCCATAAAGGGACCTAGGACACAGAGGACTGCATTAGCCTAGAGTAGTATCCATGGTGCGTGCGTAGCTCAGAACAAACCAGGTTCAATCACAACTCACCCACTGCCCAGCTGGGTGACCTCAAGGCCAAGCAAGCTACTTAACCACTCAGATTCCCTGTCCATAAAATAGAGATCATGAATCCACCTCACAGGGTTGACGTAAGGATTCGATGATATAATTCAGGCAAAAAGCTTAGCTATATACAGGAGTTACTATTATCAGCAATGAATAATTAGAATCCAAGAAGACCAAAAAGTATAAATGTTAAAGTAAAGGGCCAAGGAAATTTTTTTAGGGTGCCAAATGTTTCATTTATTTTTTTAATTTTTATTGCAGTATAGTTGATTTACAACGTTTTATTAGTTTCAGGTGTACGGCAAAGTGAATCAGTTATACATATAAATATATCCACTCTTTTTTAGATTCTTTCCCCATATAGGCCATTACAGAGCATTGAGTAGAGTTCCCTGTGCTATACAGTAGGTCCTTACTAGTTATCTGTTTTATATATAACACTGTGTATACGTCAATCCCAATCTCCCAATTTATCCTTTCCCCCTCTTCACCCCTGGTAACCGTAAGTTTGTTTTCTACATCTGTGAAGAAAATTTTAAAACTAGGAGATGTGGCAACTAGATGAGAGCGAAGGAAGACTGCGAAAAAGTTAAATGTGTTCTTAGCCCAAATTAACTGGTGCCATTAAAAAGACTGGAAATTCTTGACCGAAAGATGACTCCTTCCAACTTGCACTCTGGAGCCAGCAAGATGAGGAGAGCACCCACTGAGTGTAGACATTGCAGAGAATTGTGAAGAAAAAAAAAAAAATCAGTGCATCAGCGTTACCTTGTTAGATGCTCCAAACCTCTGAAGTCTCTCGAGCTAGAAAGATCTTTAGAGGTTACTATGCCAGCTTCCTTCCAAAGCTGATGCCCACAATAGGAAACAATTGATTTGTTCAAGATCCCACAGCTGGCTGAAGACAGAGCTCTGCTTACGACCACAAGCACTGATAACTACACAGATGCTTTTCCCCCCAGTCCAACTTTCCCTCACAACAGGCATTCGCCACTCCTCTGGCTGTCTCCCCACTCATTTCTCCCTTCCTCTCCTCTGTAACACTCTCCAACCCCACTCAGTCTCTTTCACACACACAGGAGATGCACAGAAACGTGGGGTGGGTTTTTTTGTATCCTTCCATATCAGTGTGTGTGTGTGTGTGTGTGGTAAACTACACAGAACATTAAATATATCATCTGAACCATTTTTAAGTGTACAGCTCAGTGGTATTGTTTACCTTGCTGTGTGACCATCACCACCATCCATCTCCACAACTCTTTGCATCTTGTGAAACTGAAACTCTGTACCCATTAAACAATAACTCCCCATGCCCTCCTCCCAGCCCCTGGCCACCAGCCCTCTACTTCCTGTCTCCATGGATGTGAGTCCTCTCAGTACCTCATGCAAGTGGGATCATACAGTATTCCTCTTTTTGTGGTTGACTTACCTCACTTAGCGTAATGTCCTCAAGGTTCATCCACGTGTCAGAATTTCCTTCCTTTTTAAAGCTGAATAATGTACCATTGCACATATATACCACAGTTTGTTTATCCATTCATCCATCAGTGGACACAAGTTGCTTCCACTTTTTCGGCCATTGTGAATGATGCTTCTGTGAACATGGGTGTACAAATCCCTCTTCAAGTCCCTGCTTTCAATTCTGTTGGATATATACCCAGAAGGGGAACCGCTGGATCATATAGTAATTCTATTTTTAATTTTGGGGGGAGATATGTGTATCTTTTTTAAATCATTTCACACTTCTCCCTAACTATAATTAATAGGAAAGCAAGTTTTCCTTTTTATTCAACTAATATTTAAAAACACCGGCTCTACGCTAGGTCTTGGGCTAGATAGGAAGGTACAATCAATCACGAGCTAAAGTCATGGTCCCTCATCTTGTCGGGGTTTACAATCTAGTGGGACAGACAGACAGGAATCGGATCACGGACAAACATCTGTTTCATCTGCATAGCGAGTACCATGAAGGATCTTAGGAGAGTGTGTACCTCCCCCGGAAAGGCACAAAACAGAAATGTCCAGATAGAAGTGTGTTGTCATCAGAGGCTTGACAGAGCAGAGAATAATGACTGAAAAGATTTAGCAGGGAAGGGCAGGACAGGGGAGTTGGGGGAGAGATAACCTAAAGAATGACTCCGAGGGACTTCCCTGGTGGTCCAGTGGTCAAGACTCCACGCTTCTACTGCAGGGGGCGCAGGTTTGATCCCTGGCCGGGGAACTAAGATTTCACATGCCACGCGGTGTGGCCAAATTAAAAAAAAAAAAAACAATGACTGAGCTCAAACGAAGAGGGAAGAAACAGACAATAATAAAATTGATGCAGGGAGCAGTGCCTCTAACATCAATCATAACATAAAGAATTTTAGAGTGGCAACACGATGGCAGCAGTGGGGGTGTACTGTGGGTTCAATTGTGTCCCCCAAATCTGTCCCCCAGCTATATGTTGAAGTCCTAACCCCGGAACCTGTGAATGTGACCTTATTTGGAAATAGAGTCTTTGCAGATGAGTAAATTAAGATGAGGTCACACTGGATTGGGGTGGGCCCTATTCCGATGGCTGGTATCTTGATAAGAAGAGAGAAATTTGGGCAAAGAGACAGACCCAGGGGAAGGATAGGTGAGGATGGAGGCAGAGTCTGGAATGATGCAGCTACAAGCAGAGGAACTCTAAGGATTGCTGGGAGCAACCAGGAGCTAAGAAGAAGCAAGGGCGGATTCTTCCCTAGGGCCTCCAGAGGGACCGTGCCTCGGCTAACACCTTGATCTCAGACTTCTAGCCTCCTGAACTGCTAGAAGAAGTCTACATGCTGTTTTAAGCCAACCAGTTTGAAGGATTTTGTTACTGCAGCCCCAGGAAACTAATACAGGGTGGAATGCGGAAAAAGCCCCAGACTGGGATTCTTGTGTATCTTTTCTTGGGGTGTGGAGGGGAGAGAAAGAAAAATAAAGAACTAGACTTTCGGGACTTCCCTGTTGGTCCAGTGGTTAAGCATCCACCTTCCAATGCAGGGGACGAGGGTTCGATCCCCAGTCAGGGAACTAAGATCCCACATGCCGCGGGGCAACTAAGCCTGCACACCGCAACTGGAGAGAAGCCCCCATGCCACAACGAAGATCCCGCATGCTGAACATCCCGCGTGCCGCAACTAAAACTCCCGACGCAGCCAAATAAAAAAATAAGAACTAGACTTTCATCTCGAAATTCCTAACCAAATAGCCGCTTCTGATCCAGGCCTGTTGACCTGAATCTCAATTTCCGAATCTGTTGGGTGCCTGGGTTTCAATATCCCCAGGTGGGCTTTTCCAACTGCCCCAGCAAGGGCAGTTCCAGATTGTTCCTAGAGGAGGGCAACAGGGACACACTGCAGAACGGTTAGCAAACTGGGCTAAAGGCTAGTAACTCCCCCGTCCCCTCCAACGTAATGAACACACATACTTCTGGTGGAATCAGAGGCCGAGCTGAGACCCAACCCCAAGGGGTGTCAGAGAGAACACACTGATCTACCCAAGATTTATGTTTGAATACACTGTGCTGATATTTGATGGAGACTGGGGGTGGGGGGAAT
This sequence comes from Neophocaena asiaeorientalis asiaeorientalis, assembly GCF_003031525.2. Classification (NCBI taxonomy): domain Eukaryota; kingdom Metazoa; phylum Chordata; class Mammalia; order Artiodactyla; family Phocoenidae; genus Neophocaena; species Neophocaena asiaeorientalis. The sequence goes on from NW_020174642.1 coordinate 572,460, forward strand.
GGAGAGCACCCCGCACAACGATTCCTCAGGACCGCCACCAAAGCTTGCCCGCTGAGACAGGGGTCCCCACAAGGAGACTCCCCAACTTGCACATGAGGCAGCCCCCTCCCCCGCATGTGCCATGGAGGACGGAATGGGACCCCCAGCCCAAAGGAGCAAATCCGGTTCTCCCAGAGTCCTGCAAAGCCCCCAGGGCCACGTGAGCACCCAGTCACCGGCCTAGCACAGGCACCACCTCCGACTCGCCCCACCGGCACCCAAGCGTTCCAGCGCAGTCACCGAGCCTCCTCCGCCGCTGTCAACACAAACACCCACACCCAGGAAGGAAGCAAAAATAACCAGCGCCTCATAGCAATGCCTCATCGCCTTCCCCAGGGGAGCTGTGCCTCTCCCATTCCCCTGGAGGACCTGAGAGGGGAAGGGAGGGGAGGGGAGGGGAGGGGAGGGGACAGGGAGGGGAGAGGGAGGAGTCAGAGGAAGATCATCTTTAAAAGGGATAAATGTCAGATGCTCTTCCCTTGAGGTGAAGGCGACACTGCGTGTCCCTCTCCCTTAGGTGGCCGCACTACCTAGGCTGACAGCTCTTGCTACCAGCAAGCAAGTTCCCACGTGCTTCTAAAGCCCGCAAACTTGGAGGATGAGTCAGCCGCTGAATTCGGCCTCCCGGGCCCTCCCCGGGCCACAGGAGGCATGTTTCTTTCTTTCAGACAGGCATATTAGTGCCCAGGCTGGAAAGAAGTGAAAAGTTGCCCTCCTATATAACCTCAGACCAGAACCAACATCTTACCAGGATGGTCATTAAAGGACCTCCTAATCTGAAAGGTGAAATCCTGGTGCTTTGGGTTCAATTGTGTCCCCCCAAAAGATATGCTGAAGTCCTAAGCCTAGTCCCTGTGAATGTGACTGTAAGCCAGGGCTGTCATAACAAAGTACCAGAGACTTGGTGGCTTAAATAACAGAAATTTATTTTCTCACAGTTCTGGAAGTGGAAGTCTGAGGTCAAGGTGTCCGCAGGGCTGGTTTCTCCTGAGTTCTCTCTCCTCGGCTTGTAGATGGCCACCTTCTCACTGTGTCCTCACGTGGTCTCCCTCTGTGCTCGTGCATCCCTGATGTGTGTGTGTCCAAATTTCCTTTTCTCATAAGGACACTAGTCAGATCGGATTACAGCCCACCATAAGGGCTCATTTTAACTGAATTACCTCTTCAAAGGCCCCCATCTCTAAATATGGTCACATTCTGTATCACTGCGTGTCAAGGCTTCAATATGTGAAGGTGAGGGACACACACATCCCATTCAGCCCATAACAGTGACCTTATCTGGAAATCACTTACATTTTACAGTTGGAAATGCAGCTGTAATCCGTTAAGATGAGGATACACTGGAGTAGACTGGGCCCCTAATCTAATATGACTGGTGTCCTTCCAACAGAGGCAAAGCTTGGAGTGATGGGCCAACAAGCCAAGGGACACCAAGGATTGTCGGCAACCTTGAATCTAGGAGAGAAGAATGTAACAGATTATCCCCTAGAGCCTTCAGAAGGAACAAGGCCCTGCCAACACCTGGACTTTCGACTTGTAGCCTCCAGAACTGTGACAGAATAAATCTGAGTTAAGTCACCTCATGTGTGGTACTTTGTTAGGGCAACCCTAGGTACTAAGCTTAGGAACCCCAGCTTGAGCAGGTTGCTGGCACTGAAGGTTTGGACCTCTGAAGCCACTTAGCAATAAATAGAAAGCCTCAGGGAATTTCCTGGAGGTCTGGTGGTTAGGACTCCGCGCTTTCATTGCTGAGGGCATGGGTTCAATCCCTGGTTGGGGAACTAAGATCCTGCAAGCCGCGCAGCATGCCCCGCCCCCCAAATAGAAAGCTTCAGTCAAAATCATTAGCTTTATAAATCAACTATACTTCAATTTTTAAAATTATTAGCTTTAAATAAAATTCAAAAGTTTATTTACAACGCAGCAGAGTCATTGTCAGCACTGTCTCTATAGCCAGAATGCCTACACTTAGTCACCAGCCACTCAACCTTGGCCAAGTCATGCCCTTGGAGCCTCAGTTTTCCTCATCTGTAAAAAGGGGATGATGATGATGATGATAACGATAATAATAATATCATCTAGTTCATACTATTATGAAAATCAAGTGAAGTAATATTTATAAAGCACTATATGCCTGGTACAGAGTTGAAGCTATTAAAAGGTCTGGTCAATCCTAACAAAGAGTTATGTCACCAAAGCATGCTTCTCTCAGTTGCATGTGACATCCCGAAAACTCTTGGATCAGGCTTCCCTGACCCTGGACTGATCACTTGCAACGTCAAAATTCACCAAAGTTCCAGGAAAAAGAAGAGCAAAAAGGAAAAAATTTTTTAAATATTTCAAAAAACATATTTCAAAAGTCTTAAAACCCCAAGCTTACACCTGGTTGCTAAGGCAAGGAGAAAATATTTTTAAGAAAATCTAATTTGAAAATCCATGTGGAATTGACGGGCAGCTGGAACTGACTGGTAGAAATAGATAAGAGACACCATCCTGGCAGGTGGAGACAAAGGAGGGGTGTGAGTTAGGGTCCAATGGTAAACCTAGCCCACAGGTACATAACACAAAACATGTCTTACACAACACCTACCTTTATCAGGTGGGATGCACCAAAATTTTTTATTCTACTGCAATTTTTTAATGTTATCACAACAGCCTTGAATAAACCAACAAATGCCTTATAACCCACAGTTGGGAAACCAAAGAAACGACCCTCTGGAAGACTCTTCCTGCTCTTCTTTTCCCAAAATATGTAACGTCAGGAACTAAATTCTGAGGAAAAGTCCCAGCGCCTCTTTTCTTTTCAGAGTCTAAGATAATCACAGAGAAAACATGAATGTTCTAGAACAAACTACATAAAATTGGACATTAAAGACTATGCAGGGTTTCGAGAGGGCTAACAGCTCTGTGCGAAAAGTCAGTAAAGTTAACATTTACTCTATATCAACACTATACTTATCTTCCTGGAAAGCAATTTATTTTAATAAACATTTATACACATATGCCATATATATGTTCCATACATATACATGCACCGTGCACCAGGCACTGTTGTAAGCTCTGCAATCTTGTAGCTCATTTAATCTTCACAACGACCCTGTGAGATACCTGAACTGTATTATTATGCCCATTTTACAGATGAGGAAACTAAGATCCTGAGAAGTCACTTAACTTTGGGCAAGTCGCTTCTCAGGGTCTTGGAGCTGGGATTCAAGCCCAAGCAACCGAGTTCCGTGCTCTTCCCCACTAGAACACGCAGCTTAGGTTGATCTCTTAGTCAATCTTCTCAATATTTCAGATGCCCATGTTCATCATTAAGCAGATTTCCTTTTGAGTTTCAATGCTACCATCTTGTAAAATGCAAACTTGTTTTAATCATTTTTAACTGAGACATAATTGAACATAACAGCATTATATTAGTTTCAGGTGTACAACATATTAATTCAATATATGTATATACTGCAAACGATCCCCACAGTAAGTCTAGTTAACATCCATCACCACAGTGCGACTCTGAATCACTACCACACAGCCGCCAAGAGGGTAGGTAACCCACAAACTCTCACCCTCTCAGTACTAGTCATGCCTTCTGTGTTCTTTAGCAGTGGAATCAGACTGTCAAAATAAGCTCCTCAGAAACCAGAACACACCTTTATTGAAAAAGTGACATTCTGAATTTGTTTTAAAGGAGTCTCCTATACAGGAATCATGCCTGTCAGTTGCTATCTTTACATCATACCAGAACCGCTTGTAAAAACAATGTTCCTCGAAATTGAATTATTTGTAGTGAGGTGGATGGACCTAGAGTCTGTCATACAGAGTAGAGTAAGTCAGAAAGAGTAAAACAAACACCATATGCTAACACATATGTATGGAATCTAAAAAAAAAACACCACTGTAAAGCAATTATACTCCAATAAAAATGTTAAAAAAATTTAAAAATAGTCACTCATCCCTTAAAAAAAAAAAAAAACAATGTTCCAGCACATTCCCCCAAAGAATTACAACAGAGGGACATTACTGGGGTGGGGGGCAGGGCAGGGGGAAATGCCCTTGTATCTCAAAAGCTGCTCTGATGGCCCCCTTCTCCCACCCCATCCCCAATTCCTTCCACCTCATGATCTAAGAGTTGAACAGACTTACCACTGTAGAATCAAGGATGTTTGCCCCAAAACATAATGCAAATCCAGGACTAAAGAAAGTAAAAACTGTTTTCAACTGAAAAGGCAATTATCCAACCAAACTGGCTGAACAAGAGAATTTGCAAATTCCAGGTTCTTGCTTCTAGGGTTCTAAAGGTGACCTACCAATGTACAGGGTCAGGAATGCAGCAGCCAAAAATGTTAAGTTACAAGGTAGGAAGAAAGTAAAAAATTCAATCTTGATACGACCACAGTCCTCAAATCCTCCAGGATTTGAACTGCAGAGCCCATGCCTGTAGGTCTCCGTGTGGTCCCCGACCGTGTAGCTGAACTGCCCTCTCTCTGCAAAAAACAGGTCTCCTGGAGCCTGAAGCTGGGGGGGACCACAGGACAAAGCCAACTTTGTTCAAGTGGAAAGCCTGTGATCCAAGTTGGAAGAGATGGAAAGCAAGATACAGCCACATTATTTCTTGCTTCCAACCCTCAGTATTTCTATCACATATGTACATGCAGCTTCCCAATCCATTCCGAGATTCTGTCACAGAAGTGCGTGGAAGGGCCTCACCTGGTTTGGCAGCTCTTTGCCAACGGGCACTCTTAGCTTTCCGTAGACATGACAGCACTTTTACAGCAACCCAAGATTCCTGTACCCTCGACCAAATGACCCTCCAACGGGTCTACACTGGCTCTACAGACACAGTAGAGTTTGTCCTCTGCCTCTGCCCCTTTCTTTGCTCTCCACCCACAGGCCGCCCCTCCAAAATCATGACCTGCCATTCCATTCGCTACCCCGCCACAGACACCTCATTCCCCTGGAATGCCTCCAGCTTCTTCTGTCCATCTATGAAAATCCAATCCATCCTTTGAAGTCTAGCTGGAACCCCCCCACCCCATCTCTGTGAAGCCTTTCTGACGTGCAGGTTGGGTTAGATACTCTGTCCTCCCTGACCCCAGTGCACAGCGGTTCTCAAAGTGTGGTCCCAGCAGCATCACTATCAAAATTCTTGCCCTCCACCCCAGACCCGCTAAATCAGAAATTCTGGGTCAGCAATTCGTGCTTTAACAAGACCTTTTATTAAATCAGGTTCTGATGCCCACTCAAGCTTGGCGCCCAGTGCTATAGCCATAATCAATACTTTATTCCACCTCTACCCACTTAGATTAAGAACTCCATCTTGTAAGCCCCTCAGAGCCTGGCACCCAATAAACACATGCTTGTTGAATTAACCTAGGAAACCTCTTCTAGAACCAGAAAAGGCAGCGTGAAATCCGCAACTTTAGAGGCTACTACTACACGTCCACCCACCACATACATTCAGGCACACAATGATAGCAACACCCGTTCCCTACAGAATGAAACTGGAATTGGTCAGCATTTCTGGGCAGCAGGTGATTTAAGAAAAATAAATGCAAAGCTCCCAGTCATGGCCATGGTCCAACATAAGATTCCTTGGGCAGGTGAAAACATACTCAGGAATGCTGGAAAAGACACGGGTTTGTGTCTCACAAGGGGTCTTCACTGGCTCCACTGGAACCATCCCCATGGGCTCCCAAAGGAAGGGAATTACCTATGTGTGATTAACCCTCAATAATTGGCATAACGTCCTCTTGCCTCATCAGAGCTATTGATCCCCAGTCCCAACCCTGCAAAATTCAACATGTTATTGGTGCCCACACAACTAAGTCCATCCAGGATTAAAAAAAAGAAGAAAAGACGGGCAAAACGATATTAGAATAAAGCAATGAGAATCAGGACAGTGTAGCAAAAACTTCTTAGAAATATAATAAACTAGTAGGTACTGGTGTCTTTCGTCAGGCACTGTGCCAGGGGCTTAAATACTCACAGTGTGTGGGTGAAAGCCATAACTGCTCCCTGCTCCACCACGTATCTCAGGCGATCTGTGTAAGGAACTTTAAGACAATCCCAATCACATAAAACCACTGGTGGAGAATACTATATTTTTGCTCATTGTGGAAGGCTAAAAAATGTCCCCCAAGATATTCCCAAACCCTAATCCCCAAAACCTGTGAATATTACCTTACATGGTAAAAGATAAAATTAAGTTGAGGATCTTAACCAAAATGCAGTCACGGGTATCCTACTAAAATGGAGGCAGAGGGAGATTTCATAGATATAAGAGGAGAAGATACACAGAGGCAAACATGGGAGTGATGTGGCCACAAGCCAAGGAATGCAGGCAGTCACCTGAAGCTGGAACAGGCAGGGTACAGATTCTCCCCTACAGTCTTGGAGGAAGTGTGCCCCTGTCGACAATCTTGGTTTCAAGCCAGTGAGACTTATTTTGGACTTCTGGCTTCCAGAAATGGGAGGGAAACTAGCACTCTTTTAAACCACCAAATTTGTGGCTTAGGAAACTAATACATTCATTAATCAGTTCACTTCTTTTTCCCAACAACAATGCATGCTGGCCAGTATTATCCCCATGTTATGGATGAGGAAACTCTGGCTCGGTGGTGTGGGACAGTCACAGGGATGGGACAAAGCCAAGTGCAAACTCCATCAGTCTGATCTTCCCAGCATGCCTTGCAGTGAATCAACATGCAGGTTCCCTGGTCCTCAGGGACAGCCTGGGAAAGTCACCCTCAGAACACTGTCTCTATGAAAAACGCTCTTCAGATTCCAAATAAAAGACAAAAGGAAGTTTAGAACACCACCACGGGAGAGAAGGATGTGCTGATCCCATAAACACTATTTTCTATTTAGAAATCAAAGCAATGCCATTAACCCATTCATGGAAGGGTCCAAGTTATGAGGTCATACATGTCACAGACAGGCTGTCCCCAACTCTCCAGGCATCAGGATCTAAGAAAAAGTTATAACTGGTCCTAAGACTCCTTTCACTCCAAAATAAACCCCAGAGCCTTCTATCTGGAATACTCCAGAAGAGTATTCACGATGTGCACGGCCCTGGAGCATTACTGACAGATAGCTGCTAACACCCCAATGATCTTGGGTTTCCTAAGAAGAAGAGCTTGGGGTGGTGAAAATTATCACTAAATACAGCACCAACCAGATGGGTCTGCACTTTGCTGCAACTCTAATCTAAACCTGATGACGAAGACAGTTGGTGGTAAACACAGAATATTTCAAACATAGTTTTGTGTAGGCCATGATTACATTCTGAAAAGAAAGAAGAGAAACAAGCGCCAAGGTAGACACGTGGAAGGATAAGCACTAACAATAACACACTTAAATTAACAATAATATTGTAAAATACTAACAATAAGCACATGAAAAGATGTTCAACATCACTAATCAGTAGGGAAATGCACATCACAACTACAATGAGGGGCTTCCCTGGTGGCGCAGTGGTTGAGAGTCCGCCTGCCGATGCAGGGGACTCGGGTTCGTGCCCCGGTCCGGGAAGATCCCACATGCCGCGGAGCGGCTGGGCCCGTGAGCCATGGCTGCTGAGCCTGCGCGTCCGGAGCCTGTGCTCCCCAACGGGAGAGGCCACAACAGTGAGAGGCCCGCGTACCGCAAAAAAAACACACAAAACTACAATGAGGACGAAGTAAGAGAGTGGCATGGACATATATACACTACCAAACGTAAAACAGATAGCTAGTGGGAAGCAGCCGCATAGCACAGGGAGATCAGCTCGGTGCTTTGTGTCCACCTAGAGGGGTGGGATAGGGAAGGTGGGAGGGAGATGCAAGAGGGAGGGGATGTGGGGATATATGTATATGTATAGCTGATTCACTTTGTTATAAAGCAGAAACTAACACACCATTGTAAAGCAATTATACTCTAATAAAGATGTTAAAAAAGATAAAATAAAATAAAAGGATATATGTGGGATCTAACAAACAAACAAAAACTACAATGATATATCACTACATACGAATTAGGATGGCCATTATCAAAAAAGAAAATAACACATAATGGTGAGGAACGGTGGAGAAATCAGAAGCCTTGTGAACTGCTGGTGGGAATGCAAATTAGTGCAGCTGCTGTGGAAAATAGTGTGGCATTTCCTCAAAAAATTAGACGTAGAGGGCTTCCCTGGTGGCGCAGTGGTTAAGAGTCCACCTGCCGATGCAGGGGACACGGGTTCGAGCCCTGGTCCGGGAGGATCCCACATGCCTCAGAGTAAGTGAGCCCATGAGCCACAACTACAGAGCCCACGTGCCACAGCTGCTGAGGCCCGCGCGCCTAGAGCCGGTGCTCCACAACGAGAGAAGCCACCACAATGAGAAGCCCACACACCGCTACAAAGAGTAGCCCCCGCTCACTGCAACTAGAGAAAGCCCACGTGCAGCAACGAAGACCCAATGCAGCCAAAAATAAATAAATAAATAAATTTATTTTTTTTTTAAATTAAACAGAATTATCATGAATGATCCAGCAATTCACTTATGGGTATCCACTCAAAAGAACTGAAAGCAGGGACTCAGACAGATATTTGTACACCCACGTTTATGCCAGCATTATTCACGTTAGTCAAGATGTGGAAAAAATCGAAGTATCTTATCCGATAAACAGATACAAAATGTGCTACGCACATACAATGGAATATTATTTAGCCTTGAAGGAAGGAAATGATGACATATCTACGATCCAGATGAAAACTTGAGGACATTATGCTAAGTGAAATCAGCCAATCACAAAAGGACAAATACTATATGACTCCACTTATATGAAGTATCTAGAACAGTCAAGCTCGTAGACACAGGGAGTAAAATGGTAGCTGCCAGAGGAGGGAGGAATGTGGAGTTATAGTTTAATGGGTATGGAGCTTCAGTTTGGGAAGATGAAAAAGTTCTGGAGGGGGCTTCCCTGGTGGCGCAGTGGTTGAAAATCTGCCTGCCAATGCAGGGGACACGGGTTCGAGCCCTAGTCTGGGAAGATCCCACATGCCACAGAGCAACTAAGCCCGTGAGCCACAGCTACTGAGCCTACGCATCTGGAGCCTGTGCTCCGCAACAAGAGAGGCTGCGACAGTGAGAGGCCCGCGCACCGCGATGAAGAGTGGCCCCCGCTCGCCGCAACTAGAGAAAGCCCTCGCACAGAAACGGGGACCCAACGCAGCCAAAAATTAAATAAATTTATTTAAAAAAAAAAAGTTCTGGAGATGGACGGTGGTGATGGTTGTACTACAAATGTGAATGTATTTAATGTCACTGAAAACACTTGAAAATGGTGAAAATGGTAAATTTTATATAATACCACAGTAAAAAAAAAAAAAAAAAAAAAAAAAAAACAAAAAAAGGCAGGGGGCCCAGGGTTCGATCCCTGGTCAGGGAACTAGAGCCCACACGCATGCTGCAACTAACAGTTCGCATGCCACAACTAAGGAGCCCTTGAGCAGCAACTAAGGAGCCCACCCAGCACAACCAAATAAATAAAATACTTTTTTAAAAAGAGAATGAGTTTAATGTCTAACTGAATCACTTTGCTGTACACCTGAAACACTGTAAATCAAATATACTTCAATTTAAAGAAAGAAGAAGAATGAGGAGTTTATGGATGAGGTTTTCTTTTTCCTTTCTTTTGAGTTTTAAATTTTCATTCATGAAATTTGTCCTTAAAAAAAAGTTATCAGTGATATTAAATATCAAAAGAGAAAAACGTGACCATCCTAGGGCAGGCGAACTCATTTAGGACCCACTGCTTCAGGGATTCATGGAATTCCCGTGATAATGACCTTTCCCACTTCTGTAATATGAATTATCACAAAGTGAAAACCCAATTCCCTCTCCGTGTTTATGAAAGCCATTCTTTTCAGACAGCTGAAGCAACAAAGCCAGCCAAAAGCACTTCCCAGCCGTCCAACTAGAGATTTATGTTGCATATAAACATAAAGAAACATTATGTAACACAGGCCGTGGGGCAGGAGAAGGAACTCTGGTCTTGGAATCAGAAGCCGAATTCGAGACCTGCTTTGCCCACCAACTCCCCACACTGGACCAATTAAAAACCCCCCAGGCTTCTGCCACCTTTTCCATGGGTGAAGCAACACCTGCTTCATAATGAGACAATAAATCCTGGAAAGGACCCACACCTTACTAACGTCAGCGGTTTATACACAGCATGAGTGAAAGAACACAGTCCGCCACAGAGCAGGTGCTTAATAAACGATGCATGCTTGCTTCCTCCCCTTCCCTAAGTACATGAACTCACACATCAAGTGGCTTTATGCCTGCTTATTATTCCTGAACTTCTTAAGAAGGGATAGATTGTTAGATTTACTCTTAATTACCTCAACTTTGCCACCTTCTCTGAAAAAAAAACCCTCATCCTAAAATTCTTAATGAGGTTGGCTTTCTATTTTATGGTCAGATAACAAGAAATAACAGAAAGTTGGCAAAATACCAAGCTGGAAGTCTTAGTTTAAATTACTCATCCGCAGCGCCCCCCCCCCAAAAAAAAAACAGTTTCTAGAGTTTTTTTTTAGGTTCATATTCTGGAATTTCAGAAAACAGAAGGCTCCAGTACTCACTTCTGTGTGACCTTGGGCAAATTACTTAACCTCTCTGAGCCTTGGTTTTCACATCACAAAGGATGATGTGAAACACACATATGCAACTGAGCCTCTAAGAAGTAAAGGTGAGCAAAAACTCGAGTTGTTAAGAAATAAATAATGTCCCTGCCATGAAATTACTGAACACACTTATGTTCTAGGGAAGCCATTGTTTCTGAGCCTTGGGCTCAGTAGGGAGTGAAATGGACCACCAGTCCTCTAAAAGGATGCTCTAGCACAAATGGTCTGCAACATTTCGAAGACCCATTTTTTCAACTGACGCAGTCCTCTGTGCACAGTTTTATCCAAATGGGATCATTGGCAGTAACATATCAATAGTTGAAAATAGTGATAACTAGAAGTTTCTTTCACTTCAGCCAATTTAAATAGCAAATTAAGGGAATTCCCTGGCGGTCCAGTGGTTAGGACTTCGAGCTTTCACTGCCGAGGGCACGGGTTCAATCCCTGGTCGGGGAACTAAGATCCTGCAAGCTGTGTGGCGCGGCCAAAAAAAATAAAAATTTTTAAAAAATGACAATTTTGTTTCCCCATTCCAGTAACTATACTACCCAGGAGCCCAACGTGACACGCTTTTAAGCTACAACCACAAAACCTATTGTTTAAATTTAGGAGCAGCCACTGTAATTCTTCATCCATCTGTAAAACAAATTTTAAAATTTTAGCACATTCTCAACCATTCTCAGTGGACCATTACCATCCAGGGCTTTGAACAGCTTTGTCCTGGCATCCAACACCATGTTTTCAAACAGCACTAACTCCACTGAAAAATAAGATTTCTCTTTTCAATTTTTCACACCTTACCAAAGGTACCAACAAAGAGAAGTAAGTCAAATAAAACATCTAAGTTATATTTATTTTCTCTCTACAATGTTATCAAACAACAGAGCTACAGCACTAAGACATAAAAAGGGTGCCCCAAAACTTTATTAGGTGCAATTTTCACTAAATATAGTTAGTGAACTGAATAGTTAAATGCTTTTGCAAAAAAAGTCCCAAATAGTGCAATCAAGACAGTTCTGCAGGAACGCAATGCATTTCTATAAGCAGCAGAAACCCCTTCTCAACTGAGGACAAGTCATTTGAACCGCTCAGGTAAGACTCTATTAAGGAAGATGTCTAGACTTTGAAAAAGCAGAAAAAGACCATTATTTCAGAGGATGGTTCGATGAAATAACAGGACTCCAGAACAACCCTGGACACAGTATGTAGAGCTTCTAGGCTAACTGTGTGACTGTGGGCAAATCTCTGAACCTGTCTGCTCATCAATAAAATGGATAATAATACATACCCAGCTTTGCCTCCAAGCATCCTAATTCCCATTGCTCAGGTGAAACATACTCAGGGTCAAATTCCATGGCTAGTCAATGTCAGAACCAGGACTCAAAAGTCTATTCTGGGGCTTCCCTGGCGGCGCAGTGGTTGGGAGTCCGCCTGCGGATGCAGGAGACATGGGTTCGTGCCCTGGTCCGGGAAGATCCCACATGCCGCGATCTAACTCCAAAGCCCAGTGCTCTCCCCTTGCTACATGACAACAAGCAACAAGATTTCCCTTCATTTGCTGGTGATGGTTTTGATCCTGAGAGCTCTGAAACAGGAAAATGGAAGATCCAATAGGAAATGAGGAAATATAATCGGAGTTTCTTCTCTGCCAAGATTAACAAGCAAATGAGCTGAAGTGTATTGAGCCCACACTCTGCCCAAGTGTTTTATATTCCATCTGCTCACGTAATGCCCCTTCAGGTAATTCATTAGAGCAAAAACTTACACAACACCTAATGTCGGCCTTGCACTATCCTAGGCTTTTAGCATATCTGGGAGGAGCCATTGACTCCTCCCAAAAACCCTATTTTACAGATGAGCCAACTGAGGCAGAGTCAAGTGACCTGCCCCAAATCACACAGCTCACAGTGATGGGGCGGATTCAAACCCAGGCAGCTTGGTCCCAGAGCCGTGCTATTAACCCCTACACCAGGGACATTTATTATTCTCCATCTTCCATGTGAAGATAGAATTTGAGGGGGCGAGATGTTAAATTGCTGACCCAAGTGAATCTGGTCAGCTTGGCCTCATCACCTGGTACCTGCAAACCTGGTCTACCTGACCTCATCACCTGGGTGGGCACTTACCACCGTGCTGTGCTTTTAGGCGTGGCTGGCAGAGGTGATGCCCATGCAGCACCACTGGGCCTGGAGGCAGGTGAGTTACCAAACAGGATCAGATGTGCGTTCTCTCAGCAGCAGACTGAGAAGGGGGAAGGATGGGAAGAAAGAAGCAGCAGTGGAGAGCAGGCAGCACAACCAAATGAGGTCAAAGGCCCAGTCACTTGTTTTGACTGACTCCGTTGAATGCATCCTGCCTTGCAGAAACTTCTGGAAACTTCTAGACCAGCTTACGTGTATCTATTTTGTCTGTGGTCAGGGGCTCTATGAGCTGAGTTCATTTAGCAAATTAATGACCTTCTACACCTTTTAAGTCAATCTGAATAGAGAAAGAACTGTTCACTAGATCACCTGGAGAGGAAGTCCCCCAGGAAGGTCCCATGACTCCCCTTCCCTCTAAGACAATATGACGACGCTTCTCAACTTTCACACAGACCTCGAGGCCCATACGAGGGAATCCTTCTGGTGAGTTTGGGGTCACATAGATCTTCATGTGCTTTACCTTCATAGCATCTGTGTGGGAATCTCAAAAGCTTATGGTCTCCATGTTTCTTTTTTTTTTGCGGTACGCCGGCCTCTCACTGTTGTGGCCTCTCCCGTTGCGGAGCACAGGCTCCGGACGCGCAGGCTCAGCGGCCATGGCTCACGGGCCCAGCTGCTCCGCGGCATGTGGGATCTTCCCAGACTGGGGCACGAACCCGTGTCCCCTGCATCGGCAGGTGGACTCTCAACCACTGCGCCACCAGGGAAGCCCTCTCCATGTGTTTCTTGATCTTGATCTTCTGTCAAACTTTTAAGAACTTCCAAAGATGTCCAGGCCACCCAACCTGGACGAGGCACCTGAGAAGCAGGTTCCAGCACAGAGAATCCATTTGACACACTCTTGCGTCACCCCAGCAAGAGCTGGAGCTAGAAGCTCCCCAAAGCAATACAGACACCCCCACCAAATTCCTCATACCTCCTTCCTCTGTTAACCCAGCAGCCTGGGTCTCCTGGCCTCGCCTTGAACTGAGACCCCTCATCACACCCACTGGAAAGCATTCGTGCTGACACAGGCATTTTCTAGAAAGAAGTTTCGGTAGAGAGAGGATGGGGGAAACCCAAGTTATTAGACTCTTCGGGCAGGTTACCTGCCTCTCAACTTTGCGGGAAACCTGTGCCATACTTACAATGCCTCGTGGAAAGTTCTAAAAATAAAAGGTCTTGATGACGCTTGGCAGAGGCAATTTAAAGCTACAATATATGATTTCAATAACAAACAGCTATTGAGTACCCACTAAGGTCAAGACAAAGATGAATAACACATTCAAAGAGCAGGCAGTGTACACACTGCTATATTTAAAACAGATAACCAACAAGGACCTACTGTAGAGCACAGGGAACCCTGCTCAGTACTCTGTAATGACCTAAATGGGAAAAGAATTTGAAAAAGAATAGATACATGCATATGGATAACTGAATCGTTTGGCTGTACACCTGAAACTAACACCGCACTGTTAATCAACTATACTCCAGTATAAAATAAAAATTTTTTAAATAAAATAAAAACAAAGAGCATGCAGATCTAGGAAGCAAAAAGCAGGCATTTTTGCCAGTTCTCCCTTTGCCCTGATGGATCTCAGAGCTAACTTTCCCGACTGTAGCCGTTTACTCCTGGGCAAGTGTTGACCCTCCCGAAGGTACAGAAAGGATCTCAGAGGTCACCAAGTCCAACCCCAAACTGGAACCTCCTCCACGTCTCCCATCTCCCAGTCTCCACCCCCTAAGCTCCTAGTGGCCAGTCAACAGTCTCCCAATGCTCAAGTCTCTGACCAAGCCCATCACAGTCCTTCAGAAAGAAATTCTCCCCCAAGAAAATGTCTCCCTTGCCTACACAAACAGAAACAGACTGGAAGCTCCGCGTCAGTTCATCCCAGCAGTCTGGTGGGCTGCTGTCGATACACGCATGACAGGGTTAATATATGTGAGATGGGAAGCCTCAAACAGGGATGATTCTAAGCTTCCCAGCACAGAAGAGGGTGGATGAGACCTCAGTATTTAAACACCAAGTCATTCATTCACAGAAAGAACTAGATTACTAGGGAGAGTAGGGACTGAAGGGGGATGAAGGGAGTGATGATCCATAAAGATATCTCTTCCAGAGTAGGCAGGAATACCAATGCGCTTAAGTATACCGACTTGTATATAAAATATTTCTCCAGGGCTTCCCTGGTGGCGCTGTGGTTAAGAATCTGCCTGCCAATGCAGGGGACATGGGTTCAAGCCCTGGTCAGGGAAGATCCCACATGCCACGGAGCAGCTAAGCCCGTGCGCCACAACTGCTGAGCCTGTGCTCTAGAGCCCACGAGCCACAACTACTGAGCCCACGTGCTACAACTACTGAAGCCCGTGCACCTAGAGCCCGTGCTCTGTAACAAGAGAAGCCACTGCAATGACTAGCCCGTGCACGGCAACGAAGAGTAGCCCCCGCTCACCGCAACTAGAGAAAGCCTGCATGCAGCAATGAAGACCCAAAGCAGCCAAAAATAAACAAATAAAATAAATTTATTAAAAAATAATAATAAATGAAATATTTCTCCAGGGACTTCCCTGGCGGTCCAGTGGTTAAGACACCACACTTCCACTGCAGGGGGTACAGGTTTGATCCCTGGTCAGGGAATTAAGATCCCACATGCCTCACAGTGTGGCCAAATAAATAAAATCTACTCAACAGGGCTTCCCTGATGGTGCAGTGGTTGGGAGTCCGCCTGCCGATGCAGGGGACATGGGTTCGGGCCCCGGTC